>NC_041217.1:31785952-31799966 GCF_002837175.3 Physeter macrocephalus
GTATGAGGGTTCCCTTTTCTCCACACCCTCTCCAGCATTTATTCTTTGTAGATTTTTTGATGATGGCCATTCTGACAAGTGTGAGGTGATACCTCATTGGAGTTTTGATTTGCATTTCTCTAATGATTAATGATGTTGAGCATTCTTTCATGTGTTCGTTGGCAATCTGTATATCTTATTTGGAGAAATGTCTATTTAGGTCTTCTGCCCATTTTTGGATTGGGTTGTTTGTTTTTTTTTGATATTGAGCTGCATGAGCTGCTTGTAAATTTGGAGGTTAATCCTTTGTCAGTGGCTTCATTTGCAAATATTTTCTCCCATTCTTTGTTGTGCAAAAGCTTTTAAGTTTCATTAGGTCCCATTTGTTTATTTTTGAGATTGCTTTGGGTAGTAGAGTCATTTTCACAATGTTGATTCTTCCAATCCAAGAACATGGTATATTTCTCCACCTATTTGTATCATCTTTAATTTCTTTCATCAGTGTCTTATAGTTTTCTGCATACAAGTTTTTTGTCTCCTTAGGTAGGTTTATTCCTAGATATTTTATTCTTTTTGTTGCCGTGGTAAATGGGAGTGTTTTCTTAATTTCACTCTCAGATTTTTCATCATTAGTGTATAAGAATGCCAGAGATTTCTGTGCATTAATTTTGTATCCTGCTACTTTACCAAATTCATTGATTAGCTCTAGTAGTTTTCTGGTAGCCTCCTTAGGATTCTCTATGTATAGTATCTTGTCATCTGCAAACAGTGACAGCTTTACTTCTTCTTTTCCTATTTGGATTCCTTTTATTTCTTTTTCTTCTCTGATTGCTGTGGCTAGAACTTCCAAAACTATGTTGAATAAGAGTGGTGAGAGTGGGCAACCTTGTCTTGTTCCTGATCTTAGTGGAAGTGGTTTCATTTTTTCACCATCGAGGACAGTGTTGGCTGTGGGTTTGTCATATATGGCCTTTATTATGTTGAGGAAAGTTCCCTCTATGCCTACTTTCTGCAGGGTTTTTATCATAAATGGGTGTTGAATTTTGTCAAAAGCTTTCTCTGCATCTATTGAGATGATCATATAGTTGTTCTTCTTCAGTTTGTTATATGGTGTATCAAGTTGTTTGATTTGTGTATATTGAAGAATCCTTGCATTCCTGGGATAAACCCCACTTGATCATGGTGTATGATCCTTTTAATGTGCTGTTGGATTCTGTTTGCTAGTATTTTGTTGAGGATTTTTGCATCTATGTTCATCAGTGATATTGGCCTGTAGTTTTCTTTCTTTGTGACGTCTTTGTCTGGTTTTGGTATCAGGGTGATGGTGGCCTCATAGAATGTGTTTGGGTGTGTTCCTCCCTCTGCTATCTTTTGGAAGAGTTTGAGAAGGATAGGTGTTAGCTCTTCTCTAAATGTTTGATAGAATTCACCTGTGAAGCCATCTGGTCCTGGGCTTTTGTTTGTTGGAAGATTTTTAATCACAGTTTCAATTTCAGTGCTTTTGATTGGTCTGTTCATATTTTCTCTTTCTTCCTGGTTCAGTCTCAGAAGGTTATGCTTTTCTAAGAATTTGTCCATTTCTTCCAGGTTGTCCAGTTTATTGGCATATAATTACTTGTAGTAATCTCTCATGATCCTTTGTATTTCTGCTCTGTTAGTTGTTACTTCTCCTTATTCATTTCTAATTCTGTTGATTTGAGTCTTCTCCGTTTTTTTCTTGATGAGTCTGGCTAATGGTTTATCAATTGTTTATGATTTCTTTCCTTCTGCTAACTTTGGGGTTTTTTTGTTCTTCTTTCTCTAATTGCTTTAGGTGTAAGGTTAGGTTGTTTATTTCAGATATTTCTTGTTTCTTAAGGTAGGATTGTATTGCTATAAACTTCTCTCTTAGAACTGCTTTTGCCACATCCCATAGGTTTTGAGTCATCGTGTTTTCATTGTCATTTGTTTCTAGGTATTTTTTGATTTCCTCTTTGATTTCTTCAGTGATCTCTTGGTTATTAAGTAGTGTATTGTTTAGCCTCCATGTGTTTGTATTTTTTACAGATTTTTTTCCCTGTAACTGATATCTAGTCTCATAGCGTTGTGCTCAGAAAAGATACTTGATATGACTTCAATTTTCTTAAATTTACCAAGGCTTGATTTGTGACTCAAGATATGATCTATCCTGGAGAATGTTCCATGAGCACTTGAGAAGAAAGCGTATTCTGTTGTTTTTGGATGGAGTGTCCTATAAATATCAATTAAGTCCATCTTGTTTAATGTATCATTTAAAGCTTGTGTTTCCTTATTTATTTTCATTTTGGATACTCTGTCCATTGGTGAATGTGAGGTATTAAAGTCCCCTACTATGATTTTGTTACTGTCAATTTCCCCTTTTATGGCTGTTAGCATTTGTCTTATGTATTAAGTTGCTCCTATGTTGGGTGCATAAATATTTACAATTGTTATATCTTCTTCTTGGATTGATCCTTTGATCATTATGTAGTGTCCTTCTTTGTCTCTTGTTTTAAAGTCTATTTGTCTGATATGAGAATTGCTACTCCAGCTTTCTTTTGATTTCTACTTGTATGGAATATCTTTTTCCATCCCCTCACATTCTCTCTATATGTGTCCGTAGGTCTGAAGTGGGTCTCTTGTAGACAGTATATATACGTGTCTTGTTTTTTTATCCATTCAGCCAGTCTATGTCTTTTGGTTGGAGCATTTAATTCATTTACATTTACGGTAATTATCGATATGTATGTTCCTATTACCATTTTCTTAATTGTTTTGGGTTTGTTATTTCCTTTCCCAGGTTAGGGAAGTTTTCAACTATAATCTCTTCCAATATTTTCTCAGTCCCTTTCTTTTTCTCTTCTTCTTCTGGGGTCCCTATAATTCAAATGTTGGTGCATTTAATATTGTCCCAGAGGTCTCTGAGACTGCCCTCAATTCTTTTCACTCTTTTTTCTTTATTCTGCTCTGCAGTAGTTATTTCCACTCTTTTATCTTCCAGGTCACTTATCCGTTCTTCTGCCTCAGTTATTCTGCTATTGATCCCTTCTAGAGAATTTAAATTTCATTTATTGTGTTGTTCATGACTGTTTGTTTCCTCTTTAGTTCTTTAGGTCCTTGTTAAACGTTTCTTGTATTTTCTCCATTCTATTTCCAAGATTTTGGATCATGTTTACTATCATTATTCTGAATTTTTTTTCAGGTAGACTGCCTATTTCCTCTTCATTTGTTAGGTCTGGTGGGTTTTTACCTTGCTCCTTCATCTGCTCTCTGTTTCTTAGTCTTCTCATTTTGCTTATCTTACTGTGTTTGGGGTCTCCTTTTCACAGGCTGCCAGGTTCGTAGTTCCCGTTGTTTTTGGTATTTGCCCCCAGTGGCTAAGGTTGGTTCAGTGGGTTGTGTAGGTTTCCTGGTGTAGGGGACTAGTGCCTGTGTTCTGGTGGATGAGCCTGGATCTTGTATTTCTGGTGGGAAGGTCCATTTCTGGTGGTGTGTTTTGGGGTGTCTGTGACCTTATTATGATTTTAGGCAGCCTCTCTGCTAATGGGTGGGGTTGTGTTCCTGTCTTGCTAGTTGTTTGGCATAGTGTGTCCAGCACTGTAGCTTGCTGGTCGTTGAGTGGAGCTGGGTCTTGGCGTTGAGATGAAGATCTCTGGGAGATTTCCGCCATTTGATATTATGTGGAGCTGGGAGGTCTCTGGTGCACCAATGTCCTGAACTTGGCTCTCCCACCTCAGAGGCACAGCCTTGACACCTGGCTGGAACACCAAGAGCCTGTCATCCACACGGCTCAGAATAAAAGGGAGATGAAAGAAAGAAAGAAAGAAAAGAAAGAAAGAAAGAAAGAAAGAAAGAAAGAAAGAAAGAGATAAAATAAAATAAAAAGATAAAAAAGTTATTAAAATAAAAAATAATTATTAAAAATTTTTTTAAAGTAATTTTAAAAAAGGAAAGAAAGAAAGAAGAGAACAACCAAACCAAAAAAACAAATCCACCAATGATAACAAGCCCTGAAAACTATACTAAAAAAAAAAACAAACCAAAAAACGGACAGACAGAACCCTAGGACAAATGGTAAAAGCAAAGCTATACAGACAAAATCACACACAGAAGCATACACATACACACTCATAAAAAGAGAAAAAAGGAAAAAAAATATATATCTTTGCTCCCAAAGTCCATCTCCTCAATTTGGGATGATTTGTTGTCTATTCAGGTATTCCACAGATGCAGGGTACATCAAGTTGACTGTGGAGATTTAATCTGCTGCTCCTGAGGCTGCTGGGAGAGATTTCCCTTTCTCTTCTTTGTTTGCACAGCTCCCGGGGTTCAGCTTTGGATTTGGCCCCGCCTCTGCGTGTAGGTCGCCTGAGGGCGTCTGTTCTTCGCTCAGACAGGACGGGGTTAAAGGAGCAGCTGATTCGGGGGCTCTGGCTCACTCAGGCTAGGGGGAGGGAGGGATACGGATGCGGGGCGAGCCTTCGGCGGCAGAGGCCGGCATGACGTTGCACCAGCCTGAGGAGCGCCGTGTGTTCTCCCGGGGAAGTTGTCCCTGGATCACGGGACCCTGGCAGTGGCGGGCTGCACAGGCTCCCGGAAGGGGAGGTGTGGAGAGTGACCTGTGCTTGCGCACAGGATTCTTGGTGGCGGCAGCAGCAGCCTTAGCGTCTCATGCCCGTCTCTGGTGTCTGCGCTGATAGCTGCGGCTCGCGCCCGTCTCTGCAGCTCCTTTAGGTGGCGCTCTTAATCCTCTCTCCTCGCGCACCAGGAAACAGAGGCAAGAAAAAGTCTCTTGCCTGTCCGGCAGCTCCAGAGTTTTCCCGGACTCCCTCCCGGCTACCCGTGGTGCACTAACCCCTTCAGGCTGTGTTCACGCTGCCAACCCCAGTCCTCTCCCGGCTTCCGACCGACCCCAGTCCTCTCCCGGCTTCCGACCGAAGCACGAGCCTCAGCTCCCAGGCCCCGCCCGCCCCGGCGGGTGAGCAGACAAGCCTCTCGTACTGGTGAGTGCTGGTCTGCACCGATCCTCTGGTGCGGGAATCTCTCCGCTTTGCCCTCCGCACCCCTGTTGCTGCGCTCTCCTCCGCGGCTCCGAAGCTTCCCCACTCCGCCACCCGCAGTCTCCACCCACGAAGGGGCTTCCTAGTGTGTGGAAACCTTTCCTCCTTCACAGCTCCCTCCCACTGGTCCAGGTCCCGTCCCTATTTTGTCTCTGTTTTTTCTTTTTTCTTTTGCCCTACCCAGGTACTTGGGGAGTTTCTTGCCTTTTGGGAGGTCTGAGGTCTTCTGCCAGCGTTCAGTAGGTGTTCTGTAGGAGTTGTTCCACATATAGATGTATTTCTGATGTATTTGTGGGGAGGAAGGTGATCTCCATGTCTTACTCGTCCGCCATCTTGAAGCTCCTCTCTAATTTTAAAATTTTTTTCTGCTATTCTTCATGTTTTGCCTCAACTTCATATTTTAACATCTCTGATTTTTTTTTCTGCCATCAAATTAAAAAAAAATTTTTCAGAGATCTCTCTCTCTCTCTCTCTCTCTTTCGTTCTTTGAATGTTCCTTTTTTAGAGCATCCTGCTTGGGTCTGCCTTATCTCTGTGAAGATTTTAGTGCTTCCTTGGCGGTTTGTTTGTTGTTTCTTCTGGTATGGTCTCTGCTTCCTTCGAGTTACTTTTCTTCTGGTTGTTTTGTTCTCTGACTTTATTCTAGATGATTTTCTCAGAGATCTGGTGACTCTTGGCTGTCTGTTCACACTCTAGAATGGGGCTATAAAACTCCACATGGAAACTGTGAAGCTAGAGGGCTTCCCTTTAGGGTGATCTGGTTGGGACTTTTCTTTGGGGAAACCCGGATGTCAGTACCTTTAGGTCCTTTCTGTTAGGCTGATCAGATGCCCTAGAAAAGAGTCTTCCAATTTCCTGCTTCTGGTACCCTGGGAACCCAGTGGGGAAGGAGGAGGGCTGAAGAGGCAGAGCAGGTTGATCTGAGCATTCATTACAGGAACTGTCTCCTGGTTCTTATCTTTTCACTGCACTCCCCCCAACCTCCCATGTGCTCCCTGTCCCCAGACCAGAAGTTTTCTTTAGAGAATAAGCCTTCAGTCCTCTGCTGGTTTGTGTGGGGAAGGGCAGTTGTATGGAGGAGATTTGTGCTTCTCAAGTAGACTTTCTACCAATCCTCCTTTTTCAGACCTACCTTCAACCCTACATCCAGAGGTACCTGATTCCACCAACTCATCAATCTGCATAGGATCTGAGTTTAAATCAGGTTACTTCTGGGGCTTTCCTTACTTTGGGGTAAAGATGCAGTTTTCTTGAATTGGCTGTAAGTTATTACTTGGACATCTGCTTTCCAGATTCCAAAATATTGTTTTGTCTTTTTTCCCCATTTTGTTTGTCCTGGTGGGTTTACTCCTTAAAAAAAATCCTTGTGTCTGTTACATTAGTGGAGATTCTGAAGGAAGCAGAGATTCAATGCATGTATTCAATTGCTATCTTTAACAGCTAATTTTAGGCCTCTCAAATTATTTTAAACAAGTAGCTTTAACCCTTTCTTTACTTCTCCTCCCCACAATCCTTCAAAAATTATTAAGAAGCAGTACAGTTATCTAATTTAAATGTCATTTCTAGAATGTTATCTTTTTTCTTCTAGCACAGTGCTTTTTTTCTTTTTTTAACTTTTTCTTTTATATTGGAGTGTAGTTGATTAACAGTATTGTGTTAGTTTCAGGTGTACAGCAAAGTGATACAGGTATACATATACATGTATCTATTCTTTTCCTATTTAGGTTGTTGCATAATATTGAGCAGAGTCCCCTGTGCTGTACAGTCGGTCCTTGTTCGTTATCCATTTTAAATACAGCAGTGTGTGCATGTCATCCCAAATGCCCTGACTCTCCCTCCTTCCCCCGCCCTCTTCCCGGTAACCATAAGCTTGTGCTCTAAGCCGAGCAGAGCGCTTTTGAACTTTAAAAGCCAGTGTGCGCCTTGTAGAGGGAAGGAGGAAGAACACGGATGGGAACTAGTTCATCCCCAGACGCAGTGATCTCCTCTTGAATTACTTAACGGTGACTATATCTAACATTTTAGAGGATTAACAAGTGAAAACTAGATCTGAACACTGAAGTCTGTACAGCTTGCACAGCTTTTTTGTTTGTTTGCTCGTTTGCTGGCATTATGAAATATTTAGGAGGAAAAAACTTGAAAACTCTGCTTTTTAAACTGTCTGACCTTGGTTAGTGGCCCTGAAAATAAGTAAGTAGAAGTTGCCATGTCGTTCCTGGGGCTGCAGTACACATGCCCATGGCTGTGTGGCTTTTCTCTTTAGTCACAAGAAGAGATAGAAAACTTGAGCCTGTGACAATAATAATAAACCTGCTAGATTAAGCGGCATCCACATTTCCAGGATTCACACGCTCGCTGAAGTGTCTCAAGGGAAATGACATTGCCCCTCAACATGCATCATTCTTTAGCCTAGAGGAGCATCAGAGGAAGGGGTGATCTTGGAAAAGTGTGTGAGATTTGGCATCACACAGAGCTAGACGACCATGATTCAACTTCCGGCTCCATCGTTGAACTGCCACGTAGATTAGTACCAACTACTTAGCGGCTCTGAGCTGCACCTCCTGCTCTGTATATTAAGAACAATAACTTCTTTTTGGAAGGATTAGAGACACGGTTTGTAAATCTGCCATCATAATGTCTGACACTTACTGAGTGCCCAGAGAGAGGTAGTTGTTAGGTTATTATGATGGTGGGCCAACACATGGAGATGTCTCACAAGAATATGAGTCTATTTCCCCTAGTGGGCTAGAGAAATATACAAAGTAGCTTGGGGATGCAAGGTCTAGGAAGAAAAGAAAAAAAAGAAAAAGAATAACAAGAAAAGAAAGAGAGAGAGATCTCATTTGGGAATGATATATTCTCCCTCCTGGATAAATGGTTCCATGTGAACTATCCCAGATTAGTGAAGCAGGGAGGTGGTGAAATAGGGCATATAATTCGTGTTGCAGTCCATTAGGATGGATCAAGTCTCCTCTGCTTCACAGAAGCTCATCTCTTGAGCTTCATTTAAATAGTGTGCTGAGCCCTAGTGCCTGAGAACAATCATGTCCCTCGTCACTGCCAGCGAATAACCTTTTATTTCCAGCAATAAACTCCAAAGCCTCCAGAAATTAACGTGGAGTTAATTTTAGTAGAGACACAACAAATGAGGCTGCCTGAACTGAAGGGAGAAGGAGAGGGTACATGCGATCACATTAAGTAGGGCAGAAGCAGCAGTCAAATATGCCAAGAGATTTGAGACCTCTCAATGGAACAATGACTTGTGTGTGTGTGCACATCTATATATAAACTCTGTGCACGTGTGTGTTTATGTTAAACCCATGAAGACACACACGTCCCTACCACAGGCAGCTTTAGCAGGACGGTCACAGGAGAGATTAAGGAGGGAGTAAGGATGAAGGGGAGTGGTGAGACTGTAACCCTGAATTGTAGACACCGGTGTAGGTTGGAGACTTCAACCTCCTCTCCTCTCTTCCTCCTGCCCTTGACTTACATTGCTTTTGATACAGAAAACCTATGTCTCCCACACTGTTTTAAACCATGAAAAGTAACAAGATTGCCTTGATCTTTTGTTCGGAAAGCCTTGAAAAATAATCCATTTGTGAAGCTGAAAACCAGGAATTGAAAAGAAAAAAAAAGAAAGGAAAAGAAAAGGGAAAAAAAAAAACCCCAACCCTTGGTGTTTCACTTGCCTAAACCGAAGTATTAACTCTTGTTTCTCTCTTTTCTAATAGTCATAAAATGAGCTTCCTCTGGATGGAAGTCCCTTTACTCTGAAGCCACTGGTTTTAACAATAGACAGCTGCCTTATAAAGAAAGCAGCCGCACTCTTCAAGAGCTTTACTTTTGTTTCTCATTTTATTGACCACCACAAGCAGGTTGCTGTATTCTACCACTTACAATCTAAGGTTTCTGTGCAGCATGGAAGTTAACGTGGGTGGCATCTGTCCCTGGAGTGACATAGAATGTGACCCCAACGTGTAACTTCAGGTAGAAGCACAAACTGTGGTCATTTGATTTCGAGTCATACTCAAAGTTCTTTTTAAAGGCTGAAGCGTTTATTAGAATCAGTGCAACCCCTGTCTGATAAATGGGATCACATCCGGCTCCATCAACAACACAAACCTCCCAGTATTCAGATGGTTAAAGCTGGCAAGGGAGTGGAACATTATTTATAGTGATCTTTGCTAAGTAAATCATTTAAAAAATGGCTTTCTAAATGTAATATTTCCCTTTTAAGAAGCCCTCCAGAATTAAAGGGGCTTTACAATGGAACATGAAACATATTGCAGGGAGAGAGACGGAAGCCTGATTAATGGCCACGATTATCAGCGATGCAAATCACTTTCACTTATTAAGTCTTGTTTAATATCCTAATGACGGCTTCTGAGCAGATTCGGTAATTCCACAGAAAGTGACTGTGAACTAATGCCCTTTCAGCATGTTGAGAATGAGCTGTACTATAAAGAAAACCTCATTTACCATAATTCCTCGCCTGCCCAGGACCCTATTCTCAACTTCTACTTCGCAGCAGGAGACAATTAACCTTTTCAGTGCCAGAAGTGATTCCCAGCACTTTCCAGCTGCGAAGGCCAGCAGGGTCAGAGGAAGATGGAAGTTCTCTTTAGTTGTCGCTCCCCTAGAACAGTTCTAAGAAACCGGACTGCGGCGGAGTAGTAGGGATTTAAAATGTAGCTGCCGGTTCTGTTATTGGGCACGTGTGGTATCTTGCACCAAAGTCTTTTCAAATGCCCACACCGGGCATTGGCATTGCTTATTCAGCTCGAATCAAAGACTGCCAGAAATGAAAGCAGACACGCGGAAGAAAAGCCTGCTCCACCCCGAAATGCTGGCCTTCCTTTGTGATCTGTCAGGAAGTAGGTTTTCTTGAGGTTGGATATTCTGGAGGTCGCCCTGGGGGTGTTGATTTAGGGGTTTGCCTTGGGCTTTCTTTTACACCTGGGCTCTTCTTTCATGGCTCTGCTTGTACTTGGGGCCGTGGAGACGGCCCAGGGCTGGGGCCTGTGCTGAGCCCTTCTCTGTCTGGGTGGCCACACCCACCTGTGGATGCAGAGTGACTTCCTAACATCACCACTCCTTGTTTCCAGAAGCAGTGTGCAGAGGTGAGGCAGAGAAGGACCCTGTCGGGACAGATGTACCTGACCAAGGCCATAGGCTAGTGAGGGGGTCTCCTCCACTCAAGCCTCTCCCAGCTCCCCTGGGGGAAGCCCCTCCAGTCAGCCATGCCCTCTGACTTTCACGAACGCCCTTTCACTCCTCTCCCTCCCTCAATCTGGACCTGTCAACTGCTGTCCTGGTATTAAAGAGGCTTTGCATTTGAGTAAAGACCGAGGAAGGAACCAGGCAATTTCCTGGTCTGCTTTGGAACATAGAACAGCTCCAAATGGACCACTTCTTTTGGGACTAAAGTGACCTTCTCCTTGTCCTAACTGCACCCATACCAAGACTGAACAGCCCCCAATGCAGGGACTCCAATGGGCCAGACACAAAACCTTCTTGTTTCATAGCACGAGGACACGAAGTATTGCTTATTGCCGATGAAAGAAAACCACCATTCATTTTTCCTTCCAAAAGATTTCCGGGGCAGAGAAAGATCAAGGGAAGCAATGGGTGAGAGAGGAAGATGGTGAGCGTTTGGAGGATGAAATGCTGATTCTCTGTCAAGGAGGAGAACAAAGAGTTGGGATGGGATTCTGGGCCACTTTGTACCCTACAGACCCCAGGTGGGGAGAGACACTGCCCCCTGAGTCCATCATCCCCGGGGTGGGGGGCGGTGGAGGTGGGATCCATCCTACGTGAGTGCTGGAGACAGGGTACAGGAAAGTCAAGCAACGGTATGTTAGAACACGATTTCAGAACTCAGTGGAGCCATGAGGAATCTCCCCTTCTCAGCCTGGCATCCTAATTCGTGCTTCAGGCTGCCCTGCCCCTCCCTACATGTCTCTGTGTTTGTTCCTCACATTTCACATCTCAGCTTTTAGCGTGCTAGGGCCTTCGCTCATTTAACTTTTCTACTGCTTCTTTTCTGTCTCCCCTGCTAGAATGCAAGCACCGTGATGGAGCTCCATGCACGGACGTGTTTAGGACAGCGCCCCTGGCAGGCGCTGAACAAATGAATGAGTCTGGGGGTTGAAGGACTGTCTCTGTAGCACAATGGAAGGGTCTTAGACTAGAAGGTGAAGGAATTAGGTTTGTGCTGGCTCAGCCGTATGGAAGCCACCACACATTGACGACCTTTGACCAACTGTTTAAACTCTCTGAGCTGACAGATCCTCAGCCCTAAGATGGGGATTGACATGACCTCATTTGGCCTGTTTCTCTGTAGGGCAGCAGAAAGGGGGATGTAGTAACGCTTTGAAAACCGTGAGGGGTTAGATAAGTTTTGGGTGTTGCCATTGGTGGGGACAGGCCTGCAGGACTTTATTTAAGGACTTTATTTAAGTCCCACTTTCCTTGTTCCCCTTTTCTGTACTCAATGCTCACATGCCCGCTTCTGCATGAAATGTTCCCTGATCTTCCCGGGCAGAATCCCTCCCCCTTTGTTTGTGCCCCTCTGTCTACAACCTCATTCCAGCCTTTCCTGTTATCCTGTCTATGTTGCATGCCTCTCTGCATCCACAACGATCATAATGCAACTGCCATCTGCTGAGGATCCATTACGGGCCAGATAC
The DNA here is from genome assembly GCF_002837175.3 of Physeter macrocephalus. Taxonomy (NCBI): domain Eukaryota; kingdom Metazoa; phylum Chordata; class Mammalia; order Artiodactyla; family Physeteridae; genus Physeter; species Physeter macrocephalus. The sequence goes on from NC_041217.1 coordinate 31,797,681, forward strand.
TGCTCTAGAGGTGTGACATTAATGAACTCCTTTCAACCTCAAACAACCCATTTTACAGTTGAGGAAGCTGAGGCATACAGGATTAAGTCAATAGGTCCAAAGTCATACAGCTGGGAAGGTGGGGTGGTCAGCATCTGAATGCAGTCAATTAACTCCTGTCCCGCTATCTGTACCCACGGCCTCTCAGGGCTGCGTGGTGCTTGCATGCTGGAGAGCACAGCACATGTTGCAGAAGTGGGCAAATCTGTGGATGGGGCTTTCTGCCTGTCTACTCACCAAGAGGGTTGTTCTGAGAAGCAAGTCAGAATGGGTGTGAGGGTGCTTATAATGAAAAAGCAAAAAGCACTTACAGCTTATTGTTACAATTAAATATTTTTAATGACAATGAAAGTAGAAATGTCTAGAACATAGTTAAAGAAGCATCTATGAAAATATTCACCATCTGTTCTTGGGCAGTTTTGTAAATGCTCTATGAAATGACTCACAGATTTCTAGACTTCTTTTTGACCCCCTGCCAAACTTTCAGGTAAATGATATCTGGACAATCTTTGCTTCAACCTCATTCTGAATTTTTTCTTTAAAAAAAAAAAAACATTGTATTTCTTTTATTTTCTATTTTAAAATATTGTAGTAGGGTTTCCCTGGTGGGGCTGTGGTTAAGAATCCGCCTGCCAATGCAGGGGACACGGGTTTGAGCTCTGGTCCAGGAAGATCCCACATGCCGTGGAACAACTAAGCCCGTGCACCACAACTACTGAGCCTGCGCTCTAGAGCTCACGAGCCACAACTACTGAGGCTGTGCGCCACAATTACTGGAGCCCGCGCTCCTAGAGCCCGTGCTCCGCAATGAAGAGTAGCCCCCGCTCACTGCAAATAGAGAAAGCCCGCGTGCCCAACAAAGACCCAATGCAGCCAAAAATAAATAAATAAAATAATTTTAAAAAAATGGTGGTAAAATAGACATAAAGTTTATCATTTTAGGTGTAAAGTTCAGTAGCATTAAGTACATTCATATTGTGTAACCATTGCTACCATCCATCATCTCCAGAAGTTTTTTCATCTTCCAAAATGGAAACTTTGTACCCATTAAACAATAACTATCTTTTTCCTCTTCCCCAAGCCCTGGAAACCACCATTCTACTTTCCATTTCTATGAATTTGACTACTCTAGGTGACTCATATAAGTGGAATAATACAGTATTTATCCTTATGTGACTGGCTTATTTCACTTAGCATAATGTCTTCAAGATTTATCCATCTTGTAGCATGTATCAGAATTTCATTTTTTAAAAGGCTGAATAATATTATATGTGTGTGTGTGTTTACCACACTTTGCTTATCCATCCATCTGTGAATGGACACTTAGGTTGCTTCCACTTTCAGCTATTGTGGGTAACACTGCTATGAACATAGGTGTACAAATATCTGTGTGAGTCTGTTTCAGTTCTTTTGGGTATATACCTAGCAGTGGAATTGTTGGATCATGTGGTAACTCTATTTTTAATTTTTTGAGGAACCATGAAACCATTTTCCACAGCAGCTGCACCACTTTACCTTCCCACCAGCAGTGAACAAGAGTTCCAATTTCTCTGTATCTTCATCAACACCTGCTATTTTCTGTGCTTTCTTTCTTTCTTCTTTTTTTGGTTTAACATCTTTATTGGAGTATAATTGCTTTACAATGGTGTGTTAGTTTCTGCTTTATAACAAAGGGAATCAGCTATATGTATACATATATCTGCATATCTCCTGCCTCTTGCATCTCCCTCCCACCCTCCCTATCCCACCCCTCTAGGTGGTCACAAAGCACCAAGCTGATCTCCCTGTGCTATGTGGCTGCTTCCCACTAGCTATCAGTTTTACATTTGGTAGTGTATATAGGTCTTGTGCCACTCTCTCACTTCGTCCCAGTTTACCATTCCCCCTCCCTGTGTCCTCAAGTCCATTCTCTATGTCTGTGTCTTTGTTCCTGTCCTGCCCTTAGGTTCATCAGAACCATTTTTTTATTTAGATTCCAGATATATGTGTTAGCATTATGGGATTTGTTTTTCTCTTTCTGACTTCCTTCACTCTGTATGACAGACTCTAGGTCCACCAACCTCACTACAAATAACTCAGTTTTGTTCCTTTCTCTGGCTGAGTAATATTCCATTGTATATATGTGCCACATCTTCTTTATCTATTCATCTGTCAGTGGACACTTAGGTTGCTTCCATGTCCTGGCTATTGTAAATAGTGCTGCAATGAACGTTGTGGTACATGACTCTTTTTGAATTATGGTTTTCT
>NC_041217.1:31800344-31801868 GCF_002837175.3 Physeter macrocephalus
CATGATCCTTTGTATTTCTGCAGTGTCAGTTGTTACTTCCCCTTTTTCATTTCTAATTGTATTGATTTGAGTCTTCTCCTTTTTTTCTTGATGAGTTTGGCTAATGGTTTATCAATTTTGTTTATCTTCTCAAAGAACCAGCTTTTACTTTTATTGATCTTTGCTATTGTTTCATTCTTTTTCATTTCTTTCTGATCTGATGTTTATGATTTCTTTCATTCTTCTAACTTTGGCGTTTTTTGTTCTTCTTTCTCTGATTGCTTTAGCTGTAAGGTTAGATCATTTATTTGAGATGTTTCTTGTTTCTTGAGGTAGGATTGCATTGCTATAAACTTCCCTCTTAGAACTGGTTTTGCTGCATTCCATAGGTTTTGTTTTTATTTATTTATTTATTTTTTGAATTTTATTTTATTTATTTTTTTATACAGCAGGTTCTTATTAGTTATCTATTTTATACATATTAGTGTATATATGTCAACCCCAATCTGCCAGTTCATCACACCACCACCACCTCCCCTCCACCACTTTCCCCCATTGGTGTCCATACGTTTGTTCTCTACATCTGTGTCTCAATTTCTGCCCTGCACACCAGTTCATCTGTATCACTTTTCTAGGTTCCACATATATGCGTTAATATATGATATTTGTTTTTCTCTTTCTGACTTAATTTACTCTGTATGATAGTCTCTAGATTAAACCACATCTCTACAAATGACCCAATTTCGTTCCTTTTTAAGGATGAATAATATTCCATTGTATAGATATACCACATCTTCTTTATCCATTCGTCTGTCGATGAGCATTTAGGTTGCTTCCATGGCCTGGCTATTGTAAATAGTGCTGCAATGAACATTGGGGTGCATGTGTCTTTTTGAATTATGGTTTTCTCTGGGTAAATGTGCGGTAGTGGGATTGCTGGGTCACATGGTAATTCTATTATTACTTTTTTAAGGAACCTCCATACTGTTCTACGTACTGGCTGTTTCAATTTACATTCTCACCAACAGTGCAAGAGGGTTCCCTTTTCTCCACCCCCTCTCCAGCATTTGTTGTCTGTAGATTTTCTGATGATGCCCATTCTGACTGGTGTGAAGTGATACCTCATTATAGTTTTTATTTGCATTTCTCTAATAATTAGTGATGTTGAGCAGCTTTTCATGTGCTTCTTGGCCATCTGTATGTCTTCTTTGGAGAAATGTCTATTTAACTCCTGCCCATTTTTTGATTGGGTTGTTGGTTTTTTAATATTGAGTTGAATGAGCTGTTTATATATTTTGGAGTTTAATCGTTTCTCCGTTGATTAGTTTGCAAATATTTTCTCCCATTCTGAGGGTTGTCTTTTTGTCTTGTTTGTAGTTTGCCTTGCTTTGCAAAAGCTTTTAAGTTTCATTAGGTCCCATTTGTTTATTTTTGTTTTTATTTCCATTACTCTAGGAGATGGATGAAAAAAGCTCTTGCTGTGATTTATGTCAAAGAGTGTTCTTCCTATGTTTTCCTCTAAGAGTTTTATAGTGTCTGGTCTTA
>NC_041217.1:31802405-31803209 GCF_002837175.3 Physeter macrocephalus
TATCATCTTTAATTTCTTTCATCAGTGTCTTATAGTTTTCTGCATACAGGTCTTTGGTCTCCCTAGGTAGGTTTATTCCTAGTTATTTTATTCTGTTTGTTGCAGTGGTAAATGAGAGTGTTTCCTTAATTTCTCTTTCAGATTTTTCATCATTAGTGTATAGGAATGCAAGAGATTTCTGTGCATTAATTTTGTATCCAGCAACTTTACCAAATTCATTGATTAAGTCTAGTAGTTTTCTGGTGGTGTCTTTAGGATTCTCTATGTATAATATCATGTCATCTGCAGACAGTGACAGTTTTACTTCTTCTTTTCCAATTTGGATTCATTTTATTTCTTTTTCTTCTCTGATTGCCGTGGCTAGGACTTCCAAAACTATGCTGAAAAATAGTGGTGAGAGTGGACAACCTTGTCTTGTTCCTGATCTTACAGGAAATGCTTTCAGTTTTTCACCATTGAGAATGATGTTTGCTGTGAGTTTGTCATATTTGGCCCTTATTATGTTGAGGTAGGTTCACTGTTCACCCACTTTCTGGAGAGTTTTTATCATAAATGAGTGTGTAATTTTGTCAAAAGCTTTTTCTGCATCTATTGAGATGATCATATGGTTTTTATTCTTCAGTTTGTTAATATGGTTTATCACATTGATTGATTTATGTATATTGAAGAATCATTGCATCCTTGGGATAAATCCCACTTGATCATGGTGTATGATCCTTTTAATGAGTTGTTGGATTCTGTTTGCTAGTATTTTGTTGAGGATTTTTGCATCTATATTCATCAGTGATATTGGTCTGTAATTTT
>NC_041217.1:31803478-31804431 GCF_002837175.3 Physeter macrocephalus
TTTCTGCAGTATCAGTTGTTCCATCTCCTTTTTCATTTCTAATTTTATTGATTTGAGTCCTTTCCCTCTTTTTCTTGATGAGTCTGGCTAATGGTTTATCCATTTTGTTTATCTTCTCAAAGACCCAGCTTTCAGTTTTATTGATCCTTGCTATTCTTTTCTTTGTTTCTATTTCATTTATTTCTGCTCTGATCTTTATTTCTTTCCTTCTGCTAACTTTGGGTTTTGTTTGTTCTTCTTTCTCTAGTTCCTTTAGTTGTAAGGTTAGATTGTTTTTTTGATATTTTTCTTGTTTCTTGAGGTAGGCTTGTATTGCAATAATCCTCCCTCTTAGAACTGCTTTTGCTGCATCCCATAGGTTTTGGGTCATTGTGTTTTCGTTGTCATTTATCTCTAGGTATTTTTTGATTTCCTGTTTAATTTCTTCACTGATCCCTTGGTTATTTAGTAACGTATTGTTTAGCCTCCAGGTGTTTGTGTTTTTTACGTTTATTTCCCTGTAATTGATTTCTAATATCATAGCATTGTGGTCAGAAAAGATGCTTGATATGATTTCAATTTTCTTTAATTAACTGAGTCTTGATTTGTGACCCAGGATGTGATCTATCCTGGATAATGTTCCATGCGTGCTTGAGGAGAAAGTGTAATCTGTTGTTTTTGGATGGAATGCCCTATAAATATCATTTAAATCTATCTGGTTTATTGTGTCATTTAAAGCCTGTGTTTCCTTATTCATTTTCTGTTTGGATGATCTGTCCATTCGTGTAAGTGAGGTGTTCCCCCACTATTATTGTGTTTCTGTCGATATCCTCTTTTATAGCTGTTAGTAGTTGCCTTATGTGTTGAGATGCTCCTATGTTGAGTGCATATATATTTATAATTGTTATAGCTTCTTCTTGGAGTCATCCCTTGTTCATTATGTAGTGTCCTTCCTTGTCTCTTGTAACATCCTT
>NC_041217.1:31804511-31806966 GCF_002837175.3 Physeter macrocephalus
TTTCAGTCTGTATGTGTCCCTAGGTCTGAAGTGGGTCTCTTGTGCACAGCATATATATATGGGTCTAGTTTTTGTGTGCATTCAGCGATCCTGTGTTTTTTGGTTGGAGCATTTAATCCATTCACGTTTAAGGTAATTATCGATATGTATGTTCCTATTACCATTTTCTTAATTGTTATGGGTTTGCTTTTGTAGGTGCTTTCTTCTCTTGTGTTTCCCACTTAGAGAAGTTCCTTTAGCATTTGTTGTAGAGCTGGTTTGGTGATGCTGAATTCTCTTAGCTTTTGAGTCCCTTCTGTCTTGTAGAGTTTCTGCTGAGAAATCAGCTGTTAACCTTATGGGAGTTCCCTCATATGTTATTTGTCATTTTTCCCTTGTTCCTTTCCATAATTTTTCTTTGTCTTTAATTTTTGTCAATTTGATTACTATGTGTCTCGGCATGTTTCTCTTTGGGTTTGTCCTGCCTGGGACTCTCTGTGCTTCCTGGACTTGGGTGGCTATATCCTTTCCCATGTTAGGGAAGTTTTTGACTATAATCTCTTCAAATATTTTCTCGGGTCTTTCTCTCTCACTTCTCCTTCTGGAACCCCTATAATGAGAATGTTGTTCCATTTGACATTGTCCCAGAGCTCTCTTAGGCTGTCTTCATTTCTTTTCATTCTTTTTTCTTTATTCTGTTCCATGGCAGTGAATTCCACCATCCTGTCTTCCAGGTCACTTATCCATTCTTCTGCCTCAGTTATTCTGCTATTGATTCCTTCTAGTGTATTTTTCATCTCTGTTTGTTTGTTCTTTAATTCTTCTAGGTATTTGTCCTTTAATTCTTCTAGGTCTTGTTAAACATTTCTTGCATCTTCTCGATCTTTGCCTCCATTCTTTTTCCAAGGTCCTGAATCATCTTCACTATCATTATTTTGAATTCTTTTTCTGGTAGGTTGCCTATCTCCACTGCATTTAGTTGTTTTTCTGGGGTTTTATCTTGTCCTTCATCTGGTATATAGCCCTCTGCCTTTTCATCTTGTCTATCTTTCTTTGAATGTGGTTTTTGTTCCACAGGCTACAGGACTGTAGTTCTTCTTGCTTCAGCTGTCTGCCCTCTGTTGAGTGAGGCACCCATAGGTTTTGGGTCGCCGTGTTTTCATTGTCATTTGTTTCTAGGTATTTTTTGATTTCCTCTTTGATTTCTTCAGTGATCTCTTGGTTATTTAGTAGTGTATTGTTTAGCCTCCATGTGTTTGTATTTTTTACAGATTTTTTCCTGTAATTGATATCTAGTCTCCTAGCGTTGTGCTCAGAAAAGTTACTTGATACAATTTCAATTGTCTTAAATTTACCAAAGCTTGATTTGTGACCCGAGATATGATCCATCCTGGAGAATGTTCCAGGTTTCAGAAGAATCCTGGAAAGAAAGTGTATTCTGTTGTTTTTGGATGGAATGTCCTATAAATATCAATTAAGTCCCCCTTGTTTAATGTATCATTTAAAGCTTGTGTTTACTTATGTATTTTCATTTTTGTTGATGTGTCCATTGGTGAAAGTGGGGTGTTAAAGTCCCCTGCTATGATTGTGTTACTGTCAATTTTCCCATTTATGGCTGTTAGCATTTGGCTTATATATTGAGGTGCTCCTATGTTGGCTGCATAAATATTTACAATTGTTATATCTTCTTTGTGGATTGATCTCTTGATCCTTATCTAGTGTCCTTCTTTGTCTCTTTTAATAGTCTTGATTTTAAAGTCTGTTTTATCTGATATGAGAATTACTACTCCAGCTTTCTTTTGATTTCCATTTTCGTGGAATATCTTTTTCAATCCCCTCACTTTCAGTCTGTATGTATCCCTAGGTGTAAAGTGAGTCTCTTGCAGACAGCATATATACGGGTCTTGTTTTTGTATCCATTCAACCAGTCTGTGTCTTTTGGTGGGAGCATTTAATCCATTTACATTTAAGGTAATTAGAAAGTGAGGTGTTAAAGTCCCCTACTATGATTATGTTACTGTCGATTTCCCCTTTTATGGCTTTTAGCATTTGCCTTATGTATTGGGTTGCTCCTATGTTGGGTGCATAAATATTTACAATTGTTATATCTTCTTCTTGGATTGATCCCTTGATCATTATGTAATGTCCTTCTTTGTCTCTTGTAATAATCTTTATTTTAAAGTCTATTTTGTCTGATATGAGAATTGCTACTCCAGGTTTCTTTTAATTTCCATTTTCATGGAATATCATTTTCCATCCCCTCACTTTCAGTCTGTATGTGTTCCTAGGTCTGAAGTGGGTCTCTTGTAGACAGCATATATATGGGCTTTGTTTTTATATCCATTCAGTCAGTCTATGTCTTTTGGTGGGAGCATTTAATCCTTTTACATTTAAGGTAGTTATCAATATGTATGTTCTTATTACCATTTTCTTAATTGTTTTGGGTTTGTTATTGTAGGTCTTTTCTTTCTCTTGT
>NC_041217.1:31807309-31852647 GCF_002837175.3 Physeter macrocephalus
TTTTCTTTGTATTTAATTTTTGATAGTTTGATTAATATGTGTCTTGGCTTGTTTTTCCTTGGATTTATCCTGTATGGGACTCTCTGTGCTTCCTGGACTGGATTGCCTATTTCCTTTCCCATATTAGGGAAGTTTTCGACTATGATCTCTTCAAATATTTTCTCAGTCCCTTTCTTTTTCTCTTCTTCTGGGACCCATATAATTCGAATGTTGGTGCATTTAATGTTGCCCCAGAGGTCTCTGAGACTGTCCTCAGTTCTTTTTATTCTTTTTTCTTTATTCTGTTCTGTGGTAGTTACTTCCACTAGTTTATCTTCCAGGTCACTTATCCATTCTTCCGCCTCAGTTATTCTGCTATTGATTCCTTCTAGAGAATTTTTAATTTCATTTATTTTGTTGTTCATCATTGTTTGTTTGCTCTTTAGTTCTTCTAGGTCCTTGTTAATTGTTTCTTGTATTTTCTCCATTCTATTTCCAAGATTTTGGATCATCTTTACTATCATTTCTCTGAATACTTTTTCAGGTAGACTGCCTATTTCCTCTTCATTTGTTTGATCTGGTGGGTTTTTTCCTTGCTCCTTCATCTGCTGTGTGTTTCTATGTCTTCTCATTTAGCTTAACTTACTGTGTTTGGGGTCTCCTTTCCGCAGGCTGCAGGTTCGTAGTTCCTTTTGTTTTTGGTATTTGCCCCCAGTGGCTAAGGTTGGTTAAGTGTGTTGTGTAGGCTTCCTGGTGGAGGGGACTGGTGCCTGTGTTCTGGTGGATCAGTCTGGACCTTGTCTTTCTCGTGGGCAGGACTGCATCTGCTGTTGTGTCTTGGTGTGTCTGTGACCTTATTATGACTTTAGACAGCCTCTCTGCTAGTTTGTGGGGTGTGTTCCTGTCTTGCTAGTTGTTTGGCCTAGGGTGTCCAGCACTGTAGCTTGCTGATCATTGAGTGGAGCTGGGTGTTAGCATTGAGATGGAGATATCCTGGAGAACTTTCACCGTTTGATTGTACATTGATTTGGGATGTCTCTGGTGGACCAATGTCCTGAACTTGTCTCTCCCACCTCAGAGGTACAGGCCTGACACCTGGCCGGAGCACCAAGACCCTGTCACCTAAATGGCTCAGTAGAAAAGGGAGAAAAAAGAAAAATATAAAATAAAATATAGTTATTAAAAAATAAAAGAAATTTTTTTTTTTTTTTTTTTAAATAGCTTTCCAAAGAATGTGAAGTAGGTCACTGAATTTGAATGGTTCAGTTTTTGTGTTCATCTTCCATATGTCTCAATTAATTTTCACCTTCAAAACACAATTTTTGCCGCATTAAATAGTCTTGATTCTGTCATCTTGAATTTCTTCATTCCTTTATTTATCAGCCTTCAAGTAGATGGTCCAACATATGCCAGCTACTGTCCTAGGTGCTGGAACATCCTCATGAGTAGGACTATCACATTTCTCTAGAATTCAAGGTTGAGTTTGGTCACATAGCATATAATTATGGTGCTTTGTTACCCAAAGGTATAAATTATCCCATTTACAGCTACATTTGAAAATATCATCATTTAAATTGTGTAAGACAAAAGCTTAATCGTACAGGACCGTGAAATTCTTACTCCTAGAACCCCAAATTCTCTGGATACATGAGGGCTTGACTCTATAGGCCCTTCGCTTATTCTTTTTTTTTAATAAACTTTATCTTTTAGATTTACTACAAAGTTAGTATAGTGAGTTCCCATAAATCCCAAACCCTATCATTAACATCTTTCATTAGTATGGTACATTTGTTACAATTAGTGAACCAATATTGGTAGATTATTATTAATCCACAGTCTGCTCAGATTTTCCTGATTTTTACCTAATGTCTTTTTCTCTTCCAAAATTCCCGTCTAGGACACCACATTGCATGTAATTGGCATTTTGCCTTAAGCTCTTCTTGATTGTGACAGTTTCTCAGACTTTCCTTGTTTTTGATGACCTTGACATTTTTAGGAGTACTGGTCAGCTATTTTGTAGAATGTTTCTCTACTGGGACTTGTCTGATGATTTTCTCATGATTAGACTGAGGTTATGGGTTTTGGGGAGGAAGGTCAGAGAGGTAAAATGAATTTTCATCACATCACATCAAGGATACAATCAGTGTGTCACTGCTGACGTTGACCTGGATTGCTTAGCTGAGGTCGTTTTGGTCATGTTTCTCTACTGTAAAGTTACTCTTTCTTCCCCTCTTTGTCTACTGTACTCTTTGGAAGGAAGAGTATCACAAGATGTCCTCTCCTTGAGGGTGATTATCTATGTAAATTATTTGGAATTCTTCTGCATGGGAGACTTGCTTCTTCTCTCAGATTTATTTATCCGATCACTTATTTATATAATAAAATAAATATTTTATTATATAATATTTTATATTTTATAATATTTTATGATATTTTATGATCTATTTTATGTATATATAAATACCATGAGTTTTATTTATATTTATTTATTTTATACCTTGGGTCATAATCTAGCACTACTTTATTTATTTTGTTGCTGAAATTGTTTCAGCTCTGGTTGTCGGGAGCTCTTTTAGCTGGCTCCTGTGTGCCTTCACCATAGGCAAACATCATTGTGGGTTTTTTGGTTTGTTTTTGAGCTCTTCTTTACTTTCTGGCTCTACAGATTGCTTCAGGCTCATCTTGCATATTTCCTCTCTGTGTCCTAGAATCAGCCATTCCTCCAAGCATTCCTGGTTCCTTTTATTGGAGAATGGTATTAGAAATCATGATATAGGTGCTAGGAGTGTTTGTTGCTACAGGGGTGTCATTGCATTTAGGCCCTTTCAGTTACAAAAGAAATATAAATAGGCCCTTGAATTTGATTACTATTTTAGACATTTTGAATGAAAATATATATAAAATATATTATGCACTTTCCTGCATTCAGTAACAGAATACAATCAACATAATTTTTCTGGTGATGTTAATATTTTTTATTTTTGTATTGAAGTATATTTGGTTTGCAATGTTTCAGGTATAAAGCAAAGTGATTAAATTTTATATATATATATATATATACACACACACACACATATATATATTATTTTTCAGTTTCTTTTCCATTATAGGTATTACAAGATGTTGAATATAGTTCCTCGTGCTGTACAGTAGTTCCTTGTTTTATATCTATTTTATATCTAGTAGTGTATATCTGAATAATCAACGTAGTTTAACCTGTTCTTGGGATCTCAAGTATTGTCTTGAATGATGGTTATTTGACCATGATACAGTAATTGCCCTCAGCCCCTCACAAGCTTTGAAAGACTGTTCATACACCACAATGCCATGTTATTGTGCCATTTGAATTCTGTTCTGGCTTTTTGTAATCTTTCTAATTTATTTCCTCGTGGTGTCTTTAATAACCTCCTCTCCTCACCTCTAGTTTACTGTTTGTAATCTGCTCTCTCCTAGTAATCAGATAACCAAGTTTGGTCAGCCTGTTCATGAAGTAAAAGCAAAGAGGAATTGAGTAAGGATCTGAGATTCACTCCAGTAAATAAAGTGTATCTTGTAATACCAATTTTTTACTATGCAGAAAAATCTCCTTCCCTTCTTCTATTTCTTACTTCCTGTTTTTCACCTATCCTCTAGTTGGACAATAGTACTGAATTGTTTAGGTCAAATATATGTTTTAAATGTGAACACCAAATGTATGTGGGGTACAGGTTTTTCCACGTGGCTCTTGTGTCTAGGCCCTCAAATTCTATTTAAATAGCTCTAAATGCAGTGAAAACAGCAGCAGACTTGAAATCACTAGAGCTGAAATGCATGTGAGCTCTGGCTCTCTTGCTCTGACTCAGGCAAGTCACTCAGCCTCTCTGGGCCCAAGGTATCAGATAGAAAATAAAAGAGTTAGGCCAGAACCCCTAGGTTCCTTTCCGGCTGTAACATCCTGTGACTTCTGAGTAAGCTTTATTAATCATAAAAGAACAATGTGATCAAATGTACTGGAGAGCATGTAATCTCAGCTAAGCTGCCTTCAGACTGAGTGACCTTGGGAAAGTCACGCTAAAAATACCTACCTCAGAGACACACACATGTACATTCAGGCACTTATTATATAATAAAGGAGGCACTACAAATCAAGAGGTGAAGTGTGGATTGCATGCAGATAATATTGGGAAAACTGGTTCAGTCTGTGGAGGAAAATAAAACTAGATCTTCACATAAGGTCACTAGGTGCATTAAATTCCTAAATGAGAAAGATTAAATTATAAATTTATAGAAGAAAGTTCAAGAGAATATCCTTGTGATTAGGGATGAGAAAGGTCTTTAAACAAATGTCAAAACACAAACTTTAAGGCCCCCCCCACCAAAAGATGAAATTGATTTCATCCAAGTTAGATGTATGCCAGCAACATGGATGGATCTGAGAAGTGGGAAAAAAAGTCGAAAACAGACTATGATACGTAAGAATATCATTTGCAAAATTAGAAACATTCACAGGAGCCAGCAATATATATTTTGCAAGAACACATTCAAATGAATGGAAGGATAGACTTTAAGAAGGTTGACTACAGAGGGGAGAGAGGAAGAGCTTTGCATTTTTCTCTGATGATCATGTGTTTCATATTAAGTCATGTATATATATGAACACACATATATTTTTACTATATTTTTGCATAAACATCGCTTACCTGGGACTTTGAACTGTGAGTCCCCCAAGGGCAGTAATTATCACTTAGCACACAGTAGGCATCTCTCCTGATGGGATGAATGAATGAATATACATGGACCATCTCTGTACTAGCTGCTTTGCTGGGATTTTGTGGAGATAACTTCAGATAACAGGCATAAATGCTCACTGAGACTTTAAAGGCTGTCGGTCTGGAATGATCCTTAGGATTTATCTGGCCCAGTGGTGGTGGATTTCATAGATGGGTTTAAGGATAGATGGCTGAACTGAAAAAATAAAAAGTCTTATACTCTGGGTCAGCCCGCTGACCTTTTTCTAAACTCAGGTATGGACTCAAAAACCCATCATTAGCATTTTACAGAAAAAACGGCTTTTTAACATCATTGGGTAAGATAAATATCAAGTACTATGGGAATTAAAAGAGCCATTGAGATATACTGAGAATATCATAACAGGATTCTGAGAGATGCTAATTGTTGAACTAGGCTATGAATGATGGGTTTTTTTTTAACATCAGAGAAGTAGAACATTTAAAATAAAGGATAGCACCTTTGATGAAATAATTTAGCTTAATGAAAACTTTACTGCATTCTTCCCATTTTTCTCACTCCATGGCAACTTCAGTGCAACCTGGACCCTGAGCCACTGAGCTTTTCCAACTTCAGAAAGTGTTTTCCCTCATTCTGATAGATCTAGAACTACAATCCAAGCTCTGACTCACAACAAAGCTTTTTCCAACCCAACACACGGAGTTCTTCTGAAAGAAGTTCCCAAGATCCTACTAAGTCCTGATGGAAATTCCCTCTCATGTTGGCCAGCTCTGGGTCAGCTGGAAGATATTTAAAAAGAACATTTCTTCTGGTCCACTGAAGGGCAAGAGGTGTTTTGAACTCCGTCCGGAGAGGAACTTGAGTTCACCATGTGCACATCCCAGACCTGTTGCTATAGCACTTGAAATAAATGAGTCACAGGGGAAACACAGTGGGGAATGGTGACAGCTATATGTGTAAATCGAGGGTTGGTTACCCAGCCAGCCAACAATGATAAGCTTCCCTTCAGCCATAAACCTGACCCAGCTGTGGGGTGTGAGCAAGCCTGTGTAAAGGGAGGGAGAAGGTTTATTTCCTATTGGCATCGAGTCCTTTTGAACCTTGACCTTCCTCAAACTGTCCTTATTTGATAAATGCAGTGTCCCAGAAGCCGAAGAGAATAAGTAACAGAAGGCTGTGCATCAGCCATCTAAAACAGCAGACCTCAGAATGAGATAGGGAACAACGATCCCACCGCAAGAAAAGCAATAAAGACGGATGTGCAATTTAGAAAATGCACCAATTCTGGGTCCTCTAAAAGCATTTGATGAGGGTAAACAAACAGTAGAGGTGATTCCTTCATCTCCTTTGACTCACTTTTGAATGTTCCAGTTCATCCATAATTTAAAAAGATAAACACACCAAATAGACCTTTAAGTGTTGTTCATGCTTCTGACACATTGTGATGGTGCTCAAGAAAGAGAAACCCATGGCAGCCGAGTGGTGTTGTATCTGTTTCTTATCATCCTAACAGCTGCCCTAGTTCCAGCTGTGAAAAGTAGTAAGGTAGCCAACAGTTCTGAATTACCAGAAACCCTAGTAGGACCAAACAAAACTTTTATAAAGAAGTACCAAGAGAGCTTCCCTGGTGGCACAGGGGTTAAGAATCCGCCTGCCGATGCAGGGGACACGGGTTCGAGCCCTGGTCCGGGAAGATCCCACATGCCGCGGAGCAACTAAGCCCGTGAGCTACAACCACTGAGCCTGCGCTCTAGAGCCCGCGAGCCACAACTACCGAAGTCCATGCACCTAGAGCCCGTGTTCTGCAACAAGAGAAGCCACCACAATGAGAAGCCCGCGCACTGCAGCGAAGAGTAGCCCCTGCTCGCCGCCACTAGGGAAAGCCCGTGCACAGCAACGAAGACCCAATGCAGCCAAAAATAAATAAATAAAATAAATAAATTTATTTTTTTAAAAAGAAAGCACCAAGAACTCAGTAAAAGAGGTAGTCACTTGGGTGCACATGCGCCTCCCCCCACCCCCGCAAAAACACACACACACACACACCCTCATGAGAGCCCACCCACCAACAGAGACTGTGTTGACAAAGGCAAAGGGAAGGGGAAAGTTAAACTCAGAAGCAGAAAGAAAAACAATGTAATTTGGGTGTTGCATTATTCAAACTGGCTACTCATAGTTGTAACTTTCCTCTGTAATCTTACAAGGTTATTTTGGGGGAATAATACGTTTCCCACATTGAAAGCTTTTATAGGACTCACAGAATGAACATAGGAAAGAAACCAAGGGAGACAAATGGCAACATTAATGAGGAATTGATTTCAAGAGGGGCCAAGGGGATGTTATGTGATGGAAGGGCTTTAAACCAATATGGACCAATATGAGTCCTGAGTTCCTGAGCCTCCAGAGGGCCACCTCTCCCCGACCCTGCTATTCTGAAGGCGAAGGATGATCTGCATAACCTAATGCTTTCCTCTCGCCATGCTCTCTTCCTTTCAATTCACTCAGCAGATCACCACCAAATTAACTCTCCTAAACACAGTCCTAATATAAAATGATTTCTTGCTCACAATTCTTCCATGGGTCTCCTTTGTTCACCAAATAAAATACTTTTCTAGCTCTATACATTCTTCTCTGTGCTTTAGTTAAATGACCTGCTGTCCATTGACTAAGAAGTTCCTCTCTGGTCTCTTTCCTCCTGATCTTCCTTCCTGATCCATGCCTGCCTTCCAGGGGCTCCAGCCCTGCTGTTGAATTTCTTGCCCATCTTTCAAGGCCTATTTCAACTATTGCCATCTGATGTCTTATCTGAAAACCTTGATCTATCCCGATGGATCTTTGAATTCCTATAGCAATTTATACTTATCTAGCATTATTTTAAATTATTTATACTTATTTAGGTAGAGAAATAATTATATTTATGTAGATAAATAATTATGTAGCTAATTAACTATATAATGTGGATAAATGATTGTATTTATCTAGAATTATTATTTTTATATAAATTACAGCATTGATCACACCTCCTCTTGCATTATAAGAAAGATTGCTTTGTATAGTATCTTTTCTACGAGATTGAAAACTGCTTGACTGGACCTTTCATATTTGTCTTTTTTTTTCTTTCTTTCACTTTTTATTGTGAAACACAGCCCATGATTATAAAAGTGCACATAACCTAAATATATTGTCTAATGCATTATTACAAAGAAAACAGCAAGTAACCAGCACCCAGGTCAAGAAATAAAATATTGCCAATACCTTTGAAGCCCCCATCATTTGCCCCCACGTGCCCCTTCTTCCTCCCTCCACCATATTCATTTCTTTCTCCTCTTTAGCACCTGCCGTGGAAGCTTGGGCTTAGCAAGTGGTCAGGAAATGCTTGAAGGATGGACGAATAGACGACAAGGTAGATGAAGCCTGAAGAAACATCAGCTGAATTCATTATCATCACTGGAAAAAGGGTCCGAACTTCACTCCCTGCTCCATGGTGGGTCAGAATTCTCTTCATATGTGAAAGATGCATATCCTGCGCTCATGGTTGTTATTTAAGGAGCACCTACAGGGAGACGCATGCTCAGCGACATGGGATCAAAGTCCTGAGCAAGGAAAGCCACGGCTTTGTTAAGTGGTGTTCTGAGCTGTCAGAAAGTGAGAGAGAAATAGTGGCTCCCTGGGGGTGGGGCTCTAATGGGGCCCTAACAAGAGCCACGCAGGCACCTGATTCTTGGGAATGGTGACAGGGAAGGATTCAGGCTGTAATTGTGCTCCCAGCAAAGTCGGGATCCTGAGGTTGAATCCGATTTGCAGGATTTCTCGGAAGCCCCAAAGCAGGCAAATATCTAGAATGATCCAAGGGTAATAGAACCAGGGACGATAACAGAGTCTCATGCCATCTTGTTGTTGTGACCAGTCACCTTTTCAATATTTGTGTTTTATTTTTATCTCTGTATTAGAGAGGCATTATTTGTGCACAGGCTGTTAAAAACAGTTCTGAGGGAAACACACTTCCAGCTGCTTCCTCCTGTTTTCCATCTGCTGCATTTTTGCATCTTTGAATGCATTTAACTGTTGCTTGTCGGTGTAATTGGGATTTTACTGAGGACAGGGGGAAAAAAAACTCCCTAAGGGTGGGTTGTCAGTTCAATTGATCTGAAAGAGATTTTCTTGGTTAGTCACTAATAAACCTTAAACTTCCAAGTAGAGCAATAAAAAAGCACCAAGTAACTAAGTTTTAAGAGTTAACTTGCTTCAGTTATATCTTTGTATTCCTATATTTATGCATCAGCTACTCTTTCTCCCATTTAATCTTAAATATGTAAATCCTCAATTTATCTGGAATTACTTAGTGAAAGACTGATGTGTGAGTGTGGCAGATTATAATATTCTATTGCCACCCCTGATCCTCTTTACCTCTTATTCTTTTCATAGCAGATCAAAAAAGCTGTGTGCGTGCCACAAGAATATATTATTTTAAGAGACTTGGACTTAGAAATTGATTTCCTTGATGAGAAAAAGAAAAGTCTCCTTCTGACCTAGAGGGTCACTTCATAATCCTGTCACTCTACATCAAAAAAGCCTTTTTTTTTTCTTTTTGGAGAAGATGAGAATATTTCTAAAAAGGAATTAATTTTTCAGCTACAGTAAAAACAGTGACTTGCAGACTTACCCATCCCCAAAAGAGGGGACTTATTCAGAACACATCTCCTGTGATTAGAACGAGCTCCTGACATATTTTAGGGTCAGGCGGTTTTCAATGGAAATGGGGATTTGTACCATAGAATGAAATTGATACTCTATTTTATTGATGATTTTAAGGCTTGAGGGAGAATCTTTTTTTGTGTGTGTGAAGGGATTTCACTGCTTTCAAATATTTAATAGTGACGGTTGAAGGGAGCAGGCTCTCCTTCTTGTGTGTGGATTTAAATTAATGGGCTATTAAACAGCACGTGAGTTTCATCACCTTCTGATTGAGGTTCAACTGACAGCACTTCAATCTCCATTTCAGGAATGCCTGCACCTGTCACTGAACCCGTCCAACCAGGGCAGTGGTTCTCACTCTGTAGCACATTTGAACCAACTGGAGAGCTTTACAAACTACTGGTGCCCCAGCCACAGTTCTGGAAATTTCGATTCGGTTGATCTGGAGCCAAAGCCTCAGTGTTTTAGAAGCTTACCAAAGTGATTCTAATGAGCAGACAGGGTTGAGAACCAGCGAAATATAGTATATTCCGAAACCACATGGCATTCTGTTATCCTTGAGTATCTGTTATAGCAGTCTAATATTTGCATTTCTAGACTCCATTGTTTGACTTGCTTGCATATAGGTGTTCTGATGGAAGATTTCTAATCCTTTACTAATATGAAGCCACAGAGCATCTATGTGAATCCCTCAAACTCAGAGAGAGAGAGAGTTGTGAGACCCATGGAAGGACTAGAGTCCCTGTGGCTGCAAGTATCGAGAGATGAGGGGCTTAGGCAAACACCCACTATTACTGAGGGATCTTAGGAGGGCATATATGGTCCATCTCTATCCTACAATGACATTGTGGACAATTGTTCATTGGCAAATATTGACCAAGGGCCAACTATAAGACTGGCACTAGGCTAAACGCTGGGGATGTCATACTAAGCCGTCATGGAGCATACACTTAGCAGGGAGACAGTGCTATGTGCTATGTGCTAAAGTGCTATGGCATAGAATGTATGAGGTGCCATGGGAATACCATACAAGGACATCTAACTCAACTTGCCAGGGTCAGGGAAGGCAGGATGTTTATGCTCAGATAGAAGGATAACTAGTAATTGGCCATGCAAAGAGGAAAATTAGAATATCCTAGAGAGAGGGAGTGGCATGTGCAAAGGCACAGGGGCACGAGAGAGAAAACTGCCTTAGAGGAAATGACATGAAGCTCAGTGTGGCTGTAAATGCCAGGGGTAGTGGGAGTGTTAAGAGATTACTGTGGAGAGGTAGATAGGAGTAAGGTCACAGATGGGGCTCATAAGTTATAAAAGATAGATCTCATAGTGACCATTTCACTAGACCACAGAACTAAGTAATGGCCTTGCATGCACTGTATCATTTCATCCTCACAACAACCTTATGGATAGGATAGGGCCAGTTGTCAACCCCATTTTACAGAGGAGGAAACTGTGACTTAGATGAAGTAACTTGCCCAAGGTAATGCAGCTAGTAAATTGTAGAATTAGGATTCAAATGCAGATGTGTCTCTTCACAAGGTTAAGGTCCCAAACCACTGTATCATGTGGTTAAGAAATTTGGACTTTAATCTTAAAGAAATGGGAAATTATTAAAGGATTTTAAACATCAGGTGACACAGAGAGCTTTGCATTTCTGGCTACAACACTCTGAGTTTCATTAAATGATCCTAGGGTTCATTTTGTCCATTGATGGACTATTGCTTTGCCTTCTTTCTTCTCTGGCCTACTTTTTGGAGCCTAAAAGAGGCAAAGAAGCCCAAACTGGTCAGCTTGATTTCTAATGGGAAACTAGATAAAATTAGGTGGGGCAGACCATGGAACTCCAGGCTGGAAATGAAGATCCTAGTTTGTCTGTAGTAGTTCAGCCTCTTTATGGAGAATTATCTCTATATTGCAGGCTGATATACCTAAGACAAGAAATAAAATGATCCCAAATGGTAATTTTCCTTGTGTAATTAAAAAAATTAAGTCCTCACAGAGCCTCACAAAATTCAGTAAAAATAAACACATAAATAAAACAAAACACACAAATAAAATAAAAATCAACTAAAAAACTCTATAATCTTGCCCCTCTGCCTTCTGTTTCTTACACGGAGTATTTTCTACCTGGCACTTCCTTTCCAAACTTCCTTGAGGGATTCTCCATCCACCATGTCAACCTCCCCCACTATAGCTTTTTCCAGGGGACACTGTCTTTTCATCTCTGAGACCTTTGGTACCTGATGTTCTCAACTTTTGTGCTTTCAGAGGAACATGATCAAGTGGAAAGTGCTTTGGGGGTCTGCCATAACTGGGTTCAAGTCTCAGGAAACTTTGACCTCAAGGGCTCCATTTCCTCATTATAAAAATGTTAGTATCCACCCAGAAGGTTTGCTAGGGACTAAATGAGACAAAGTATTTGAGACGACTTGGTCTCTTGTAGATTACCTGCTGGTTGGTTCTATTTCCTTCCTTCTAACTGAGACCTCAGTTCAAGTGCCTTGCCCATCTAACATTTCTCTCAAATCTACCGTCTGTCCTCATGAACTTCCCTGACCCAGATCCCTCTCCACTCTCTGTCCCTTCAGCAATCAGAGGCCCCATGGTAATGCCTGACTTTGCAAATGTTTTACTCTTTTTGATGTGTATATTAGGAACCTCCCCAGTCAGGCTCCTTGGGGGAAGAAGCCAAGTGTCATAAATTCTTTAAATATCCTACAGTGTCCACTACAGGAGTCTTTATAAAGAAGGAAAGTCACAAATGTAGCATTCATCAGCCATCAGGAAAGGGCACACATAATGTGGAGGGGACTGGATAGTTTCCCACCATTAATGTTAATGAAATAATAATTCACCAGAATTCTTTAAGTTTTTTATTTTATGCTTATTCAGGGCTCGTGACTGTGCCCATGGCTTCTTATTTATCAGTTCATGTATCACCATTTTCGAGTTCCTTGAAAACTTGTTGAAATACAAGCCTACTCTTCTTCATTCCAGGAGAGGCAGATGTGGTTACACTCGATTTTTTTTTTTTAATTTATTTATTTTATTTACTTATTTTTGGCTGTGTTGGGTTCGTTGCTATGTGCGCGGGCTTTTCTCTAGTTGCGGCGAGCAGGGGCGCCTCTTCGTTGCGGTGCGCAGGCTTCGCACCGCGGTGGCCTCTCCCGTTGCAGAGCATGGGTTCTAGGCGCCCGGGCCTCAGGAGTTGTGGCTCGTGGGCTCTGGAGCACAGGCTCAGCAGCTGTGGCGCACAGGCCCAGTTGCTCCACAGCATGTGGGATCTTCCCGGACCGGGACACGAACCCGTGTCCCCTGCATTGGCAGGCGGATTCCTAACCACTGCGCCACCAGGGAAGCCTTTTTTTTTTAATTTATTTATTTTATTTACTTATTTTTGGCTGTGTTGGGTCTTCGTTGCTATGCGCGGGCTTTTCTCTAGTTGCGGCGAGCAGGGGCGCCTCTTCGTTGCGGTGCGCAGGCTTCGCACCGCGGTGGCCTCTCCCGTTGCAGAGCATGGGTTCTAGGCGCCCGGGCCTCAGGAGTTGTGGCTCGTGGGCTCTGGAGCACAGGCTCAGCAGCTGTGGCGCACAGGCCCAGTTGCTCCACAGCATGTGGGATCTTCCCGGACCGGGACACGAACCCGTGTCCCCTGCATTGGCAGGCGGATTCCTAACCACTGCGCCACCAGGGAAGCCCTACACTCGATTTTTATAGAAGAGTCCTATGCAAATCTCTCAGGGTGTGGGGCTCTCATTAACTTTAAACGTAGAGAAATGCAAATTTTTTCTTTTTTCTCTTTTTTCCTACGTGCACATAATTCTGTTAGAAAGGAGAAACCAAAAGAGAGAGAGTGGAAGGAGAGTGGAACTGTTCATCTGTGTCTGACCAGGCCTGGTCCTCAGCAATAACAACCACAACAGCTCCAATGATCACGCGCACTGGCACCTACTAGGAGCCAGACTCCATGGGAATTCTTTTAATTCTCCTAACAATCCAATAGTAGGTACTCTTCTCCCCACTTTACAGATGAGAAAACTGTGGCACAGAGAAGTTAGGTAATTCGCCTAATTTTCCTCAACCACAAATAGCAGAGCCAGTGTGTGACCCAGAGAGCTGTTTCCAGAATCTGAGCTCGTCATCTCTGTGCTGTGCTGTCCAGGTAGCACAGTGACTTCCTAAGCCTGGCCCCTTGTGTCACTTGAATATAGACCACAGAGGGAAAAGGCAGGGCTCAGGAAGCCATGGGTTCTCACAGGGCTGCACCAACCACTTCTCTCATCATGCCCAAACTTGCATTTGTGTGCCTGTGTGAGGATCACGGGAGAGTATTTGAAAGCCATTCATACAGTGGTCTGTACTCCCTGGTGTTCAACAGATAACCTGCTTGGGAGGGGTCCTCTCTCTACCCCACCTGCCTGCCCCCTTGATGAATGTCAATAATCCAGTAAAGCTATCCTTTCTCTTGAACAAGGAAACAGCCTCAGAATCCTCTAGAAAGTCACCTCCAGTGAATGACAGTTGGCATGGGGGATGAAACTTGTGTGTTATGCTTGCCCTAGCCCACAGGGGGTAGAGATCTTGTTGTATTTGTATTTAGTGCTAAGTATATAGTTGGTCTTCAATGAATGAATGATTGAATGAATGAATACCTATGGAACTCGAGCCCATTTGCATTTACCATGGATTCTAGTGTGACTCCGATTAAAACCAATGGTTTTAATCAAGGCAGAATATCTTCTTTAAACACAAGGATTAGCGTCTATGAAAAGAGAAATGTAAACAGGAATCTAATTAGAGAATTTACTAATTATTCTTCCCTGCTGAGGATATTAGCTGGGGTTTAGTCTTTAGCTGTGACAGCCACACGACTTTCTCTTTAGCTCCAGAAAGGGAAAAATTGACTGGAAAGATTCATTTCAATACCCTGATTCCTTTCCTGCTCTCTTTCACCCTCAAAAAAAGATATTCCAGCATGAAAGATCACAGACTCGGCCCAAAACAGTGGACCCAGGTTGATGGCATTCAGGAAACTGCTCACTCTTGGAGCCCCAACTGCTGAGGCAAAGATAAATCGGCAGGAAGATTTCTTTGGAATGATGTGAATTTAATGAATCATGAAAAATATCCCCAGCTGTTCTTAAATTTAAGGGAGATTGAGTGATAACAAAAGATAGTTTCCCTCCCTCTTAGATGTAGGTTGGAGCGGAAAGAGCCGTGGTAAAAAAAAAAAAAAAAAAACCCTGAGGCCAAAAGCTTGCCTTTTCTTTCCCATCTCTTCTATTGTTGAAGGGAAAAAAAAGCTGTCTGCAGTCAGCAGCCACTGAAGGGCATGATGAAGAGTGTTTGCTATTACCAGACTTGAAGAATTCTCTACTCTGATTTCAAAGATCAGGCTGCCCTTGCAGGCAAACATTTAGAAAGTGATGGGCTTTTCTCTCACCTCCTCCCCACCCGCAATCACCACCGTCCTCACATTTTATCCAACTCCTTTATTAACACATTGACTGGCTGACATTAAAAATAATGATGCTCCCTTTCCTCATCCCAGCTGCCGCAACCCTGACTTCCCCAGCCCGCAAAATCCTTATTAACCCATTGATTAGTGTGGGCTCCAGGCCGGTCCTCAGCTGGGAGATCTAAGCCAGGCCATTGTGGGGTTGGCTAAGCTTCAGGGATTCCCAATTTAGATCCCGGAGATCTGTGCTGGAGGGCTCAGAGGAGGGCTTGAAGGACATGTGTGACTTCCCTTCTTTGCTCCTCCGTTCCCTCCAGCCCTCTGCCTTGGCTGTCATGGGGCCCTGAACATGCCATGGACCACCCAGGAGGCCGGCCCTGGGCACGGTGTCCGGGTGCTCAGCTTGCTCTCCTTACCTGAAAAAGCACAAGGCAGGTGGGTAGCTGTGAAGGTCAGGAAGCTCACCTCTGTTCACCTCTGAGGTCTGTTCCCTGTCTAGATAAATTTCCCTTTCATTCAAGGTGGGTGAAAAAGGCTAACAAGCAAGGTTTTTTTTTTCCTTAAGGCAATTTTTAACTTCTAGGTATAAGTGAGAGATGTCTTTGAGGGATAGAAAAGCTAGCTTCCCTGTGTAACTGTTAGAAGGGGTTCAGAGAGGAGCATGGGTGAGGCAGAGGATGATATGCTGAATATTGATGACAAACAATAAAATTGAAGACTTACAATGTACTAGATACAATGTTAAATGCTTCTCATATATGATGCACCAAAAAAGAAAAAACCTAAACAAATTTGAAACAAAAGACAAAATAAAAACACAAACAGAAACCCTCCAAGAAGTGGATAATTATAATTGCCTATTGAACAAACTGAACTTGGTGACATTTTGGCAGATAGAAAACTTACTCTTTTTCACCACTCTCTCCAAACACCATTGGATCACTTTCCTTCCTACTGGCTAATAAGTTAGGCAGATCCATAACCAGGGCTAGCCACTTTCACATATTAGAAAATAATGTCAGTCAAGACAGCGCAATACTGGCAGAAGGATAGGTACCTAGATCAATGGAACAAAATATTCAACCCAGAAATAGCCCTACACAAGAACAACCAATTGATTTTTGAGGGTGCAAAAGCAATTAACTGGAAGGAGAGCCTTTTCAACAAATGGTGTTGAAGCAATTGGACATCCACAGGCAAAAATGAACCGACCTAAATTTCACACCTTTTACAAAAATTATCTCATATATTTAAATGTAAAACTATAACACTTTTAGAAGAAAACTTAGGAGAAAGTCTTTGATACCTAGGATTTGGTGAAGAGTTTTTAGACATGACACCAAACCATGATCCATAAAAGAAAAAAAAATTGATAAATTGGATGAAAGACAAACTACAGACTGGGAGAAAATATTTGCAAACCACGTATCTGAAAATGGACTCGTATTTGGAATACATAAAAAACTCTCAAAACTCAGCAGTTAAAAAGCAAACAAACCATTCTATTATAAAATGGACAAACGGCATGAAGAAACATTTACTAAAGAAGATGTATGATGACAAATGAGCACATGAAAAGATGTTCACCATCACCAGCCATCAGGCAAGTGAAAATTAAGATCATAATGAGATTTTACTATACACCTATAGAACAACTAAAATTAAAAAGTAGTGAGACTACAAAATGCTGGCAAGGATGTGGAGAATCTGGGTCTCTCACACATTGCTGGTAGAAATTTAAAATGTTGCAGCCACTCTGGAAAATAGCTTGACAGTTTCTTAAAGGAAGAAAACTAAACATAGACTTACCATACAATCACACCATCACACTACTGGGCATTTATCCTGGAAAAATGAAACATGTCCACATAAAACCTATACATGATTGTTCATAGCATTTTTTTTTTTTTTGCCGTACGCGGGCCTCTCACCGTTGTGGCCTCTCCCGTTGCAGAGCACAGGCTCCGGACATGCAGGCCCAGCGGCCATGGCTCACGGGCCCAGCCGCTCCGTGGCACGTGGGATCTTCCCGGACCGGGGCACGAACCCGTGTCTCCTGCATCGGCAGGCGGACTCCCAACCACTGTGCCACCAGGGAAACCTTGTTCATAGCATTTTTATTTGTTTACTTTTTGGTCCAAAAGTGGAAACAATCAATGTTCTATAATAAGTGAATGGTTAAACAAAAGTGGTACATCTATACCTTGAAATAAAAGGGAATGAACTATTCATACACCCAACAACTTGGATGGATCTCAAGAGCTTAAAATGAACAGTCTTAAAATGACAAAATTATGGAGATGGAGAACAAATTAGTGGTTGTCAGGGATTAGAAATGGGAGGAAGGGGAGTGATGAGGGAGGTGGGTGTCACTAGAAAGGGGTAGCCCCAGGGAGATCTCTGGTAGCTGGTATTTACATGAATTTACATGTGTGATAAAATGATTCAGCACTATACAAACACAATGCACTAATGTCAGTGTCCTGGTTTGATACTGTACTATAGCTATGTCACAGGTAACCATCGAAGAAACTGGATGAAGAAAACCTGAGGACTCTCTGTACTATCTTTATAACTTCCTGTGAATCTATAATTATTTCAAAATTAAAAATAGAAAATAAAATAATGCATCTTTCAGTATGAAGCATTACTTTCCAGTGTCATATAAAAACTTTAATATCTCATCTTATATTCAGAGGGAGCTGAATTCAGAAGCAGAGCTTCTCCCCTCCCTAGCACTGCCAGGTCAGGCCTGTTCCAGCCTCCACTGCATTATTAGGGCAGGCTAAGCCATGCTGTACTAATAAAACTAAAAGCAAAATAAAAATCCCTGAAATTTTGGTACTTTAGCATACAAAAGTCCTTTGTCACTTATGTCCATTGAGGGTAGGGCAGCTCTCCTCCAGGCAGTGACTCAGGGATCCAGGCTCCTTCCATCTTGTGGCTCTGCCATCTTCTACCTGTGGCCTCCACATTCACCCTTGGAGGAGAAGACAAATAGTGTAGGATCATGCAGGGGACTTTGTGGCTAGGCCCATATCACTCTCACTTGTATTCCATTGCCCAGAATTTAGGCATCAGAACCCAGATTAACTGCCAACTGAAGTTGGGAAACACAGTCTTCCTGCATGCCCGGGATTGGCACACGTGATTGGAGTAAGGATCTTGTGGTGGGTGGGTAGTGGGTGATAAGATTCTGCACTCCCTTCAGAGAAAGGTGACTTGGCTAGTTTCTTTTCTTCTTCCTCATCACCCACATCTGCTAAATCTGATTTCCCCAAGAAGGCAAAAAATGAGTAGAGGAAAACAACAATATCTTCCACTGGTGTGTAATCTGAGGTTGGCTCCATGCATGGCCCCTGTGCTGGCTCTTTTCCTCCTTAGGCATCTTGGTGGGTCATCTAGAGATACTGTTTCCCCCAGCAGGGACCTCTCATGGTGCCACTCCTTGGCTCAGTGAGTCACCTTCTAGCTGACTCTATGTGACACTCACTCCCCTTCTGCATCTACAGGCACATCCAAGCCTCTTTCTGCTAGAGTTATCTCACACTGCCATTCAAGACAGGCGTGGTGAGTCCTCTTGGGCATGGCCCTTTGATGATTCAAGCCTGATCCACAGGAAAACTCAGCATCCTTCCTCCACTGAAAGCTGGAAGGGCTGGCTGCTCCCCTACTCCCCCATGGCCCTCTTACTTGCTTTGTCATGAGAGGAAGCCTTAACCAGACTCTTGTCTTAGGTTTTTTTCAGGCAAGAGTCAGGCAACACAGGCCATTTACTCGCAAGAACTTGATAAATTTGCTCTTCACTAGCGCCCATGGGTTTCCTTGTTACTGAAAGTGGGGTCCAGCTGCTTGCTGCTCAAAAGCCAATAAAGAGGGAAGACTGGTGGAAAGGAAAGTTTGGTTTATTTCAGAGGCTGGCAACTGGGGGTTGGGGAGGGCCGACTGATATCCAAAGGCCAACTCCCCCCACTGACAATCAGTGGGCAAGAGATTTTATAGGTGGAGGGAGAGGGCTACATGCAGAAATAGTACAGTCAGCTCTGACGTCGTCTTGAGATTGGTCATGCAGTGGTCTGATCAGTGCCATCTTGATTAAGTACAGTTAGTCTTCAGTTCCAGGGTTGGTTTGTTCCCATTGACGCCAGTTCTCAGAATTGTGGCAGCTTAGGTCATGGCTACAGTCTGGTCATCATGTAGTTAACTTTTTCCACCTGGTGGAGGCTTCAGTATCTACAAAACAGTTCCAAGGACATGGCTCAAGAATTTTACCTGTAGCCCTTGAGGAGGAACTAAAGGTCCTTGACTTTAATGACTAAACTATTATTATTTGGTCTCATTTGACTGTTTTCCTTTGTTTTTGCATTTTCTCACTTCTCTGATTAAACTTATTTTTTGACTACAGTTTTTCTATAGACAAAAGGCAGGTGGAGCACATGGGAGGGAAGGACCACAGCAACGTTTTTCTGAATCTATCTCCCAGGTCAAAAGAAACTAAAGCAAAAATAAACAAATGGGACCCAGGTAAACTTAAAAGCTTTTGCACAACAAAGGAAATCATTGACAAAATGAAAAGACAACTTACAGAATGGGAGAAAATATTTGCAAATGATATGGCTGACAAGGGGTTAATATCCAAAATATATAAACAGTGCATACAACTCAATATAAAAAAAAACAGATTAAAAATAGGCAGAAGACCTGAATAGACATTTTTCCAAAGAAGACATACAGAAGGCCAACAGGTTCGTGAAAAAATGCTCAACATCACTAATTATCAGAGAAATGCAAATCGAAACAACAATGAGATATCACCTCACACCTATCAGAATGGCTATCATCAAAAAGTCTACAAATAACAAATGCTGGAGGGGGTATGGAGAAAAGGGAACCCTCCTACACTGTTCATGGGAATGTAAATTGGTACAGCCACTATAGAAAACAGTATGGTGGTTCTTCAAAAAACTAAAATTAAAACTACCGTATGATCCAGCAATTCCACTCCTGGGTATATATCTGGAAAAAACAAAAACACTAATTTGAAAAGATGTGTGAGCTCCAATGTTCATAGCAGCATTATTTACAATAGCCAAGATATGGAAGCAACCCAAGTGCCCATCAACAGACGAATGGATAAAGAAGATAAGGGATGTGTGTGTGTGTGTGTGTGTGTGTGTGTGTGTGTGTATAATGGAATATTAGCCAGAAAAGTATGAAATTCTGCCATTTGCAGTAATGTGGATATTATGCTTAATGAAATAAGTCAGACAAAGACAAATAATATATAGTATTGCTTATATGTGGAATCTAAAAAACAGTACAAACAAATGTATATGCAAAACAGAAACAGACTCACAAATATAGAAAACAAACTAGTGGTCACCATAGGGGAGAGGGAAGGGTGGGGGGCAAATTAGGGGTATGGGATTAAGAGACACAAACTCCTATGTATAAAATAGGTAAGCAGCAAGGATATACTGTATAGCACAGGAAATTATAGCCATTATCTTGTAATAACTTTTAATGGCATATAACCTGTAAAAATACTGAATCACAGTACTGTACACCTGAAACGAAAATAATATTGTAAATCAACTATACTTCAATAACCCCCCCACCCCACCCCAAATTATCATTGAAACAGCTGTAACCAGGCGGCTTTGTAGGGGAGAACATTTGTTCAGGAAAACAATTTGAAAACTTGAGGTTATGGGATAAAAGATGCCTGCAAAACAGAACAAAATTGCCGGCGTGTCACGCATAAGAACTGGAACTTGAATTTGGGGGAGGGAAGAGCAGGGACAAGGGGTGGGAGGTAGAGAAGAAAGAGGCTGGATGAGGCAGCAAGGCAGGCACCTGGATCTGCAAAGTGAAGCCCTGGAGGAGGAACTTAAGAACAAATGTGCCCAGTGGCCATTTAAAATTACTTGGGGTGTAAACCATCTCCATCTCCCAACTTTCAGTTAAGGCTTCTGAACATCGATGCCTTTTGTACACACTGTTGGGGAGGAGAGAGATCAAGGGCAGAACAGCCTTTCGAAGTCCAAGTTGGGGAGGAGTCCAGAGGAGAGAAGCCAGCTAAAAAGAGGAGTAAGGTCAGGGGCTTATTGAACACAAGCTTGGAGGTCGATGTGGTCCTGAGAGGTCCGCCCTCGGGAATGTGCAGTCTTGAGGAGGGCGTTCAGGTTCCTGCAGGACACCGCAGAGTCAGCTTGAGCTAATTTAACCCAAACCTCATGTGATGGGGTGACGGCAGCTGACATCTGGGTTGCACTCGAAAACTCAAAAATCCTCTTAAGAATATGCTTCGTAACCCTTTCCTCAGTAAACTTTTTACCCAACTTGCTAAAAAGAATAGTTTTGATACTGCTTCTACTTAATTGCCATCCCCAGGCCTTATGAGGAGGTGCTAGA
Source organism: Physeter macrocephalus (assembly GCF_002837175.3). NCBI lineage: Eukaryota > Metazoa > Chordata > Mammalia > Artiodactyla > Physeteridae > Physeter > Physeter macrocephalus. The sequence goes on from NC_041217.1 coordinate 31,828,584, forward strand.
GAGGAACAAAATAAACACGAAAATCAAATTAAGGAAGAGAGAAACAACTGGTATAATAGGATAAACTGACAATCAGCACACAATAATTAAGTTTGATCAGTGAGTTAGCATAGAGCTAGTTCTGTGTGTGTGTGCACTGTAGAGCAGTGCTTCCCAAATTTTAACGTGCACACCAATCACTCAGGATCTTGTGGTGGGGTGGACAGTGGTTGATGAGATTCTGCATTGCCAACAGCTTGCAGGTGATGCCATGGCTGCTGAGCACCACGGTTTCAGAGGTTTTAGAGCACGATGCAGTAACCTTCTAACCCAGAAGGCCATTAACGGGCCCACAGGAAAAAGGGAGAGATGGGAAACATCAGAGTGTAGATGAGGGGAGAAGAGTGAAGGGAAAATAGAGGGAGAGAAGATTAAAACAACCACCACCACCAAAACAACAAGCCAAGAATCTCCAGGAAGGGACAGAGGAAGTCACCAGTAATTGTTCCAAAGCAGCTTGATGTTTATCTCAATGACATAGGTTGCTTTGCCCTCTATTAAAGAGCACACATTCTTTGTGCCCCAACAGTGCTTAAGTTTCAAGGGTGAAAAAGTAAATACCTGATTCTCTAGTCATTCACAAGTATTTACTCATAGGTGTTATAGAATGCCAGTATGGACAGAGCCAGTGCTATGATACACCTGTTTCCTGTGCGGATGGAACTTACAATCTGGTGGAGAACCTCAGACACAACACACAGGGAAAATTAAATTACACGTCAAGTAAATTAGGCATGGAGCCTAATACCGTACATTTTGTATTTAAAAAGGAACTTCTCATCCATTTCACCATTTTTCTACCATTTGTTGATGCAGGGAAGACCGACTTATCACAATTTAATGGAGGAGGAAAGGGAAGCTCAGAGAGGTCAGGTGACTTGTCCAAGGTCACATGGCTACTAAGTGGCAGAGCCTACACAAGGAGCCTTCTCTTCTGGTTCCTGTTCTTTCCATTAACCTCCCGACTTGGATGCAGTGAAGTTTCCCAAATTCCTTTTCACCCACCGTCCTGTCTTTTTGTAGCTTTGGGAGCCAGGGTTTCTCAACAGCTCAGCATTTAATTGGTTTTGAGTTCACAGTTACCTCCCTCATTCAAAATCTAAACCAGTTAAACAAATTTCCCAGAAAACCAAAATAATGTTTAAGCAAAGGTCACTGCCAGGTCACATCTGTCTAAGTAGAAGGTGTTTTCAGGATACAAGTCATTAAAAGCAGTGGGGAATAATGAAAACCTCTTTGCAAACTAATTTCTCCATTGCCTACTGCTTGGGTTCTAAAACATACATAGAGCCCAACTTCTCTTACAGATATGTATGTTCATGTGAAATGTATATTTATACACATGTGTACATATTTAGGACATCATTTTGCTAATCACTTGCAAAGAACTAACGAGTTCTTTCACTAATGTCAGCACATTAATTTGACCCTACTGTTATTGTAACTTTATAATGTAGCTTAACCTTAAACAATTCTGTAATCTGACAATTTTAATAAGTGTAATGCAGCTGAATTTCCACCTAAATTGCTCAGGCTGGGCAATGCCTGCTTCCAGTAACTTATAACGTGCACACAAGTTAACTAGTCAATTGGAATTTGCTTTGGGAGGGAGTCTGGTGGTGATGGGGCTGGTGACAGAAAGGGTGACAGTGAGCCAAATTTCATCCTTAGTGGAATTTTCCTGTGCTCTCCTGAGGCCCACCAACAGAATAGACCAGGCTCTTTATTCCCCTCTTGCCTCCTGACCTTATGGTAGTGAATAGGAGTGCTGTTGAAGGACAGCCATAGCATGTGCTGGAGATTCTGGTTCTCGATTCTTTTTTTTTTTTTTTTGTGGTACGCGGGCCTCTCACTGCTGTGGCCTCTCCCGTTGAGGAGCACGGGCTCCGGACGCGCAGGCTCAGCGGCCATGGCTCACGGGCCCAGCCGCTCCGCGGCATGTGGGATCCTCCCGGACCCGGGCACGAACCCACGTCCCCTGCATCGGCAGGCGGACTCTCAACCACTGCACCACCAGGGAAGCCCCATGGTTCTCGATTCTTAATCCGGCCCCCATCCCCCAAATACTTTTCCATTTTTTCCTTTGTAAGTCTGTTCCTCCACCTTACCAATTCCCGGTCTTTTCATCATCTTAATACCTTCACATTTTAGAATACGTACAACTGAGGTAAACAGTTTAGAGCAGCGGTCCCCAACCTTTCTGGCACCAGGGATCAGTTTCATGGAAGACAATTTTTCCATGCACTGGAAGGTGGGGGATGGTTTCAGGATGATTCAAGCGCATTACATTTACTGTGCACTTTATTTCTATTATTATTATATCGTAATATATAATGATATAATTACACAACTCACAATAATGCAAAATCAGTGGGAGCCCTGAGCTTGTTTTCCTCCAACTAGATGGTCCCATCTGGGAGTGATGGGAGACAGTGACACCCGAAGTGTGTTGCTTATGTCCAGTCTACTCCATAAGATGCAGCTTAATTGTCACTTGCCACTCACTGATGGGGTTTTGATATGAGTCTGCAAGCAGTTGATTTATTATGGTCTCTGTGCAGTCAAACCTCTCTGCTGATGATGATCTGTATCTGCAGCCGCTCCCCAGCGCTAGCATCACCGCCTCAGCTCCACCTCAGCTCGTCAGGCATTAGATTCTCATAAGGAGCGCGCAACCTAGATCCCTCGCATGCGCAGTTCACAGTAGGGTTCGCGCTCCTGTGAGAACCTAATGCCGTCGCTGATCTGACAGAAGGCGGAGCTCAGGCAGTGATGCAAGCGATGGGGAGCGTCTGTAAATACAGATGAAGCTTCGCTCGCTCACCCGCTGCTCACCTCCTGCTGTGCGGCCCGGTTCCTAACAGGCCACGGACCGGTTCCGGTCCATAGCCCCAGGGGTTGGGGACCCCGGTTTAGAAAAATCCAGATATTGATGTTTCTTTCCCATTCCCCATCCGATGCATAATTCTTGGAAGGATCTTCCAGTTTGCTTGTCTCTTTGGGACTCTGAAATTTGTAGTTCAGAAGGGGGCAAGGGTAGGGGAGCCAAAGATGTGAATTCTTGAGAGTTGCTTCTTGTTGGAGATTTGGGATGCTAATCAACCTCCAGGGCTACACTCCCTTTCTTTAGTTCGAACCAACTGATAACTATAGATAGGGAGGCAAACGGGTATCAGAATATGTTTCCTGGCTTTACTGATGGCAATGCTGGATGGAAGAACACAGCAGGATGTGCGTGCTCTTTAAAAACAGAAAGGTCCAAGAGAATGAAGGCTAAGAGACATTGGACACAATCTAGCAATGTCCCTCCAATCCTTCTCCTGAGCCTGGTATGGGTGTGGGGATAGAACCTCTGGTGAAGGAGTAAAGTGATTCCAGAAACCCTTGCACGTTCTTTCCTCTTCTCGTGCTGCTACAGGAAGAAGTCAGGTTGGGTGTGTCTACTACAGCCTCTTCAGTTCTGAGCAGCTGTGGAGGGAAGGCCCAGGAGCAGTGCTGTCGTAGACCCCTGCCCTAGGCCCTGTGCTCTAGAGGGCCCTGCTCTGGCCCTCCTCTGGCAGTGCCCTTTCCCATGGGACAAGAGGAGGGGCCCATCCCAAGACCACACCCTCCTTGGGAGCTTCCTGCTCAAATGGCCCTGAGATGACCCTAGGGCGCGTGTGGGCTTCTACCTTGGTAGGCTGGTAGGTGTCTGTCCTCCTGCTCAGACCCCTTGCCCTGAGGTGGGATCATGCCCCTTGTATGTAGAACTGAGGAATAGACATTTCAGCGGGGGTTGCAATGTTGCCGTATAGGGTGGAGATGGAGGATGGAGAAGGGAATCGGGCAAACCACAGGCTGGTGGCCAGTTGTCCCAGAAGCTCATGTTCCAGGACAAAGCTCTGAGGAGCATGGGAATTTTTAATGAGAATCTTTCAGGTTGTTATAAAGGTATATTTATGTAGGAAGACAGAGCATATTTTACTTAATAGTTTGTTAGGGCTTCCCTGGTGGCGCAGTGGTTAAGAATCCGCCTGCCGATGCAAGGGACACAGGTTCGAGCCCTGGCCGGGGAAGATCCCACATGCCGCGGAGAAACTAAGGCCCTGTGCCACAACTACTTAGCCCACGTGCCGCAACTACTGAAGCCCGCGCACCTAGAGCCTGTGCTCCGCAACAAGAGAAGCCCACGCACCACAACGAAGAGTAGCCCCCGCTCACCGCAACTAGAGAAAGCCTGTGCACAGCAACGAAGGCCCAACACAGCCATAGATAAATAAATAAATAAATAATAAATAAACAAATTTATTTTTTAAAAAAGTTTGTTAGCTTGATTTATAGTGTTTAAAAGCTCAGACATACAGTACGTTGGGCTCTGTCTGATTTTGCCACAGACACCACACATTAGGAGTAGGAACAAAGAGGTCCTAGATCTGGCTTTTGTCTAGGGTCTCAGAGAGCAAAGCCTATATTGCTGATAACAAAACACTCCAGACTTAGAGACCTAAAACCAATGATTTGTTAGGTTCACCAGTTTTGTGGATCAGAAATTCAGAATGGACCCAGAACAGGGACAGAGCCTTGATGTCTGAGAACTCCACTGGTAAGACTTGAAAGTGACTCAGTGGCTGGGGACTGGAGTCTCTGAAGACACCCTCACTCACCCATTTGGCAATTGATGTTGGTAGCAGGGAACCCACTGGGGTTGCCAGCTGTAGCATTTACACAGGGCTTCTCCCTGTGGCCATAGATCCTCACAGCCTCGTGGCTGGGTTCAAGGGTAAGCATCTCAAAAAGAACCAGGCAGGAGCTGTTATGCATTTTATGACCTATTCTTGGAAGTCACATGGAACCACTTCTGCCATAGTTATCAACTCACACAGATTCAAGTGGAGGAAAGATAGACCTCACTTATTAATGCGAAAAGTGTCAAAAACATATTGTACAAAGGGCCTGTGGGTTGAAAGATATTGTTGAGGGTACTTTTTGAAAATGCAATCTGCCACAGTGTTCTTTGCTCAAGAGTGCACAATGGACAGGGATTTGGGAGGAGATCCCCGATCCAGGGTTTCCAGAAGTATGTTGCGAGTTAATTCAAGTCAAAGGCTTAAAATAGCCCTTTGGCATATGATAAGACTCAATAAACAGCAGATGCTGTCATCATCACCATCATTGCCATCAGCATTATCATCATCATCATCTCTGAGGAACCTATGGAAATGGTTCAATTATCTACAGGAGATAGGAAACCAAGCCTGGGTAATTTAAGTGAGTTTTGGTTGTCCCTAAATGATTCAGTGATAGTTCTGTATTTGAACCTGGACTTCTGACTCCTACTGGGAAACTATGATGGAGTGGTTTGGGGACATTGTAAGGAATGGGCCATGTATTAAAACAGCATCGATAAACCTGGCTATCAGTCACTCCTTTCTTTTTTTGGTCTCTCCGCACGGCTTACAGGATCTTAGTTCCCTGACCTGGAATTGAACCATCGCCCTTGGCAGTGAAAGCGAGGAGTCCTAACCACTGGACCGCCAGGGAATTCCCCAACCACTGCTTTTGTTTGTCAGATGCTGATGGCTCCAGAAGAGATTTAGTCAGTAGATTTTTCAAGTATCCTTTAAAGAAAAATAAAACAACAATTTAAAAACCAATAACCATAACACTTTAGTAATAAGATAGCTAATTCGGATAATTTAGATGAAAAAAAAATCTGATTTGTTTTTTATTTTGAAACAATGTCTCCTAAGCCAATTAGCAAAACAAGCTTGTAAGGCTTGGTGTCTAATTCTTGTGGAGCCAAACTTTATCTATACAAATATTATATGTATGGAATGAAAAATTTATAAGATTTTATCACTTGTTCATGAAAACTAGTCTCCAGAAACCCATTTAGCAATACTCTTATTTGATGCTGTTTAAATATTTAAAAAGTAAGCAATTTCTTTAAAGAACTCGTCTGTAATTACTCTAACCAGCCTTCTGCAAACTTATTTTTTCCATAAAAATCTGAAATTATAAACTTTTGTCTAGCCTATGGGTTTTGTTTTGTTTGGTTTGGGTTGATGTTTAGAGAGCTGTTCTTCCCCTGAGGGAACACGGGTAGCAAAACCAAATCAGTCAATATCCACTGATCTCAGCCCAGCTGGGCTTATGGCAGGGCATCTGAGGAGTAAGAGTGAATCGAACATTAGTTTGTGCTTCTCTCCTAGTGAACATCTGTGTTTGCTCTGGAGAACCAGAAACAACTTAGAGTGTCAAGAATATAGGTCAGTATTACTTTATGTAACTGTCCCCATTTTTGTTTTCAGTTGGGAGACCAGGGCAAGGGTAACTGTTCTTAGAGGTCATCCGTCCATGTTGAGCCTGAGGCCCATCCAAGGAGACAGAGTCCAGTTGATGTTGGATGTTCACTGAGTGGTGTCAGCAAATGAGAGGGATAGTGATGAAATCTTCCACTCAGGTGTTTTAGGCAAAAATGGCAGCTCAGCTATTTAGTCCAAACACTAGACCTTCCTTTCTGAGGAAGCGTCTAGAGCCAGACAACTTGGGTTCACCATTACTAACTATGTGATCATGGATGTGTGTGCCTCAGTTTCCTCAGGTATATAAAACAAGAATAAGAATAGTATTTACCACATAGAATTCATATGAGGAAAAATGAAGAATATAGGCAAAGAGCTTAACAGTGTCTTACACGTAGCTGGTCCTCACCAAATTGGTTTTCTACACCCAATACCAATAGCAGTCATTTACTGAAAATTTGCTATGTGGCAGGCACCATGTTAAACTTGTTATGGATATTTTATCCTGACAACAACTCTATGTGATAGTTATTTTCACCCCCATTTCATAGATGAGAAAAGAGAGGCACAGAGAATTTCCACAATTGGCTCAAGGTCACACAATGATGAGGTAAAGAGCTGGGTTTCTAACCCGGTTTGTCTGACACAAAAGCTTGTGATCTTCCCTTCCACATGGCACTGTGATAAAAACAAAGAAAACAAAGCAAAAATAACCTTGTCATTAGCATACTCGATATTCCCTGAGAAGGCTAGTGGGTTATTCTTAGTCCATAAACTCTAAGGCGACAGAGCTGTGGCTGTGATTTTTTGCTACACCATCTAGCAGGGTGCTATGTGCAGAAGACACTTAATAAAGGCTTTCTGTTCCACCTGTGACTGTTGCTGTTGTTGTTGTTTTTATTAATTTATTTATTCATTTATTTTTGGCTGCATTGGGTCTTCATTGCTGGGCGCACGTGGTCTTTCTCTAGTTGTGGAGAGCGGGGGCTGCTGTTCGTTGCGGTGCGTGGGCTTCTCATTGTGGTGGCTTCTCTTGTTGCGGAGCACGGGCTCTAGACACGCAGGCTTCAGTAGTTGTGGTGCACGGGCTTAGTTGCTTGCGGCACTTGGGATCTTCCCGGACCAGGGCTCGAACCCGTGTCCCCTGCATCGGCAGGAGGATTCTTAACCACTGCGCCACCAGGGAAGTCCCTGTTGTTGTTGAAGACACTCTAAGCTGTAACCTCAGACGTGGCCTATAGGCAGGGACCCTGCTCACAAGCACCAGCCTGAGTGTTATAGGAAACTCGATGGTGGTGTTCTGGGCAGGGGGCGATTCAGAGAGTCCCCACAAATCCTGGATACTCTCAGTTTCCACCCAACGTTCAGGAAGAGTCAGACCAAGTTACTTATTTCAAGGTCTGCTAAAACAGAGCTGAGTTACCTTTCTGATTATCCCTCTCTTCTCCTGTACTTCTCTTTTTTCCTCTGGAACCACAAACAAGGGAAGATTGATAGCTGGAATGGAAAAACCCATGGTGTGGCCTCACAAATCCAGGTCTAGGCTGGGGTGGGGGAGATCCTCCTTCCTCATCTGTTTGTTTAAAGATAAAGAGGCCCTTTCAGTCCACATGGGGTCCAGCAATTTAACCGTAAACTATATTAATGGATACCAGAAAGTACCTGCTCTGCCGGGCTCTGTGGGGAGGGGCATGAACCCTGGGTCCTGATCACTCTGGGCCAAGCTTCCCCAAACCCCTCAATTCAGAAGTGTTATCCTTCAAGTGTTCACTCTAGCATCCCATACCCCATGTTTAAAATTAAAAAAAAATTTTTCTAAAGAGCCTTTTGTATTTCTAATACACACAGATCCTGGAATTTCAGATCTGCCAATAACTCACCCTGTTCCAAAGAAAAAAAAGTCATTTTTTTTTTCCTTACTGGAATTTTTTCATTCCTTCCCACCCACCCCACCTCCATTTCTCATTTCCTCAGGAAACCATTTAGTTGGAGACAGAGGGAAAGTTTTCCAACACACTTCCCCCAAGCCCCTACAGACTCATGCATACCCAGAGAGAAACTTAGCACCGAGAACATATGTTGCAATGTACTCAAACTTGCCCCTAAAGATTTCTGTCTCCAGTTCTCTGGAGCATTTGGAAGGCCTTGCGGTGAACGCAGCCTTCACTCCTGCTAACACCAGTCACCATCCAGGAACCCTTGGAGGCGCTCAGGTTGGCCCCTGGGTGTCTGCCCTTTGCTTCAGACTGTCAATCAATGAGGCAAAGATAGAGTCATTATGGCACTTCCATGGTGTCCCTGGACATGACCATCTGTGGGCTTTCTAAAGTAAAGGAAGGTAAAGTAGGGACTCCCAGCTGATTTTAGGAGGAACTGTGGGAGTTTGTTGTCATTCTTTTCATTGAACAAATATTTGAGAATTTTACCATGTACTAAACAATGTTTCAGATGCTGGGGATATAAATGGTGAACAAAGGAAAGTTCCTGCTCTCAAGTTTACTTTCTAGTTTAGGGGTCAGGAGTGTTGAGGAGAGAAGGCAAAATCAAGAGTAGGTAACACGGGGACTTCCCTGGTGGTCCACTGGTTAAGAATCTACCTTGCAATGCAGGGGATGTGGGTTCGATTCCTGGTCGGGGAACTAGGATCCCACATGCCTCAGGGCAACTAAGCCCAGGCGCCACAACTACTGAGCCCATGTGCTCTGGAGCCCACACGCCACAACTAGAGAGCAGCCCATGAGCTACAGAGGAAGATCCCGCATGCCGCAGTGAAGATCCTGCGTGCTGCACTAAGATCAGACACAGCCATAAATAAATAAATAATTTTTTAAAAAAAGATCACTGGAAGATTTGGTGGAACCAAAGTCCACCATTAAAAAAAAAAAAGAGTAGGTAATACAAAAACCAAGAAAGCAAATAAATGAACAAAATACGTTTATTTAGTGATGAGCTATGATGAAATCAAATAGCATTTTTGAAGAGCAACTAATCTCCTTTCTGCCTGCAGCTTTTGGGAAGCCTCCCTCTCCAACCTTTAATTTTGGAGTTACTGACATACCTCCAGGCTCTGGGACTCTCACTGGTGGATGCCTTTGTCCCATCCAGAGCAAAGATTCCACATTACTTCTCTGAAGATGGAGTTCAAAAAACTTTTGTGAGCAAGATCTGAGGTACAGGACACTTCCACCAGCTCCTGGTCTCACTCAATGTGCTGAGAGACAGAAGAGTAGAAGAATTCAGAATGCTCTGGAAGACACTTTCCAGTCTATGGCCTCAAACAAATGGAGAGCTTTTTAAAATATTTGAGTGATGAAGGGAAAATGCGTAGAAGTAGAATTATTTCCAGCTGTGACAAAAATGTTACCTTCAACCAAAAAGGAATCTCCTGTGTTAGTCACCTTCCGTGACTCATCAGGTATGTTGGGACCAAGTCAAATCTGTGTCAAAATCCTGGAAGTTGCTTCCAGGGAAGGTGACTTTTCACTTTTCATTCTGGTAGCCAACATGTCTCTTCTCGGTGCCAATCGTTTCCTTTGCTTCTTAGTTTGCATCTTTGCTTTCCCTTTGGATATAAAAACATTCTTAGTTCAAGAGGAGGCCTCCAAAAATTGGTGGCTGGGGAGTTTATTGTAATCTGAGGTAGAAGTCCTCCTAAGACTGAGTTTACACTCTGCTTAGCAACCACCAGATGTCAGCAACTCATCTGATTTCAGTTCTTTAGCAAAAGGAAAGACAACCCATGACGAATGACAGCCTTTGGCTGACACCAGCTTTTTCTGTTTCAGGTGTAACTTCAGAAAGTTGTCTACTCTTAGGAAAAGTGCTAATGGCTCAAGCAGGATCCCAGTCTGAGGATGAAAAAGCCACTCAAGCACACTCAGGTGATGGAATTCCGGGGCTAACACTTAATTTGATTTTCCTTTGTCAGCACCATTTACAGATAGCAAAGAAGTTTGTCAGGGAATTAGAGAAGATTCATTGGGAGGATTTTTAAGGCCCAAGGTAACTAAATGGATAAGTTTGCTTTTAAATTTTCTTTTTAAAAGAATCCTGCTAGACTCTTCTGTAAGAAGGATAAGAGAAGTCTGAAAGTGCAAACGTTACTTAAAAGAGGGGACTACAGCAGAAACTAACACAATATTGTAAAGCAACTATACTCCAATAAAAATTAACTTAAAAAAAATTGAGGGGCCATAAATAAGGTATCCAAAGGGCAAAAGGTAATTAGGATCAGCTACTGTGATGGTTATTTATTTTGCAAAACCAGGTAAAGCAGCTATCAGTACAATAAAGCGTGAGACAAAATGCCCTGGGTGAATTAAAAGTCAATATAGCTAAAACTGCCTCTAGTTTTGTGGAGGAGGCCTGTGCATTCGTTCCTGGGTTTCACAGACACTGCGTAATGTGCTCTTCGGTAAGCCAAGCCCAGGGTGTCAATGCAGTAAGGTGACATTTATTAAAAGTTCTCAGATTCCCAAGACCCTAGTGGCAGTGATTCTTAGACAACTTCCAATGTATCTTCTCCCACTCTTCACCTTCATTCTTCTTGTTCCTGCTCTTGATTCTGTACTTCAAGATCAAATCACTCCATTGTCCGGCGAGTCTCTGCATGGCAGGAACTGTGAGAGGAAGGGTCAGGTGTCCCCTGTCGCAAGTCTCCCAGCGTGAAGGCTGGTACCAGAAAATTAAAATCTGCGACCGTACCCAGAAGCCTGGGTTCAGGCTGGGGCAGGGGTCTTGTGGAGGCTTTGCAAACAACTCCCTCTGCATGGCCAAATTTAGGATTGGGCATGGAGCGGGTGCTAAAACTACCCCCTGACAAAACAGGGCGCAACCCATTTCTCCAATGTGCTCCCATCTCACACTTCCCATCAACCTTACCTCAATCTCCCACACATGCCACAACTTTCCTTCCTCTGACCTTCACTTCCAGTCCGCTCTACACACACTTGCCTGGAATTTCCTTCGAACTCATTTAAACCACTCAACTGATGTTTCAAACGCTACCTCCTCCCTAAAGTTTCTCCCTATGTCTTTTGTCTTGCAAAAAACCTCTGTACCCGTTTACCCATTAAAGAATAACTGTTTACACCAATTCCCAGCCCCTGGCAACCGCCATTCTTTCTGTCTATATGGACTGGACTCCCCTAAGTATCTATGTGAGTGGGATTGTAGTGTATTTTTCTTTTTGAGACTGGCTTTATTTCACTTAGCATAGTATCTTCAAGGTTCATGCATTTTACAGCCTGTGTCAAAATTTCCTTCCTGTTTAAAGCTGAATACATTGTAATTTATAAATATATCACATTTTACAAGTTGAAAACAAACAAACAAAAAACCCCTCCAGCACAATGTCATTTCATACCTCTTCTTTCCTAAGTACTGTGGTAGAAGATCTTGAGTTCTCTTAATTAATAATCAAATACTCTATTAGTAATTGCATAGATACAATTATATAACAATAACATGTATCATATATGATACATATTATATCATATTGCCATCTATATTATGTAAACCTATTTCTTCTATATTTTCTTCCAAAATAGATCTTACATTTCTTGAAATTTAAAAATAATTTTTAGGGAATTCCCTGGTGGTCCAGTGGTTAGGACTCCGCGCTTTCACTGCTGAGGGCCCCGGTTTGATCCCTGGTCGGGGAACTCAGATCCCACAAGCCTCACGGCAAGGCCAAAAAATAATAATAATATTTTTTAGCCAAGTATTTTACAAATGGTAGGATGTCTGAAGATACCTGTTACTTGAAAGTTTATGCTCTGACTTCCAGAGTACATGTGCCTGGAAGTAAGTTTTTAAGATAAAGGAGAAGTAGAGCCTGGAGCCCTGTGTTCCTCCCTTATTTACTGCTCCATTTGAGATCCTTAAATGAAGAAAGGCCCAAAGAAGTGTAGGTGGTTGTCTCCACCCCCTTTCTCTGAAGGCTGTGGTTCCTCTAGACAATGAGGAATGTCAAGCCTCAATTCCCTGAGGGTAATTTGATCGGCTAATTATATGCAAAGACTCAGATCCCTAAAAGAAGGCTTGACTTTGTTGTCACCTGGGAAATGTCAACAAATGACGTTATCTCCTTTTGAGCAACCCTTGTGGCTCCTGGTTGGGCAAAGAGGGTCAACAGGGAAGCCAGGTGAGTCAGGGGCCCTCAGGGTCACCAGGGACTGGGATGGGTGTGGCACTTAATGACAATGACCTTCTCCCTATAACTGTTTTTCTCGCTGAAATTTTAAACATTCATCATGGTTCTTTTACAAAGAGAATGTTGAAAAGAAAATCACCTTTCCATTGTCTAACTTGGAAACAGCGGAAGAGCTGTGCTAAAGCTTTGATGGGCATTTGTAGTATCATGACATTGCTTTTGCTGGTTAGACTAAGGCCACATCCAAAGCGAGTGGTGTGGAATGGGGGCCGCCCCTTCTCTGCCTCCTGCTAGATTAGGCTGAGGTTGGATGAAAGGCAGGCAGTGTGGTTGGTGAAGTCCATTATGATAATTTATTACTCCATTTAGCCAGGGCTTGCTGTGGGCTAAGTGCTTTACATCCATTCCCTTATTTAATCCTCACCACAACTCTTGAGGATTTATTATTTCTATTTTATAGAAAAGGCAGTTGAAGCTCAGAGAGGTAAGGAAAGTTGCCCTGTGTCACACAGCTAATAAAGGACAGGGTTGGGTTTAAACCCAGGTGTCAGTTACCTTGGATTCTAGTCCTGATTTTGTGACTTAGAAAGAACAACTCAAAAAACTTGTTTGAGCCTCTGTGTCCTCTTCTAAAAATGAGGTGGCTGGGCTAGATGGTCTAGAACTACTCTGTCCAATAAGGTGGTTACTTGTTACATGTGGCTTTTGAACACTTGATGTGGCTGGCCTGAATTGAGAATGGTTGTAAGTGTACAAGACATACTGAATTTCAAAGACTAGAAAGAAGATGTGAGCTATCTCACTAGTATTTTAAATATTGATTATATTTTAATCAAGATTACATTTTATATAAATGATAATTTATATACATATTGCATATATATGTTTAAATAAACTGTATTATTAAAAATCATTTAACCTGTTTATTTTTACTTTAAAAAATATGACTAGTAGAACATTTAAAGTTACATGTGTGGCTCACATTATTTTTCTATGGAAGGGTGCTTTCTAGATTTTTTCTGATAAATTGTCTCTAGAGGACATGTGTCTCAAGAATTGATACAGTAAGTCCCCTACATATGAATGAGTTCTGTTCCAAGAGCGTGTTCCTGAGTCCAATTTGTTCATAAGTCCGTCAAAGTCAGACTAGGTACCCAACTAACACAATTGGATATATATAGTACTGTACTGTAATAGGTTTAAAATATCTTTCACACCAATAATACAAAAAAACAAACACAAAAAATAAAGAAAACATTTTTAATCTTGCAGTACAATACCTTGAAAAGTACAGTAGTGCAGTAGTACAACAGCTAGTGCTTCTCAGCAGTACCAGCTACATCACTGGTGTTTTATGCTTGCTTCCAGACTTCCTGGGCTTGAAATAAAGATACTGTACTACTGTACTCTATACAGTATTGTACAGTAAAGTACACAAAAACACAGCCACTTGTAGAGGATGCACGTACCTGACAATACATGCCAGACGTTTGAACTAACTTACGTGATTGGACATGTGAACGCACGTTCACATCTTTGAAGTTTGCAACTTGAAGGTTCGTATGTAGGGGACTTACTACATTTCTTTATGACTTGTCAGGTCTGGAGTTGGTGACGAGAGTAGGAACCAAGGCTGAGGGGGAAAGCGCAGACAGTGCAAGAGCCACCCCTGGAAATGGCGCAAGCTTCACTATTGAGACCAAAACTGGTCACTCAACTTGGTTACAACAGACTTGTACTTGACAGCACATTGATGGAACAGACAAATACGAATGTAGTTTTGCATTTTTCAGCAAACACAACCACCATCACATTCACAGGTGCCAGGTGAAATTCTCGACCACGTACGTAATTCTTTACCAAAGGGACAATTTCATTTAATCCTCACAACAGGCCAACGGAAGTCAGTTCTACTATTATGCAGATTTTACGGATGATAAACTGAGGCTCAGAAAAGGTTAAGTAACCTGCCCAAGGCCATAGAGCTAGTTAGTGATAAGTGTATCTGACTCAAAAGCTTAATTTGTAATTGTTAGGTAATATTACCTAATCCAAGTGGTCTCAGGTTCTCCAGTTGTAACCAGGTGGAAAGTAGAAAAAAGCATCTGCTTTGTGGAAAGGATATTGGTACTGGAGGAACCTCCAGAAGGTCCCTGATTCTGCTCAGGGATTATTTACTGGGTTGGCCAAAAAGTTTGAGTTTCTCCAGAAGATGTTACGGAAAACGATACGGAAAACCCGAACGAACTTTTTGGCCAATCCAATATATATCGTGAAGGGCTTGTCCATCATTACCCCTCAGGCAGAAGTGCTCCACTGGGCTCTGCATCCCAGCAGTTTGGAGAGTTCTAGGTTCTTCAGTTGAAGACAAACAGCAGTGAGGCAAATAGAGATAATTATTTGCCATGCACAAAACTCTACCAAGAAATTGGGTGAAAACTGGGAGGTTTGTCTCTACTATCCAACCATTTCCAAATGTTCAGGTTTGGTAATTTAGAGACTGGATTTTTAAATTTCCTTCCAGATGTGTGATGCTGTGTGTATCAGTCAAGTTCCAATCAGGAAAGAGAATCTACAGAATAGTTTAAACATGAAAGAGTTAATATAAAAATTATTAACTGTAACAGTGTTGGCTAGGAATAAGTAAAGAGCACTCTAAGATATAGGAATAGCAGATATAAGGAGCAGCTATTCCACTCAGGACTGAGACAGAAGCCCAAGGAAGATCACCTCCCCTTCAAATGTCTGGCATATATTGTCAGGTACGTGCATCCTCTACAAGTGGCTGTGTTTTTGTGTACTTTACTGTACAATACTGTATAGAGTACAGTAGTACAGTGTCTTTTACTGTACAATACTGTATAGAGTACAGTAGTACAGTATCTTTATTTCAAGCCCAGGAAGTCTGGAAGCAAGCATAAAACACCAGTGATGTAGCTGGTACTGCTGAGAAGCACTAGCTGTTGTACTACTGCACTACTGTACTTTTCAAGGTATTGTACTGCAAGATTAAAAATGTTTTCTTTATCTTTTGTGTTTGTTTTTTTGTATTATTGGTGTGAAAGATATTTTAAACCTATTACAGTACAGTACTATATATATCCAATTGTGTTAGTTGGGTACCTAGTCTGACTTTGATGGACTTACGAACAAATTGGACTCAGGAACATGCTCTTGGAACAGAACTCATTCATATGTAGGGGACTTACTGTATCAATTCTACTGCCCCTTCCTTCCACCCTCCCTCAAGGCATTGAGGGACATTGTTGGAGAACGGCCCACTGGATGTGGCTATGGCCCAATGGATGGAAGAGGAGTGGCTGCATCAATGGAATTTGCTGGAAATTTGCCCTGTGGAACTTGTAAATCTGTTCTCTAGGATGCAGGGGAAGTTGTGCAAGAGGTGGAGTCTCTCTGAAGGCACTTAGTATGAAATTATCTGGTACTGGGGAAGCTTCTCGATGTGAGGCATGACTGGCTGCCATGCACTGAAGGAACTGGATGCTTGAGAAGCCACCTGTACTTCAGCAGCTGGCTGCTAGAAAAGCTGCCTGTACTGCAGGAGTCTGGCACTGAAGAAACTGCCCACCCATCAAGAACCGTGTGCTGGGAAAGCCACATGTGCTGTAAGACCCTGGTGCTGGAGGAGGTGTCTGTACCACAGGAACTGGCTACTGGGGAAACCCTGCGTGTGCAGAAGTGGGACAATGGAGAAGATGCTGGTGCTGCAGGAGCCTGCTGAACCAGAACACCAGAACCGGGATGGAAGTCCTCTTCCTACTGCAGTGCCTCTCTAGTGCTCTCTCCTGACAAGGCTTAACATTGTGACAGCTGGTGAAGGAAAAATATTTAAAGGGCCCAGATCTATTTTTTGCAGAGCAGGCAGTGAAGGATGAATTTGGAGCTGAGAGGCAATAAATTGATAAATGGCATATTATAGAAGTAAGGTTTTTAAACTCTAGCGTACTTAAGCAATACCTGGGGAGTACTTGCGAAAACTTCAGAGTCCTGGGGACCCCCACCCTGGATTAGTGGATCTAAGTTTGATGCTGAACTTTGTAGGCATCCTATCATTTTAATGGGTGATCTGCTACCATCAATATTCACTTGGATTATTGCAGTACACTCTTAACTGATCGCCCTGGTATCATCTATTTTTCACACAACAGCCAAGTGTGAAATATATGTTAGAATATAAATTGGAATTAAAATGTAAGTTAGAATATGTCACTCAGTTACTCAAAATCCTCCAGTGGGTCCCCATCTCACTAGTGCAAAAGCTCAAGTCCCTACTGAGAGAGACTTGAATGATTTGGGTCCCTGGTACCTCCCTCCTACTACTCACTCCCCCGTTCACTCTACCCAGGTCACACTGGCCTTGTTGGAACTTGAACATCTCAGGCACACCCTAACCTCCGGACTTGTTCTACTGTAGTTCCTTCTTCCTGTTCGGCTCTCTTCCCAGATTTCTGCCTTCTGGTCTTTGCTCAGATGACACATTTTCAACTAACTCTTCTCTTCCTTGACCCCTTTATTGCAAATTATAGCCCTCTTTCCACCCCTTCATCCAGGGTACTCCCTCTCCTCCTTCCCTAGTTGTTTTTCTCCATAGCACTTATCACCGTCTAACTAAATATATTCCACTTATTTATTTTGTTTGTTTTTAGTCTTGTCCACTGGAAGGTAAACTCCATGAGAAAAATAACTTCTATCTGCTTTCTTCACTGCTGTACTCTCCAGGGCCTGGAATGATCCCTTGGACAATAAGGGCTCAGTGAAGATTTCTTGAACAAACGAACGCAGACTACGCTTTGAGAAACTTGTTTATGGAGCATATAGATTGTGAAGTTGTTGTACTAATGGGCAGCTGAGGTCCTCAACAATTCTCAAACTTTTCAAAAGCTTCACACATGTAAACTCTAACCTGGACCTTTTAAAGGAGCTGCCTTTATGAAAAAAGAGCCTTCTAGAGCAGTGTGGGTGCAATGGATAAAGAGAGCACTCCTGCACCTCTTCAGATGGCTGGAAAAGCAGCCCAGTTCATTGAAAGAGCACCTGAAGTTTCAAAGCGGGAAAATTGTAATAACTTAAAATGACTATTTTTGAGAGAAGTCTATATCCTTAGTCATGTTGCTCTGGAAAGTTTCTGGAGGCCTCTGGATTTAGAAGACAAGGCTTCAGATACAAATAGAGCAGGTCTGTCTGGCTTTTTCCCAGAGCCAACTTTTCTTGTTTTTGGAGGAAGGAAGCCTGAAGCACTTCCTTCAGGCTCTGGAACATTTCCTCCATCACCATCTGGATCAAACCTCTCCTGCCTGCTCTTAACACTGAAGGACTGAGTGAATTCCAAGTGTGGCCTTGCCAAGTGAGTCATATCCCAATTTCACGTGATTTGGACCTTATTTAGCCAAGGACAATTATAAGCTTGTGGATGGATTATGTAAGAAGATGGTAAAGGAAGACCAAGAGGTAGATCTTGAGAATCAAGTTGGACTCTGCAAAATGGGTTAGATGCAAAAAAATAGGCTTGGCACATCATATACACATGCAATTGGCAGGCCAACAGTCTATAAGTCTTTAGACGTATTTTTAAGATGGAATTTGACAGAAAAGCACCATCTTGTTATTGTCAGAAGACAGAGAAAAAATGAGACAATTCGAGTTAATTTGCAGTTGTTGGGGTTAGTAGTCTATTTATGGAATCCAGGCAATTTAATTCTATTATGACTGCTTCACCTAATGTTAATACTTGCTAAGAAGGCATCGGCCACATACATGTTATAATATTCTCCTGTTGCGATGAATCCTCTTCTGAGTATAGGCATTATCACCTGAAAATATTCTGCTTTGTAAGTTCATGAAAGGCTGGAAAATGTATTCCTTCTTCCAAGAGTTGTCAACTCACCAAAGTTTGGAAGGTGCATTGGGTCCTGAGATGTTCAAATAGGAAACTCACCACCAATCATCATTAGCTTTTTAAAAACTATCACTTGCTCATAATTTTGTCTCCAATATTTCTAGGATGATAATGAGAGAAGCCAAATTAGACTAGTAAGAACAGTTTAAAGAAGCTAAGTAACCAGCTGGTGTTCCTAAGAACCATGAGACCAGAAGGATGAAAAGGAGTAGGTTCATTGCCTCCCCTACCC
This sequence comes from Physeter macrocephalus, assembly GCF_002837175.3. NCBI lineage: Eukaryota > Metazoa > Chordata > Mammalia > Artiodactyla > Physeteridae > Physeter > Physeter macrocephalus. The sequence continues at coordinate 31,847,210 of NC_041217.1, forward strand.
AGTGCCCTTTAACAGTGATCTCTTGGTTTATTTCACTTGCTTATATTGGTAATATACGTGCTCTCCAAATTGCCAAATCCAATGGCCAATTCTCAGTCCATATCACACTCTAGCAGCAGCAGTTGACAGGATTGAGCACTCCCATTAATTTGCAAAGTTTTCCTCACCTGGCCTGGCTACCCCTCTCTTCTGGTTATTGATTTATTTCATTGGCTTTTCCCTCCCAGTCTCCTTTGCTGTTTGCTCCCCACCTCTGCAAGATCTTCCAGCTGGAAGGCCCAAGGATTTAGACCAAAGATCTCATCCCTGTTGTATCAATAGCTAATCACCACCAAGATAACCTCATTCAGGGTCATGATTTTAAATACCATCTATCTTCTCCAAACTTCCAAATTCATATCTAATTCCTAGACTGTTCCCTGAACTCAGATAATATACAACTTTTTACTTGCACACTTACTTGGATGTCTGAGAGGTATCTCAAACTTAATGTACCCCCAAATAAGCCCCTGACTTCTACACTCCCTCAAAAAAAATCTCCGTGTAGTTTTTCCATCCTAGTTAATGGTAATCCCCTCTTTCTAGTTGCTCAAAGCTGAAAAGGGTCCTCCTTGACCCTTTCTCTCATACCCCATTATTTGATCCATCAGCAAAATCCCATGGGTTCCAAATAGATCACTTGCCCCCCAGATATAGTCTTAGGACAGTAGCTGTAGTGATCCTTTTAACAGATATGTCACATCCCCACTAAAAACCTTCCAGTGGCTTTCCATCTCACTGGGCAACAGCCAGAGTTTTGCAGTGGCCCTCAAGGTTCTATGTAGTCTCTTCTCATCCTGGAAAACTCTCTAGCCTAATCTCCACCACTGTCTTCCTCTAGTAAACCCTGGACTTCCTCAGACACACCAGTCACACTCCCATCTCTGGGCTTTTGCTTTTGTTGCACATTCAGCCCTAGAAAGTTCTTCTCCCAAATAACTTGATAGCTTGTTTCCTCACTTCTTTCAAGGTCTCTGCTCAAGGACCTTACCTGTGAGGTCTTCCCTGAGCGCCCTAAAAAATAGCAATCCGTCTTAGCCAGGTTTTTCTATGTAAGGCAGGAATAATTATAAATAATAATGCAACCTACACGTGATGCTTAACACTACTGCCCTTCCCATCACCGTGTGTTCCCCTCACACTACTCAATTTTCTTCTCGTATTGGTTTGTCTCACTTACTATCTGACATCATATATATTTGCTTGTCTGTTTATTGTCTGTCTCCCTAAACTGAAATATAAGCGCCGCAAGAGTAAAAGAACTTTGTCGATTGCATTCATTGCTATTTTCCAGTTGCCTAGAATATCACCCGGCACAAAGTAAGTGCCCAATGAGTATCTGTTGAATAAATGAATACACAAACAAAAAGAAAGCAGTTGCTGGTAGATTAGGACATTCATAAAGAATGACACTGCCACGTACTGAATGTTTGTGTTCCTCCAAGCCTAGCTCCCAATGTGATGATATTTGGAAGTGTGCCCTCGGGAAGTTGATTAGGTCATGAGGGCAGAGATCTCATGGTGGGTTAGTGCCCATTATTAAAGAGACCCCAGGATGCTCCCTCACCCCTTCCTCCATGTGAGGACACAGGGAGAAGATGGCTGTCTATGAATCAGGAAGTGGGTTCTCACCAGACCCTGAATCTGATCTTGGACTTCCCAGCCTCCAGAACTGTGAGAAATAAGTTCCTGTTATTTATGAGTCACTCAGTCTATGGTACTCTGTTAATGCAGCCTGAATGGACAGAGGCAGGCACTGTGAATTTAGGAGGGTTAGGAAGAGATGGATACCTTCAAGAGAACAAATTCTTGAGGAAGGTGATAGCACGTCTCTCCTTGGAGAACTGCAGCCACAGGCAGGGGGCCGAGGGTTTCCTGTCCTAGTCCCTTTGGACTTGTGTTTAACTCTTTTGGTCACTATGAGCTGTCTGCTTTGGACATGATATTTAAACTCGCTGAGTCTCAGTTTTCCTCAACATGAGGATAATAATAGAACCTACCTTAGGATTCTTACGAAGAAAACTATGTTAAAAACACTTAGCATGGTGCCTGAGCATAGTAAGCGCTCAATAAATGTTACAATTATTTTCGTTGTCTAAAGTAAGACTTTGGTGGGATATACCCTCAAAAATCAGTAATGGCTAGCCCGAGGCTTGGGATTGTGGATGATTTCTATTTTCTTCTTTTGGTTTCTATTTTACCATTTTTCTACAATGAATAAGTATTATTTACTACATGAAAACAAATGAGAGTTATTGTTTTTTTTTAAAAAGTTAGACCAATGCAGCTGTGTTTCGCTGGCGTTGAGTCAAGTGGGCCAGTTTGAATGGGTCTGATGGTCTCCTCAGGTTCTTATCAGCCTTTTTATTCTGCTATTTCTAAACCAAAGGCCAACAAGTAAGAGCCAGTGTTCTGAGGGCGAGGGTGGGAGATAGCAAGAGTGAGAGGTGATGGGGAGAGGCAGAGAGCTTAGAGAACCAAAGAGGTCCAGGTGCTGCTGCGAGGAACCTCTGAGCCTGCCTTTCCATTTCATGGCTCGGGATGAGGGTAACTTTAGGGGCCCTGTGCTGGGCAAAAAGAAAACACAAATCAATTCCATGATCTGAAAACCTGCTCTTGAGAGAAGCTGGATTCAAATGTGTTGAAGCGAAAAATTCTCTTGAGAGACACTATCCAATAGAAATAGAATATGGGCTCTGTGCAATTTAAAATCTTCTAGTAGTCCCGATTTAAAAGAAAAAAAAGGTGGCATTAATTTTAATAATATATTTTATTTAACCCAATGCATATATTCAAAATATCACTTCAATATGTAGTTGGTACGAAAAGATTGTGAATGAGATGGTTCCCATTCCTTTCGTTTTTTGTACCAAAAGCCTTCAACGTTCAGTGTGTGTTTTACATTTACAGGACAGCTCAATTCAGGCCAGTCACCTTTCAAAGGCTCAACAGCCACTGGGGGCAGTGGCCACGGTCCTGGAGAGTGCAGCTCTAGACCACGCCACTGCCACTCCAGGAATGGAGGTTCCTGAAAGTCAGCCAAAGCTTTCTCTTTCTTCTCTTCTATCTTATCTCTATTTCTTCTCGAAGGTCCTCAGATGTGACTGGCCATTTCCTGCTAGGATCATTCTCTGGTGTTGCCAACCTTTCCCAGAAAAAGAGCGTTTCCTGGAAAAGATAGGCCCTATTGAGAAATACAGAGGGGCAGGTAGTGAGCCATCGTGAGGGCATCCTGCGCCACTCTGTGCTGCTGGAGTCTCTGAGGATATTGTACAGCACGGCTGGTAGGCAGCACAGCTGGCTTGACAAACCCTCAAGGTTAGCAGAAGGCCTGGGCAGAGCTAGGCAGGGAGACGTGTTGTGGTTCGACTACCTGGCCGAGAAGGTGACCTTCACGAGCTTTTCCTACCAACACCGCCCCCTCCCACCCTCTCCCCGTGCCCAGCCTCCATCCCTACATAGCGTGCGGTAGCCCCTGTGTTTCTTTTCTCCCAACTAAAGGGAATTCAAGACAAAGAAACATGTTTACCTTGCCTGGGGGGCTCAAGTAGCACATTTGTCAGTGCTGGAGCTGGGGTTTAAACGTGACTAGCTAGTTCATTTGTCAGAGGTGTATTTATCTGTGTTTGGGAGGTTTAATTTTTCCCAGTGAAGAACTGTATAAATAGGCCTAATGAGCCTTGAGGACTCTCATTTGCTTTCAGAGTTTCCAGCAAGCTGGGAAATCTCCGAGCACACTTGCCTCTTGGGGTTCTGTGCTGCCCACCGTGAGGGGGAAGGGGTGAAGGGCAGAGCCCTTCTCATCCTGCAGGGTGCTGGTGGCCTCTGGGAGCCCAAGTTTTCCCATTCAAGGGATTACGTTTTGGGATGTTTAGTTAAGATAATCTGCATAATCTTTTGTTTGTGTGGCTGGCAAAGAGCTCTCCAGATAAAAGAGAAAAGGGCAGAGTTAATATATATGAATAGAAGAGTAACATTGGGGAGCTGAGTGCTCGGGAGGGAGGAGATCTGCCTTTCCATTGGGGCAGCGTCTGCCGTGAGCTCTCCTAGTTTCTTTCTTTCTTTTTTGCGTTTTTTCTGTTTTGTTTGGCTTTAAAAATTTTTTTTTTTTAATTTTTAAAATTTTATTTATTTATTTACTTATTTATTTACCGGCCAGGCTATGCCACACAGCTTGCGGGATCTTAGGTCCCCCACCAGGGATCGAACCCAGGCCCATCGCAATGAAAGCGCTGAGTCCTAACCCCTTGACCGCCAGGGAATTCCCTGTTTTATTGAGGGAGTTTCTGTCTAATTAGGGGCCAGTGTTAGTTCCAGCGGTATGTGTGCATATGTGCGTGTCGGGGCGGGGCCAGGGTAGAGAGAACGTGGAGATGGAAGTGAGTCTGTGATACAGAAGGCCTGGGAGACAGACAGGAGGGGGAGGGGACGGGGAAGGAGGATTTTTTTAAAAACTGATAACACAAAGGAAGACAATGAGGAAAGGAGAAGAGAGTGAGAAGATGGAGGGAGGGTCAAGTGGGGAGTCAGAGAGAATATCATCGATGTTATTGCTGGGAAAGCCCCAGAAATCATCTTTTTGTCTCATAGCTGAGGAAACACAGGAGAGAAAGGGGCAGCCACACAGGGTCACTGGCTGAGCCAAGGGTCTGTCCATGACTCTGTCCTCTGTGGTTCCCCCAGGAGGACGAGAAAAGAGAGACACATACAGGGGGTTTGGGGAGACCTTTGTGGGCTCCCCTTTCAAATCATGAGTCACCGTTGCTCATCTTTGGTAGAGAAAAAGAGACACTTCCCCTCCCTCCCTGCACCGGCCACTTTTTTGTAAACGAGCGTTCTCGGTTCTGGTCTAAGTTTTCAAATCACGTGGGTGAGATCGAGAAAGCAGAAACCCTAGTCCATATTTGCAGTAAAGACTCGGCTGATTCGTATTTACCCTGTGTTGACTCTGCTGGAGGGTGTCCATGCTTATTTTTTAGCTTCTTCACATCAGTTGAACATACTTTGAGAACATTTCTGTAACACACACACACACTGGGTAGGAGTCAGAGGTAGAGGTTCTGATCCTAGCTCTGCCCGGAGGTTGCTAACCCTTTCACTCCGTGCCTCAGTTTTCTCTCCTGAGGAATGGCCAGGTTGACCTGCTGACCTCTGCAGCCCCTTTGGCTTCCCTATCCAGTGACGGCAGAGGCAGACTGGTTTGGGGGAAGGAGAGTGGGCTTTGGGCTGCTTTATTAGCTGGGTGACTAGACAATTTTTTTTTTTTTTTTTTTTTTTTTGCGGTACGCGTGCCTCTCACTTTTGTGGCCTCTCCCGTTGCGGAGCACAGGCTCCGGACGCGCAGGCTCAGCGGCCATGGCTCACGGGCCCAGCCGCTCCGCGGCATGTGGGGTCTTCCC
>NC_041217.1:31852723-31876379 GCF_002837175.3 Physeter macrocephalus
CGGACGCGCAGGCTCAGCGGCCATGGCTCACGGGCCCAGCCGCTCCGCGGCATGTGGGATCTTCCCGGACCGGGGCACGAACCCGTGTCCCCTGCCTCGGCAGGCGGACTCTCAACCACTGCGCCACCAGGGAAGCCCGTGACTAGACAATTTTTAAACTCCCTCTGACCCCCTTTCCGCCATTCATTTAACAACAATATGGCTAATCATTTCTACTTAATAGAATTGTTGTGAGGTTGAGATAATGTATTTAAGGACGTGGCCAGTAAAGTCTTGGTGTATTATAGGGCAGGTGGCTTAGTTCTTTTTCATTTTTCTTGTTTGGTCGTTGTCTCTTTAATCCTCTGACTTCCAGGAGTTTGTGCAGAAGTTGGCGCATGCTGGCTTTGTCAAAGCCAATTGCAGTCATTTCTTCCCAGTTCTGCATTCAGTCACATGTCCAAGCTTGAAATCAGCCATGGTGGGAGTATTAACAGCATGGAAATAGGCAACTGTAAATAAAGGCACTTTGTTTCTTCCTTGACGAGACAGTCGTTAGATATTACTAGCACACCACTGGGCCTGACCTTGCTCTTTAATTTAGGTTTGCTCTGATTTCTCTGGATTTTGAACATATTATTCATTCATGCAGCAACTACTCTACATAAGGGCTATGGATAGGGTTGTCAGATAAAATACAGGGCACCAGTTAAATTTTAATTTTAGATAAACAATGAATAATGTTTTCCTATAAGTGTGTAGTATGCAATATGTGGGATATACTTATATTTAAAAAAAATTAAAATTTAGCTGAAGGTCCTATATTTTTATTTGTTAAATCTGTCAACCTTAGCTGTGGAGAATCCAGTTATGCAAGATATCATTCCTGCATCATTGCTATGACCTAGCAGGAGTGCCGACCTTATGAAATTTGAAATCAGGAGATTAACCTGGGTCTTTTGACACTCTGATCCTTATCTTCATCACCATCACCATTTATCCTTTATTTAATGATTATTGAGCACTTATTGTATGCTAGGCATTATTCTAGGTTCTGGCGATTCAGCAGTAGACAAAGCACATGCATCTCTATTCTCACAGAGCTTCCCTCTGGTGTGGGAAAGACAATAAATAAGATAAAAAGGTAAAAGGCATCATATATTAGATAGTGGTAGACAGTATATTAGATAGTACTGTGGAGACAGATAAACTAGGGAAGGGACCTGTAAGAGGTAAGGGAGCACGCCTTTCTACGAGAGTGTTCTAGGTAGAGGGAGTGGCAAGTACAAAGGCCCTGTACTGGGTGCTGGCCTATGCCAGGCCTGCGCTAGGTGCTTCACTTCCATGATCGCATTTAGTCCAAGCAGTGGCCCTGGGTGGCAGGTATTAATATCATTCCCCTTTTGCATGTGAGTAAACTGAAGACTTTTTTGAGAGGTTAAATCTCTTACACAAGGTCACCCAGCTAATCAGTGGCAGAGTCCACACTCTTACTCAGGACTGGCTGGTAACCACTCGGATTTTCTTTCCCACTGAGAACAGATTTTAGAAGAGGCACTTCTGAATTCTCTCCACTCCCAACCTGCTCTGGCTCTGGGGAGGACCCAGGGGAAGGCTGGAGCAGCTCTGAGCCTTCCCAGCTTCGGCTGAGGGCAGCTCCGCGTAGGCCCTGCAGCGAGTGGGCAAAGTGCCTGGTCCACAGGACCCGTTCCTCCTTCCACGCAGCGCCAAACCAGGGGGCTTGGTGCCACGTGGCACGAGGTGTCCTCTCTCTACAGGCTCTGCCCCCACCGCCCTCCAGCGGGGCACAGGAGCCCCTCGCAGGCCTCAGCGGGGCCTGTGCGCCCGAGGCTCCCCGCAGGATGGCGAGGTTAGCATCTCACCTCCGTCGTGCCGGGCTCAGCGCGCTTCTCTCCGCCCAGGAAGCGCCTTGGCCGGCCTTTGGAGCCTTCTCCCATGCGGCGGGGGGCTGGCGGACACCCCGAGGGCCAACAGACGCTGACCTTGCACCTAAAAAGAATACATTGTTTTCAAACACAGCTTCCTATTCCTGCCAGATAAACCAGCACATTAACAATGCGTCCAGGTTGTAAAATGTTGGCCAGGGTTTCTTTTTTAGCGGCGAACTTTTTGTCAAGAGATTGGCATTTTCCTTCCCATTCACGCCCGGCCGGCTCTGCTTTCAGGGCTGGGCGCTGGCCCCTGGGGTACCCAGAGACACACACACACTCGGCCCGGCTCAGCCCTGCAGCGTTGATAACATTGTTATTATTAGACGTGGCCTCTGGAATCCCGGAGGTCATTCCCAGACAACAGCCCTTCTGGTGCAATGAAAGAGCAGCTCCGGTTAGGTTATCGCGGTGGCGGCCCGGATCCATTACCTCCCGGGCGGCTCCTGCACAAGAAACCCGCCGGGAAAGTTATCCCCGGAACCCGGGCTGAAACCAGTGCCCGGGACCAGTGCACCTGCCTCTCCTCGTCGCGGGTTCTGGCACCACGCGCATCCTCCCTCCGCGCTCGCTGGATGACCCCACTCGCGCCAGGCCTGACACCGGGTTCATTTGCCCCGAGCGGCTGGTTCCCTGACTCCTAGCTTCTGTCCCATGCCCTCTTCTGTGTCCTCAATGTCCCTTCTTTCCTCTCCGCCTATCCGGGGTGCCCTACGTACCGCATGCGTCCCTGAGCACTGCCTGCAAAAATTCACTGCCTCTTGTTTGTCGGTTTCTTCCTCGGGCGCTTTAAGATCTGTGTATGTTTTTATCACAGCGTAAACGCCCTTAAGTGCTTTCATGTGCCTTCCCAGCCAGACCGTAAGCTGGAAACCTTCTGGTGCCCATGCTACCTCTCATGTGCTCATGATACCAGACTGTGAGGTCCTTGTGGGCAGAAAATTGTCTCTTTTACCCCCAATGAGGTGTGAAATATCTGCAGTCAACTGCGGAAAGTACACAGATCTTAGGTATGTATATGTATACATTGAGTACAGCTCAAAATATGTGTGTGTCTGTGTGTGTGTATATATGTGTGTGTGTGTATACTAACCAATACCCAGGTCAAGATAGTGTTTCTAGATTCTTCTTCCCAGTCAATGCCCATCCCCACCCATAACCACTGTTTTGATATCTAAGAGATGTCTTAAATGTCTTTTCATCCCACCTAGCAAATGCTTGATAAATATATTTTTCAAGTAAAACGTATTATGCTTTGCACCTGGTGAACACTGCCGAGCGCTATACTCCTTTGCCTGCCTGAGGTGGGTCTTGGTTCTTAATGGGTTAATCAAGTAAGCCTGAGGTTGTATTTCAGTAGCTTTGCGCAGTGCTGGATTTAAACATAGTGGAAACCAAGTTAAGGGCAGTGCTGTTCTGTATATCAGTATGCCCACTGAGCCAAGGAGACCCATTTATTTTTAATTGAATTAAATTGCTCACAAAATGAAAGTAGCATACTTTCATTAATATTTAATTACATACAGTGTTAAACAATGATCACAAAGAAAACTTTGCAGCATTTTTTTGTCTCTGCTTTTTTTTTTTTTTTTTATTACTTTGTTAAACAAGATTCTCTTATTAGCAGTTTTATGCTTGGAATTTTAAGCGCCCTGCTCTTATACCTCTCCTGAAGTACTTAATTGGCAGGACTCAGCTGAATGAGGTGGTAGGTTGGCTGTGACGCTGGCCACTGGCGTGTGTGTGTGTGTGTGTGTGTGTGTGTGTGTGTGTGTACACATGTATATACTCTAATTTCAGTCACTTGGCCACAGAGAGATATTTGTGGGGGCAATCAGGGCCTCCAGCAAAGAGGTAAAAGTCTACTTTCTGGATATCTTGAGGTCAACTAGTCATTCCTACTGCTCCAAAAAATTCTGTATTTAAAGTCAGCCCTCTGTATCAGTGGGTTCTGCCTCTGCAGTCACAGAGGGCAGACGGTACTACACCATTTTATATAAGGGACTTGAACATTTGCAGGTTTTGGTATTTGAGGGTGGTCCTGAAACCAATCCTTTGGGGATATGGACAGATAACTGTACTGAGAAAAGACATTACATTTTGCAAGAGGTCATCCCAAAGAATTCTACTTTCTATGACGACCCATTTCTGTATTTTATTAGATTGTTCTCACATCATAGAGCAGTGATTTTTAAACTTCTGGGCACCTAAGTAGCCCTGAGGTGCTTGTTAATAGATTCCTTGGTCCTATGGCCAGAAATTTTAATTCATAGAGGCCAGAGAATCTGCATTTTCCACAAGTATCCGAAGTGTTGATTCTGACATAGGAGATTGGAAGACCACACTGTGAGAAATATCATCATGAAGTTATAGAACAGAGTTAAAAAGACCACTTAGATTTATTTTTAGCAATGGAACTGTTTTTCAAATTAAGTCTTATGTATATCCTCAGTAGATAAAACAAACAAAAGGGTTGTCACTATTGGGACTTCGCTCATGGTGCAGTGGTTAAGAATCCACCTGCGAATGCAGGGGACACGGGTTCAATCCCTGGGCCGGGAAGATCCCACATGCCATGGAGCAACTAAGCTAAGAGTCTGCCTGCCAACGCAGGAGACACAGGTTCTATCCCTGGTCCGGGAAGATCCCACATGCCGTGGAGCAACTAAACCCGTGCGCCACAACTACTGAGCCTGCGCCCTAGAGCCCGAGAGCCACAACTACTGAAGCCCATGCACCTAGAGCCCATGCTCTGCAACAAGAGAAGCCACCACAATGAGCAGCCCACGCACTGCAACGAAGAGCAGCCCCCAATCGCCACAACTAGAGAAAGCCCATGCGCAGCAACGAAGACCCAATGCAGCCAAAAATAAATAAACAAATAAATTTATTTTTTAAAAAGTCCTCATACTGTTTCTCAGTCATTTCTTTTCCTCTGAGATTGGGCATCCTGTCCTTCCCCATCTCCCTAAAAAAAAAGAATTGTCACTGTGATTAAAATGATGGTGGGGTCCCTTGTCTTTCCTTTTCCCCTTTGTTTCCCCTTAGCCTTTTTCTGGGGGTTGGAGCCATAGAGCTATAGCACTTGGATGTTACAGTTTGGAAACCCCTGAATTAATCTTAGTAAATAAATAATAGACTAGTTATTATTATTATTATTACTTTGACTAGTTAGGTAAATTCATAATGTCATGCAGGAATTGTCTAAGATGTGTCCAAAGATAAAATAACTTCCCAGAGAAGTAGTATAGAATTCTCTGTCAGGAGAGGAGTCTAGGCAGTCACTGACTGCTATGTGACAGGGATATTCATTTGTTTATCCATTCATTCAACAAAAGTTGACTGAATGACCACTATGCAGTGGACACTGGTGTCAGCACTAGAGATACGCTGTGGACAAGATAGACCAGGTCACTGCTCTCACAGAGCTTGTGTTGTAGTGGGGGAACAGAGATGGTGGAAGAGAAAGCAAGCACATAGCATTATGGGGGACGTAAATGGAGTCATGTGTTTGTCAAAGAAGCTCTCCCAGAAGAGATCATATTTGAGCTGAGAGTTTAATGATATCCAGGTGTAGGAAGCAGAGAGAATCCCAAACAAGCTGAACCCAAAGAGACCCACACCAAGACATATCATAATGAAAATGGCAAAACTTAAAGAATTCTAAAGGCAGCAAGAGAAAAACAAAGAGTCATATACAAGGAAGGTTATCAGCTGATTTTTCTGCAGAAACTTTGCAGGCAAGAAGGGAGTGGCATGATACATTTAAAGTGCTGAGTGGGAAAAAAACTACAACTTAGGATATTCTACCCAACATATTTATCATTCAGAATTGAAGGAGAGATAAAGAACTTCTCAGATGAGCAGAAACTAAAGGAGTTCACAGTAATAAATTTATCCTAAAAGAAATGTTAAAGAGTATTCTCTAAGTGGAAAAGAAAAGGCTGCTACAAGAAGCAAGAATTTACAGGAAAGGAAAAATCCCACTAATAAAGGCAAATACATGGTAAAGGCTATGGATCAACCACATAAATAAGCTAGTATGAATATTAAAAGACAAAAATTGTAAAATCAACTATAACTACAATAAATAGTGAAGGGATAAGCATGAAGATATAAAATATGACATCAAACCCCCCAAAATGTGGGGGAGGGGAGTAAAAAAATGTAGATCTTTTATAATGTATTTGAACTTAATTATCAGTTTAACATGAGTAGATATAGGACAAAATATATGAACTTCATATAGCTACAAATCAAAAACCTACAATAGATACACAAAAACTAGAGAGAAAATAACATAAGCATACCACTAAAGAAAATCATCAAACCACAGGGAAGAAAATAAAAGAAGAAAAGAACAGAGAAGATCTCCAAACAACCAGGAAACAAGTAACAAAATGGCAATAAGTACATGCCCATCAATAATCACTGTAAATGTCAATGGACTAAATGCTCCAATAAAAAAAATAGGGTGGCTGATTGGATAAAAAAAACAAGACCCATCTATATGCTGCTTACAAGAGACTCACTTCAGCACTAAAGGCACAGAATAAAGGTAAGGGGCTGGAAAAAGATATGTCATGCAAATGGAAGCAACAAGAAAGCTGGGGTAGCAAGACTCATATCAGACAAAATAGGCTTTAAAAGAAAGTGTATGACTAAAGACAAAGAAAGGCATTATAAAATGATAAAGGGATCAATAAAAGAAGAGGATAGCACTCATTAACATATATGCATCTAATACAGGACCACCTAAATATACAAAGCAAATATTAACAGACATAAATGGAGAAATTGACAATAATACAATAATAGTAGGGGACTTTAATATCCCATTTACATCAATGGACAGATCATCCAGACAGAGAATCGATAAGGAAACAGTGGTCTTACATGACACATTAGACCAGTAGGACTTATTCGATATCCACAAGACATTCCATCCAAGAACAGCAGAATACACATTCATTTCAAGTGCACATGGAACTTTATCTAGGATAAATCACATGCTGGTCAACAAAACAGGTCTCAACAAATTTAAGAGGATAGGAATTATATCAAGCATTTTTTTCTGAGCACCAAGGTATGAAACTAGAAATCAATTACAGGAAGAAAAATGAGAAAAACATTTTGTTGAGAGAGACTAAACAACATGCTACTAAAATATCAATGGATCAATGAAGAAATCAAAGAGGAAATCAGAAAGTACCTTGAGACAAAATAAAAGCACAACTTTCCAAAATCTATGGGATGAGGAAAAGCAGTTCTGAAAGGGAAGTTTAAAGAGAGACAGACTACCTCAAGAAACAAGAAAAATCTCAAATAAACTTCCAAACCTTCCATCTAAAAGAATTAGAAAAAGAAGAACAAACAAGGCCAATAGTTAGCCAATAGAAGGAAGGAAATAATAAAGTTCAGAAGGAAATAAAGTAGAGGTCCAAAAAAAAAAATAGTAGAAAAGATCAATGAAAACAAGAGTTTGTTTCCTGAAAAGAGGAAAATTGATGAGCCTTTTGCTAGGTGTCTTCAAGAAAAAGAGAGAACCCAAATAAGGAATGAAAAAGGAGACATCACAATCGATATCACAAAAAAATCATAAGAGAATACTACAAACAGTTAAATGCCAACAAATTAGACAATCTAGAAGAAATGGACAATTTCTAGAAACATACAATCTTTTAAGACTGAATCAAGAAAAAAATAGACAATTTGAACAGACCAATCACCAGTAGTGAAATTGAATTAGTTATCAAAAAACTCCCAGCAAACAAAACTCCAGGACTGGAAGGCTTCACAGGGGAATTCTACCAACCATATAAATCAGAGCTAATACCTATCCTTCTCAAACTATTCCAAAAAACTGAAGATTGAAGAAGAGGGAACACTCCCAAATTCATTCTATGAGGCCACCATTACACTGATACTAAAACCAGAGAAAGGCACTACAAAAAAAACCTTGCAGGCTAATATTTCTGACAATTATAGATGCAAAATCCTCAACAAAATATTAGCAAACCAAATTCAACAGCATATAACAGGGATCATACACCATGATCAAGTGGGATTCATTCCTGAGATGCAAAGATGGTTCAGTACCTGCAAATCAATCAATGTAATATACCACATTAACATAGTGAAGAATTTAAAAAATCACATGATTATTTCAATAGATGAAGAAAGAGCATTTTATAAAATTCAATATCCATTCATGATAAAAACTCTTATCAAAGTTGGTATAGAGGAACATATCTCAACATAATAAAGGCCATATATGACAAATCTACAGCTAACATCATACTCAGTGGTGAAAAGCTGAAAGCTTTTCCTCTAAAATCAGGGACAAGGATGCCCACTCTCACCATTTCTATTTAACATAGTATTGGAAGTCCTAGCCACAGCAATCAGACAAGAAAAAGAAATAAAAGGCATCCAACTTGGAAGGGGAGAAGTAAAACTGTCACTATTTGCCGATGACACGATACTATATATAGAAAACCCTAAAATCTCCACCAAAGAAGTATTAGAACTAATAAATGACTTCAGTAAATTTGCAGCATGCAAGATTAATATACAAAAACCTGTCACTTTTCTATACACTAGAAATGAACATCAGAAAGAGAAAGCAAGAAAGCAATCCCATTTAAAATCACATCAAAAAACACATAATACCTAGGAATAACTTAACCCAGGAGGTGAAAGATCTATACTCTGAAAACTAAAACATTGATAAGGGGATTGAAGATGATACAAAGAAATGGAAAAATGTTCTGTGTTTACAGATTGAAAGAATTAATATTGTTAAAATGTCCATACTACCCAAAGCAATCAACAGATTTGATGCAACCCCTATCAAAATACCCATGACATTTTTTCACAGAACTAGAAAAAATAATCCTAAAATTTATATGGAACCACAAAAGACCCTGAATAGCCAAAGCAATCTTGAGAAAAAACAACAAAGTTGGAGATATCACACTCTCGAACTTCAGGCTATACTACAAAGCTACAGTTATCAAAACAGTATGGTACTGGCACAAAAACAGGCACGTAGATCAATGGAACAGAATAGAGAGCTCAGAAATAAACCCATGCACCTATGGTCAGTTAATCTATGACAAAGTCGGCAAGAATATACAATGGGGAAGAACAGTTTCTTCAATAAGTGGTGCTGAGAAAACTAGACAGCTACATGTAAAAGAATGAAATTAGAACATTTTATCACACCATATACAAAAATAAACCCCAAATGGATTAAAGACCTAAATGTAAGACTGGAAACCATAAAACTCCTAGAAGTAGGCAGAACATTCTTTGACATAAATAGTAGAAATATTTTTTAAGATCTGTCTCCTAAGGCAAAGGAAACAAAAGGAAAAATAAACAAATGGGACCTAACTAAGCTTAAAGAATTTGCACAGTAAATGAAACTACTGACAAAATCAAAAGACAATCTATGGAATGGTAGAAAATATTCACAAATGATATGACCGATAAAGTATTAATATCCAAAATATATAAACAGCTCATAAAACTCAATTCCAAAACAACAACAACAACAAAAACCCAATCAAAAAACAGGCAAAAGACCTAAATAGACGTTTTCCCAAAGAAGATATACAGATGGGCAACAGGCCATGAAAAAGTGCTTGACATCTCCCATCATCATAGAAATGCAAAACAATACAACACTGAGATATTACCTCATACCTGTCAGAATGGCTATCATCAAAAAGACCACAAATAACAAGTTTTGGGGAGGATTTAGAGAAAAGCGAACCCTCATACACGTTGGTGGGAACATAAATTGGTGCAGTCACTATGGAAAACAGTATGGAAGTTCCTCAAAAACTAAAAATAAAACTACCATATTATCCAGCAATTCCACTCCTGGGTACATATCCGAAGAAAATGAAATCAGTAATTTGAAAAAAATACATGCGTCTTAAAATTCACAGCAGCATTATTTACAATAGCCAAGATATGGAAGCAACCTGTGTCCATCAACAGATGAATGGATAAAGAAGTTGTGATATATACATATATATGTATATCTATACATATCTATATATATATATTGGGTTGGCCAAAAAGTCGGTTTGGTTTTTTCCATAAGATGGCTTTAGTAGTGCTTAGTTGTCTTTAACTTCATTCAAAATAATTTTGTTAGCCTGTATTGTGACAGCTGTCATATCAGCATGCTTTTTAAAAAAACTTACCAAAGTTCATGAATTTTTGTGTAGCCATTTTAATATTGAAGATGGAAGAAAAAAGCAACATTTTCGGCATATTATGATTTATTATTTCAAGAAAGGTAAAAGTGCAACTGAAACGCAAAACTAAGATCTGTGCAGTGTATGCAGAAGGTGCCATGACTGATCGAATGTTTCAAAAGTGGTTTTCGAGGTTTTGTGCTGGAGATTTTTCGCTGGACGATGTTCCATGGTCAGATAGACCAGTTGAAGTTATAGTGATCAAATCGAGACATTAATTGAGAACAATCAACATTATACCATGCGGGAGATAGCCGACATACTCAAAATATCCAAATCAAGCATTGAAAATCATTTGCACCATGCGATTGGTTATGTTAATCACTTTGATGTCTGGGTTCCACATAAGTTAAGTGCAAAAAAATTCTTGACTGTATTTCCACATGCAATTCTCTACTTAAACGTAATGAAAGTGTTCTGTTTTTAAAACGAATTGTGACTGGCGATAAAAAGTGGATACTGTACAATAATGTGGAATGGAAGAGATAGTGGGGCAAGTGAAATGAACCACCACTAACCACACCAAAGGCCGGCCTTCATCCAAAGAAGGTGATGTTCTGTATATGGTGGGATTGGAAGAGTTTTCTCTATTATGAGCTCCTTCCAGAAAACCAAACAATTAATTCCGACAAGTACTGCTCCCAATTAGACCAACTGAAAGCAGCACTCAACAAAAAGCACCCGGATTTAGTCAACAGAAAACGCACAATCTTCCATCAGGATAACGCAAGACCACATGTTTCTTTGATGACCAGGCAAAAATTGTTATAGCTTGGCTGGGAAGTTTTGATTCATCCACTGTATTCACCAGACAATGCACCTTCAGATTTCCATTTATTTTGGTCTTTACAAAATTCTCTTAATGGAAAAAATTTTAATTCCCTGGTAGACCGTAAAAGACACCTGTGTTCTTTGCTCAAAAAGATAAAAAGTTTTGGGAAGATGGAATTATGAAGTTGCCTGAAAAATGGCAGAAGGTAGTGGAACAAAATGGTGAATACGTTGTTCAATAAAGTTCTTGGTGAAAATGAAAAATGTGTCTTTTATTTTTACTTAAAAACCAAAGGAACTTTTTGGCCAACACAAATATACACACATTCATACAACGGAATATTACTCAACCATAAAAAAGAATGAAATTTTGAAAATTTGCCGTATAAAACATGGATGGACCTTGAGAGTATTATGTCTAGTGAAATAAGTCAGACAGAGAAATATAAATACTGTATGTGATAACATACAGTATTTGTGGAATCTAAAAAATGTGGAGTCTAAAAAATAAACAGGGAATTCTCTGGAGGTCCCAGTGGTTAGGACTCAGTGCTTTCATTGCTGTGGCCTGGGTTTGATCCCTCGTCTGGGAACTAAGATCCTGCAAGCTGCGTGGTGTGGTCAAAAAATAAATAAATAAATAAACGAATGAATATAACAAAACAGAAACAGACCCACAGATATAGGGAACAAACTAATGGTTATCAGGTGAGAGAGAGAAGGAGGGAGAGGCAAAATAGGGGTATGGGATTAAGATGTACAAGCTACATGTATAAAATAAATAAGCTACAAGGATATATTGTACAGGACAGGAAATATAGCCAATATTTTATAATAAGTTTAAATGGATTACAGTCTATAAAAATATTGAATCACCATGTTGTACACCTGAAACTAATGTAAATCAAATATACCTCAATAAAAAATGAAAACTCTCCCACATGACAGTTTTTCTTGGGCAGAGAAGAGTGATTGCAATTAGCTGTACACCCCAGAATTTGTAAGAAAGGACCTGGGCTTTGGATTCAGAAAGAGAAGGGATGATTCCCTCTTCTACCACTTCCTGGTTGTATGATTTGGGTTAAATGACTTAAACTTTTGAGTCTGTTTCCTCATCTATTATATAATGTCGAATTCTGGGAGGATAATACCAAATAGTGGTGGACAGAGGACTAAATGAAAGGTATGCAAAGTGCCTGGTGTTCAGTAGGCACTCAGAAAATGTTCTTTCCATTCCACTCTCTTCCACTCCTCTCTGACTTTCTCCCTTCCCTTTCCTTTTCCTCTGTTCCCCTCCAATGGGACATAGAACTTTGGAGCATAAAAGAAGGGACTGGTAAGCAAGAAACCTGCAAACAAAGCCTGGGGTCCAACAAGCATGATGCTTGTCTTAGTCACAGAGGCTGGAAGGAGAGCAAAGTTCCCCCTCAAAAGTCCTTGGAGGCTTGCTTTTCTCCCTTTGCTGGGTGATTCATGATCTTGTGGCTATTTCAGGTTATTGTTAATTGACCTTTTAGTTTACAGAGCACTTTCACATACCTTATTGCATTTGATCTGCACAATAACTGCAGGGCAGCGTTTATTTTCCTCCTTTTACAGATGAGCCAAGTGAAGCTCACGAGGGTTAAGAAATGAACCCACAAACCAAAAGTAAGGGGCAAAGTCTGATTTTGAGCCCAGATGATCTCACACCTCTGTTAGTGCAAGTCCATTATTCTCCCCTTGTCTCCCTGAAAATAATTGTCACATTAGTAACACAGTAATGGTTCGCTCATCAAGAGATGTCTATTATATGAAGTTTGTTTAAAAGGTGTTTCTGGGGATAGAAAAGTAAGTAAAAATCATAGCCCCTGCTTTCGGAATAGAACTGCTATTTAGGATAGAGCTGGGCTAAGAGCTTTCTGAGCAGCCCCTTTGATTTTTCCATCTCTCTCCTTTTAGAACTCTGACTCCAGTAATTCCAGTCACCCCACTGGGATGCATACCCCTTGATCCTACTTCCATTTTACCAACACTCGCTTGAATTATGTCCTTGTTTCTCTTAGAGTATGGCCCCTACGTAACATTCTCTCTTGCCTCCTCTCTCCTCGCTGGACTTGTCTGGCAAAACCTCAACGCTGGTTGAATTTAACTGCCAACTTGCATGGTACCCACACCTTTCTAGCTGACCATGGCTGGACAAAAATACACAACTATGGCGAGTGGCCTTGGTTTACTCAGGATGACTAATTTGAAGCTGGCTCTCAGTGTTGGCTGCCAGTTCTACTATAATTCCCTAGTTCACTCACTTTCCCTCTCATCTAGACAGCTATTTCACAACTTCTTCTCTTTCCTCAGTATGCGATATCTCCCCTCCCATCTGTGCTCAGTAGGGAAATCTATAAACTTTACCACCACATCTACCCACCCACCTGCCTTTGGACTATGTGCTCTACCTTCAATATATAGGTTGCTAGGTAAGGAAGACCCCTTTACTTTTGCTACTTGATACTACATGTTGCTTTGTGTCTTGCTACTCAAAGACATCACTCCAGCAATTCTGTATCATCCATTTATTCCTTTGTAATGCATCAATCCCATCAGCATACAACCCATATTGCTATTTATCCCCATCTTAAGAAATCCTCTGCCCTGACCTCTTATCCCCCTTTACCTTTTACTCTATTCTCCTTAATGGCAAAAATCAAAAGAACTGGTGATATTCAATGTCACAGTTCCTCTCCAATTCTCACTCTACTCCAGTCGGCCTTTCTTCCCACGCCAGTCACCAAAACTGCTCTCATCAAGGTCACTAATAACGTTCATGTGTCTAAATTTGACAGTCACTTCTCAGTCCCCATCTTGTCTCTCAGAAGCACTTAACAATGTGGAAGACTTTCCCTGAGCATCTCCTTACGAGGCTCTTAGGTTACCATATGTTTCTGGATTTCCTCTAACTTGCTGGCCACCCTTTCCCATTCTCCTTTGCTGGTTCCTGTTTATCGCCCTTACCTCTAAACATCGAAGAGCACCAGAGCTCATCTTCACACCTCTTCTCTCCTTTCTCTATGTTCACAGCCTTAATGATCTCATCGAATCCCTTTCAATAAGCGGATGACTCCCTGTTACGGGCTGAATTGTGCCTTCTCAAAATTCATATGTTGAAACACTAACTGCCAGTACCTCAGAATGTGACTGTATTTGGAGATGGAGCATTTAAAGAAATGATTATGTTAAAATAAGGTTGTTAGGGAAGGCTCTAATCCAATCTGACTGGTGTCCTTATAAGAAGCAGAGATTCTGAAACACAGAGAGACACCAGAGATGAACATGTATAGAGAAATGACCATGTGAGGACACAGCAAGGAGGGGTTCATCTGCAAGCCAAGGAGAGAGACCTCAGGGGATACCTTGATCTTGGACATCTAGGCTCCAGAACTGTAGGAAAGCAAATTTCTGTTGTTTTAGCCACCCAATCTGTGGCATTTTGTTATGGCAGCCAAGGACCTATCATACTCCCACATTCCTATCTCTAGCCCTGTACTCTCCCTGGATCACCTATGTCCAACTGCCTACTTGATATCTCCACTTGGATATCGAATAGGCATCTCAGGCTTAACATAAATTTCTCTGCAAACCTATCTCTTCAACAGTCTTCCCCATCTTAGTGAATGATAACTACAAACTCTTTGCTTAAGCCCAAATCCTTGGAGTCACCTCTGACTATTCTCACTCTCTCTGTCTCTCTTTTCCCTTTCATGTTCCATATTGAATTCATAAGCATATATTTTCAGCTCAACCTTCAAATTAAACCCAAACTACATTATTTTATGCTACCATCATGCCACCATCTTGGTCCAAACCCCATCATCTGGCACCTGGGATAGTCCAGTAGCCTCTGATCCATTCTTTGTCTTTCTGCCCTCACCTCCTCCTAACTCTGCAGCCAGAATGATCTTACGAAAGCACACTGGGTCACATTACTCTTCTGCTCAAAACCCTTCATAGTTCGCATCTCTTACTCAGAATAAAACCAAAGTCCTTACAACGCCTCACCTCCCTGACCTCATTTCCCATTCTTTTCCCTCTTACCCACTTGGCTCCAATCCAAATTGCCTCCAAATTTTCTTCAGCCACATTCCAACACTCCTGCCTCAGAGCTTTTGCTCTCACTACCTCCTTGGCCTGGAGTGCTCTTCCCCCTTTATCTCCTTCAGTTCTTTGCTTCAGTGCCTGCTTCTCAGATAGGTCTTCCTTGATCACCCCTCCACCCCTGTCAGGCATTTCTTGACACATCTATATATTTAACTCATTTATTTTTTCCTTGTTTCTTTTTACCAGCAGGTAAGCTCCAGGGAGGCACAGGTTGAGAGCAAGTTTGAGGTTAAAGCTTTTAATTTTGTTTTCTGTTCCATTTTTTTAAAATAAATTTTTTTTATTTTTAGCTGCTTTGGGTCTTCGTTGCTGTGCGTGGGCTTTCTCTAGTTGCGGCGAGCGGGGGCTACTCTTCGTTGTGGTGCGTGGCCTTCTCATTGCAGTGGCTTCTCTTTGATGCCGAGCATGGGCTCTAGGCTCACGGGCTTCAGTAGTTGTGGCACGTGGGCTCAGAAGTTGTGGTTCGCAAGCTCTAGAGCGCAGGCTCAGTAGTTGTGGTGCACGCGCTTAGCTGCTCTGTGGCATGTGGGATCTTCCTGGACCAGGGCTCGAACCCATGTCCCCTACGTTGGCAGGCGGATTCTTAACCACTATGCCACAAGGGAAGTCCCTTCTGCTGCATTTTTAATGCCTAGATCTAAACTCACGTCTGGGCCCTGGCTCATATAGCTCATAGGGTCACTCAATAAATATTTGTTGAATGAATCAGTGAATGCACTAGTAGAGGTCTTAAAGGTTAGGCTGAGTAGTCTAGAATAAATATGACGGGAGGAGAGAATCCATGGAAGATCCTGAGCGAAGAATTGATTGACGGTGGTATCTGAGGAAAATAATTTGCTCTAATAACTGCTGTTCCTTCTGTGTTTTTTTCCATTTAAATTTTTATCTGGCAAATTTCTTGTTATCCTTTTGGATCCAGCATAATAGACTTTAGCCATAAGTGACTTCCTCTGACAATGGCTACAATGAACATTTGAATCTTCTTCTATGCCCACCTATTTTTTTTTTTTTTTACCCCTAACTCCCAGTCCATCCTTCTCCCTCCCCACCTCCCCCTTGGCAACCGCAAGTCTCTATGCCTGTGAATCTGTTTCTGTTTTGTAGATAGGGTCATCTGTTTTGTAGATAGGCCGTATTTTATATTCCAGACCCTTCTCTTTGCACTCAAGCCCAGGGCTGGTCCTCCCTGTGCTCTGCCTTCTTGGATTGAGCCCCTCCCACCTCCCTCATGTTCTCTCTGGGAAATTAGCACCACACCATCTATCAGTTTACCTCTGACTCGCCCACTTTGGCTTCAGGATGATGAAAGAGTGGAGCTATTTAGCTGTCAAATGCTCTGACTATTGCCCAGATGGACAAGTGCCCACTGATGTTACTTCTCCTCAATAACACTGATTACTACTACATATTATATGTCTGCCTCTTGCCTTAGATTGTGGATCCTTGAGATCAAGGATTGCAATGTCTGGTTCCTGTACCTCCTTCACCTAGCATTACATGTAGCATCAGTAACCAATAAGCATCTGATTTCAGTAACTGGAAAGTAGAGATTACAGATTCTCTTAAGGTATATAAGTAGAGAAATAATTTATTGCCAAGAAAAATTAGGTTCCAGGTCACGAAAGGAACTGTAAATTTGGTCACTGTAGCTCTTTCTGAGATCTTTGAGGAACTGACGGGAAAGTGAGGTACAAAATACCACATTTGAGCAAGTTTTATCCTAACTTGAAATTATCAAATTCACTGTCACAAAAAAGGATAACTACTAATAATGATAGCTAACATTTATCAAGCTCTTACCATATACCAAATACTTACAGCTTAGCCATAGCACATGTGAAGAAGAGTTAGAGAGTTTAACGAACATAAAGCTCAACACAAAAAAATACTGTGAATGACATTCCACCCCACAAAAAAAAAAGAAAGTGCTTTTAGTAGGCATTATAGTAGCTCATGTTTAAAATTAGGGAGGTGATTGTCTTGTGTTAGTCTGTAGTATTTAGAACATGCATGAAATATGTCATCCAGATGCTATACTTTTTTATATGTAAATTTATTTATTTAGTTAGTTATTTTTGGCTGCGTTGGGTCTTTGTTGCAGCACGCGGGCTTTCTCTAGTTGTGGTGAGCGGGGGCTACTCTTCATTGCGGTGCACAGTCTTCTCCTTGCAGTGGCTTCTCTTATCGTGGAGCACAGGCTTTAGGTGTGCGGGCTTCAGTAGCTGTGGCACGTGGGCTCAGTAGTTGTGGTGCACAGGCTTAGTTGCTCTGCGGCATGTGGGATCTTCCCGGACCAGGCTCGAACCCATGTCCCCTGCATTGGCAGGCAGATTCTTGACCACTGCGCCACCAGGGAAGTCCCCAGATGCTATACTTTAAAAAAGAAAGTATAGAATGTTCCAAAGAAGGTGTGCAGGCTAGAAAAAGACTCAAAACCTAGTCTAATGAAGTGTGGTTGAAGGCACAGGAAGTTTAGTCGGGAGAAGAGAAAACTCATTAGGGGAACAACATAGTTATTGTCAAATACAGTCCTCATCATTGGAAAAGTGACGAGATTTTTTTTCTGGATGTTTTCTGGATGACTCCACAGTGGATGAAGATGCTGGGAGATAGATGTTCACATAGTATAAAGGAGGACATTTCTAAGGGAGACTGTGACATTAGAATGGGCAGCCTCAAGAGGCAGTGAGGCCTTTTTCATTGGAGGTATCCAATCATAGGTGCACAGTCGCTTGGCAAGGGCGTTACAGAGGCAGTTTCAGTGTTTCAATGGAGTCCAACCAAGTGGCCCTTTCTCACCTGGAGGTGGTCAGGTTTGACTAGCTGAGATCATAAGGCTAGTGGCCTGGGAGGGGCCATGGTGCACGTGACTATATTTCAGACCCATCGCTGATCCCCTCCGTGGGCCAGAGTACAGTGTTAGTTGTGTTGACTGAAAAATAATTTTTTTTTGTTCAGAGAAGCCATGGAAATGTGAAATCTAAGTCAAGATCTATTTGCTCTATAAAGATATTAAAAACTGTGAGCTTTTCAAGATAAAGTATAAAAAGAAAGCAAATGGAATTGATATAAGCCCTCTGATAACAACATGTTAATGTCAGCACAAGCTCAAGTAGAAGGGGTGGTCAACACCACTACTAGCATACCCAGACACCTATGTCCCTGAAGCTTCAAGCCACACTTTAACTACACCAACCGAGAGTCAACACCCTCTGCACACTATACATTTGCCTTATAACGATTTGAATCCACATCCTTGTCACCTCTATAGACCAAAGGCATCCTGAGTCAGGATCATGTGTGAATTAGCTTTGGATCCCACAAAGCTCCTAGCATAGGCCTTTACACACAGATGGCGCCTAATGAATATTAACTGAGTTAATTCATCAAAACTTTCTACTACATAGTTCCAAGGAATTGATTATTTCAAGGTCAAAAAAATCAAACCAACAGGTTATTTGGTATCATATAGTATATCATATGTTTTTGAACATTACTAAGGGACCTACCTGTTGGAGTGAGTTTTCAGAGTATAGTCATTGTCCTTGAAAGGTAAATTACAGGGTGAAAAAAATGATTCCCATTTCCAAAGAGAATTAAATTTAACCCAAATTAAATTTATTAGCCATTTATCAAGAGCCTACTATGTGGCAGGCCAGGCCAGACTCCACAGGGATTACAAAAATGACTCAGATGTGAAACCCACTTGTAACAAGCTCTCAATATTATGAGACAAAGTGATAACTAAACTGTTTCAAGAGTCTTTAACAGTTGGTCCCACTTTATCTACTTTACCCACTTAAATGAGAAGGAACTTTGGGGGTTGAGAGTGAGTAAGTTGAGAATAAGGCAGGAGATTAAATGAGAGCTAGAACTCATAAAGGTGATGGGGGTTGGAGCCCTAGTATAAGGAATGGTTAGTGTATATTCCCTGGCGACACGAATGAATACATAACTCTCGAAAGCAGAGAAGTTGAATATTTAGTTTTGTTGTCTGCTCTGAGGACATTTGCATGGACCCCTTGTCGTTACTCTTGAAATCTTCAGTTAAGTTTACTCAAAGGGATTTGTTGGATGAGAGGTGTTTGGGGTAAAATTAAGCAAAGCAGTCATATCCTACTTTGGGGTCCCTTTGGGGTACACAGTGTGAACAGCTTCAAAGGTGAGTTGTGAGGGAGATTGAAAGTTCACCAGAAAGCAGGAAATAGGAGTCAGAATGATGAGCTGAAATGTAAGATCTCCAGACAACTCTGGAAACATTGTGAGAGACCCTGAGATTTCTCTTAAATGGAGTAAGGGGATTTGAGCCAAGCTTAAAGGACGACACAAACTCTTCAAGCTGAGGGCTTGGGATAAGACAGGTAGCCGAAATATTGTTTCATAAAGAAAAGAGAAATACCATTTGGTAAAGCAGTCAGATGTGAGTAAATGTGAGTAGTATCATCAAAGTTTGCTTTGCAGGAGTGAAAGACAATGGTAGTGACATTGATAAGTGATAGCAAGAGATGGCTTTGGACCAAATTGAATTAGCAGTGATGGCGGAACGTTTTAGAGGAAACGTCCTGGAGGACGTAGAAACTACAGGATCAAAGCAAAGTAAGATTTGGGAATGTAAAATAGGAGCATTAGGTTAGAGGTGGTAATAGGAGCAACGGAAAGGAAAGCTTCAGAAAGATTGATGTGTGATATTCAAATTAAGAGGTGATAGAAAGCCAAATATAGCTGGGGAGAAAGAGGAAGCAGGGAGCTAGGAGGAGAGCCAAGAAGTTAATATAATGGGAGCCCAGGAAGAAGCATCTTTCAATAAGTGATTAATTAACAGTATCAAATGCAGCAGAGATACAACAAAGGAAATAGATAAGGGGGAGCCTACTGGATTTGTATTAACGTGTGTATAAAATATTTTACTTTTGTACTTATACTTCAGGATTCAAACATCATGATCATAATCAAATAATAATTCTGGTGTGACAAATGCAGGGGCTACAGAAATATTTATATTTTAGAGATACTCCTAAAGACTTTACAATCTGAAAGGTAAGTTAAGATTTGACCGGTCCAAACATATACACCGATTGAACAATTCTGACACTATTTGCACAGCACAAGATATTTCCAAGTTCTGTTTTATAAACATTCTAAAAGAGTATTTGATGAAGATAAATTCGAATTTAACAAAAAAAACTGGACTGTTCCTTAGAGTTCAACATAACAAAATGTCCCCCTGGAGATGAGGCAAAATGAACGCAAACATAATATCTAAGACATATATTTTAGAGAGGAATTAGTATTTAACCTTCTCTCCCCAAAACCTAGCACTTATAAACCGAGTAAAAAAAACACCCTGGCAATTTGTATATCTGATGCTGGTGCTTTGCATAAAATAGTCATTATTTTGATGACTGGACATTCTTACTCTTCAAT
The DNA here is from genome assembly GCF_002837175.3 of Physeter macrocephalus. Taxonomy (NCBI): domain Eukaryota; kingdom Metazoa; phylum Chordata; class Mammalia; order Artiodactyla; family Physeteridae; genus Physeter; species Physeter macrocephalus. Next base: position 31,873,254 of record NC_041217.1, read on the forward strand.
ACCCTTCACCCAGCATTTTGCTGGGAATTTCTCTCAGGCCATCTACCTCTGGGGATGTCTAGGTTTCCTCTGACTTCCCTTCTTCTTTCTTCTTTGCTCTTCTACATCCCCCAATAGGAAAGTTGTACAATCATTAACCAGAGAGAAAGACTTTCTTTCATTTATTTGGAAGTAAGGCAAGCAGTTGCATAGAACTTATGGAAGCAAGAAACCAAAACGGAAGCACAAATTCCCTCTTTATCTTCTATCGTTATAATTCTACTGAGGCCCTGACTGCAGATTAGCTCATTGAGAATGTGTGGTGGTGGCCTTGACAATGAGTTTAGGAGGTCTCCAATTCTAGGAAGTGCAAGGCCTCTAGCTTCTGTGCTCTGAAATCTACCACCCATTCGCACCAGGGCTGTGCTTCCCTGGAGCTTCTCCCAGCCAATGACTGGGTGTGGCAAGAATATTAAGGCAGATTGCACTCTGGGAGACACCGGACTCCTCTGATGGCTGGCTTTGGTTTGAGGATTTCCCGAAGTCTTGCTGACCCTTCCTTAGACTGAATGGAAGTCTAGGATGCGTCTACCCAATTTACCCTTTTTTTCCCCTTCCCTTGGGCTAAGACCTGCATCACTGCCTGGCAGCTCTTCCTGCTTTCCCTGGTTCCTTCACCATTTTCTATCACAGAGCTTTCCTCTAATAAAATTCTTATGCATGTCTGCTTCCCAGAGCACTTGGACTAAAATACTCCCCTAATGGAAGAACAAGGCTTACAGTCACATGTGTCCTAAACCCTGATATTCTCACTAGCACTTGGTTCTGCTCACATAACCTACATCAGAATAGTTGAATGAAAGTGATCTTATTTGCAAAGGGGCTGGTGGTGGCTAAACAAGCAAATCTGGTGAAGAGTCAATAAAATTTTTATTGAGACATGATCAGAAAGTCAAATGCTGGAAGACATTTGCTGAAATTCTACACTTCACCACCCTCACTTGGCATTGTATTTCTCTCTTCTACTCACATTTCACACAAGAGATAGGATTGAGTGAACAGACGTTGGTTGGGTAAGGTCTCTTCTCTGATCTCTAACAGATTTATTCAACACTGCCTGCATATTTGCGGGAAAAAATTGACTCAGTATTACTAGGAAATTGTCCTGACTCAGAGTCATAAAGTTAGGAATATTTGGTTTCCTACAAATGATCTATAAAACTGAGATAAAATTTTTTACTTATCAGATTGGCAAATATTTAAAAGATTGATCTCATCCAGTGTTGGTGAGAGGATAAGGAAATAAGCCACTTCTTTATACTTGCTAGGAGTATAAACAAGGTGAAAACCTTTCGTAAAGTTAATTTGTCAGGATCTATCAAAATTAAAGAGGAACACAATCTATGGTCCAGGAACCCCATTTTGGAATCTTTTCTACAGAAATGTTGGAACAGGAATACAAAGATCTATACACAAGGATGTTCACTGCAGTTTATTATATTATTATTGTTATTGCAATAACAACATGGGAAGCAATCTAAATGGCCAGCAAGATGAGGTTAGTTAAGTAAATTATAGTATATCCATACCATGGAATATTATGCAGCTGTTAACAGGATGCTACTAGCCCAGAGGGCACCTTTATGTAAATTAGAAAAGGATACCCCCTCCTCTGGGTAAACAAAGCCAAATGCTGGGAAGCACAGTTTGCTGAATGAAGCATAGGCTAGATTTTAACTCCCACTACTCCCCTTCTGCCAGGTTCTCCCCTGCAATGCAGAATCTGGACAATACTTAACAACACTGGCTGTTAAAAATAATGAAATAATGTTTTACGTAATGACATGGAAAGCTCTCCATGATACTGTAACCTCCTCCCCTGCAAGAAAAGAAAGAAAGAAAAAAAAAAACGCATACAAGAAGAGAAGAAAGTTGGTGAAAGTATTACTTATTTCTGCATAATAAATTTCCCCAAATCTTACTGCATTAAAGAAACAAATATTTATTATCTTACAGTTTCTGTGGGTGGGGAATCCTGGTATAGCTTAACTGGGTCCTTTGGCTCAGGGCCTCTCTAAAGGCTGATATAAAGGTGTTGGCCAGGGCTGCAGTTGTCTCAAGGCTCAACCAAGGAGGGATCAGCTTTCGAGTTCATGCTTGGGGTTGTTGGCAGGATTTAGTTCCTTGTCTGCTGTTGCACGGAGGGCCTCAGATCTCTGATGGCTGTTGGCTGGAGACCACCCTTAGTTCCTTGTCAGGTGGGCCTCTCCTTAAGGCAACTTGAAACATCGTGGCTGACTTTCTTCAGACTGAACAAGTGAGAAGAGCCAGAGAGAGTGTGAGCAAGATGGATGTCAAGGACCTTTGCAGCCAAATTTCAAAAGCGACATCCATCACTTTTGCAGTATTTTATTCTTTAGACACACAAGTCACTAGCTTCAGCCCACACACAACGGGAGGGGATCACACAAGGGCTTGAATACCAGGAGGCTGAGTGCATTTGGAATCATTTTAGAATCTGCTTACCACAGAATATGCATTGAACTGTAAATATGTAAATAGTTATCTCCAAGGCAGGAAACTGGAGACAATTTTGCTTCTTTAAATATTATTCCAAACTTAAAGAAAAGTTATAAGAAGAGTCCAAAGACCTCCTATATGCATGTTTACCCAGATTAACCCATTGTTTCCATTTTGCCCCCTTGCTTTATCATTCTCTCTCTATGTTCATCTATGTATGCATATTATCTTTTCTTTCTGAACCACTGGAGAGTTAAGTTGGAAATATAGTGTCCCTTTTCCTCTTTTTATCTCAGTGTTATTTTCTAAGAACAAAGACATTTCTTATATAACCATGGTAAAATATTAAAATGAATCAGAAAATTAAACGTTAATACTATACTATTACAGAATCCATATTCAAATCTCATCAAATTTCTCAGGAGTTTCTTCATAGCTATCTTTTTCTTTTTGGTCTAGGATCCAACCTGGGATCATGCATTTCATTTAGTGATCATGACTCTTTAGTTTCATTTAATCTGGAGCAGGTACTCAGGCTTTCTGTGTCTTTCTTGACCTTGACTTTTTTTTTTTTTTTTTTTTTTGCGGTACGCGGGCCTCTCACCGTTGTGGCCTCTCCCGTTGCGG
>NC_041217.1:31876424-31876976 GCF_002837175.3 Physeter macrocephalus
GTGGCCTCTCCCGTTGCGGAGCACAGGCTCCGGACGCGCAGGCTCAGCGGCCACGGCTCATGGGCTTAGCCGCTCCGTGGCCTGTGGGATCTTCCCGGATCGGGGCACGAACCCGTGTACCCTGCATCGGCAGGCGGACTCTCAACCACTGTGCCACCAGGGAAGCCCGACCTTGACGGTTTTTGAAGAGTACGGGCCAATTATTTTGTAGAAAACCCCTTAATTTGGATTTCGTTTGCTCATAATTAGATTTAAGTTGCATACCTTCTGCAGGAATACCACAAAAGCACTGTTACCATTAAAAGCATTGTGCTTTTAATAAACATATTATTAAAATTTGTTCTATTTCAATTGAGTTATTTGTAGTGAGGTGGATGGACCTAGAGTCTGTCATACAGAGTGAAGTAAGTCAGAAAGAGAAAAACAAATACCGTACGCTAACACATATATATGTAATCAAAAAAAAAAAAAGGTTCTGAAGAACTTAGGGGCAGGACAGGAATAAAGATGCAGACGTAGAGAATGGACTTGAGGACACAGGGAGGGGGAAGG
>NC_041217.1:31877041-31901136 GCF_002837175.3 Physeter macrocephalus
ATAGATAGCTAGTGGGAGGCAGCTGCATAGCACAGGGAGATCAGCTGGGTGCTTTTTGACCACCTAGAGGGGTGGGATAGGGAGGGTGGGAGGGAGATGCAAGAGGGAGGAGATATGGGGATATATGTATATACATAGCTGATTCACTTTGCTATAAAGCAGAAACTAACAAACCATTGCAAAGCAATTATACCCCAATAAAAATTTTTTTAAAAATTTGTTCTATTTCAATTATTATTATTGAATAATTATTATTTCAATTTGTTATGATGAAGATTTACTTTTGTATAGAAAATGGAAGATTTTAATATCAATACCAGAAAAAAAGAAACCCTCTTTCTCTATTTTCACCAATTGCACCACTATTTCCCACGATAAATGATAGGACATTGCTTTGGGTGTTTACAGTGGCCGCTGACCATGGGTTTATATAGTCTCACCATCCTTCTGGTCATAGCATTCTCTTGGATGCTCTAATGAAAAAGCCAGACGGGGTGGCAGTCATCAGTGAAATGAATAAATACTTTGAAAATGAAGTCTTAACACAGGGAGCGACCTACTAATCTTGAATGGCTATAACTGTGATGTGGATTTCAGCTGGAGATGCCAGCAAAAATTCAGTTCAGGTTCAAGGCCAACATTACCTGGCCAATGATAACATTAGTTAGAGATTCAGCTAATCTTCAAAGGACAAGGAGAACTTTCTAATTTTAGCACCAGCACTTATTAGCACTTCAAATGAATGGGTGATTACTTTAAAACACCCCTGCTAGAGGAGTGATAACTAAACTTATGGCGGCATTGGAAGAAAGCGTTCTCAGCAAGCGGACGAAAGAAAAGAAATGGGGTTGAAAGAGAAGGGACTCCCATTAGAGACTGAATCTGAGAACACATCTCCTTCGAAGATGTGCTGTTTCTCCACGATCCTCAAATGCCTTCTTTATTACTGTCATTCACACACATTTTATGAAGCCTGGCCACGGGACCTTGGCCCTCTGAACAAAAATCTCCCAGGTAGATCAAGCATGGCAGATAAGCAGGGCAACTGGGGAGCATTAAACCTCTAGACAGCTTTTGATTTTGCAGTTGGAAAGGGCGAGGGGGCCCTTTCTGGAATATTCCCATGGGCACCCTGCATCTGAAGGTGCCACCCTTCTTGCACCATTTGCCACACTGATCCAGACATCAGCCTCGGTGCTGCAAAGCTCTGCTCATCGGGGGAGCTGGATTCGCAGCGTGGCCCGTCTGGCTTGGTCGCACACAACTGTTGCTCTCTTCCTCAAGAACCAGCACCAAAGCTTTTACTCCCATTGGCATGACTTCCCAGTATTCGCTTCCCCGACTGGCTTAGCGCTTGGTCTGGAGCCACTCGACTCACTTTCCACCCCCTTGATTCTCATCTTATTATCAGATTTTCTCCCCTTCTCCTGAACGGGAGACTCGGGGGAAGGGATTGTTTTGGCTGGAATTTGACAAGGCCCAGGTGGTTTTACCAGCTGCAAGTTCTTTCGTTCTTGTTGGCTGCTCACCAACTCTTGGTCTTTTCACGGTTCTTTCAGGGGTGGTGGAGGAGGAGGCGGAGGGGCAGGAAGGGACAGTAGGTCCTTGATGTTGTTGTTCCCCATCAGCAGCTGTCTCAGGTTGGCATTGAGTCCAGAGCGGTCCTTCAGGAAGGGTTTTTTTTTTCCCCCCAGAAATTATCCCCCCGCTGGAGACTGGAGAGAGCTAAAGGGCACAGCCATAAAAATGGCAGCTCGGCCTGCGTCTTGATCATATCCCCCAGGGCTTGAGGCCCACGAGCTCTCTCTTGCACACATCCTGGTTGCAGTTGTGCCCGGCTTCCGTGCACAGATCACCGCCACTTTCAGCCTCAGAAATCCAGGCTTGGACTCGGCTGCTTGCCTCTCCTCTCCCTGGCTGGTTAGAGTCCAATGACACCAGCATCGTCTCCCAAAATAGACAAAAATAACACTCAGCTCCATTGCTCACATGCCTCTTTTTGAGAGAAGAAGAAAGGAATTTAAAACTTAAAAGCATTTTCCCTTCCTCCTTTTCCTTTCCAAGCATCTTTTTGATAGCAACAATAAAACACTTGAATGTGCCGGTTGACCTCCGGTGCCACCCCGTTCACTGTTCTCTTCTCAGCCTTTTTTATTTTGAAAACATTCATTGACCCCTTTCCTTAGTAAGGTTTCGAGCCCCTGCTCACGTTTCCTCAGACTTTCCTTCCTGCGAAGCTCCGCTTAAAAACCTTGGTTCTGCGTTCTCCTTGATGTGTGTGGGCGCTCGCCTCCCCCATTAATCTGAGCCCCCGTGAAAGGGGACGCTAAAACGGTCCTTTATTGGTCGATTCCTCTCCCTCTTCTTTCCTCTGATCCTTCCTCTTCGTTTCTCCTGCCCTCCTCCTCCCTAATCACCTCAGCCCTCAGCCTTTAGATAAACACTGGGATCTTCATGTTGGCCTTTGCTCATTAGAACAAAGGACTGCCTAGAAAACCCTCTAGGGGTGTGGAGGCAAAGCCCAGTGTGGCCCCTCAGTATTTCCAGGGTCTCTGACATCTTATCCCCCTGTCCCTTTACAGCTGTACGAAATGCTAATTCCTCTCCCAGCCCCTGACTGAATCACCTGATTGTCTCCTGGGACTCTGACTCCACCACTCCTACCTCACCCTTGTCATCCCCAAATGCCGTCTTCATCTGTTATACATGATTATTCCGTGTCCTTCCCAGTTCCAACTTGGAAAAGAAAGCTATAAGAGACACATCCCACTGTGTGTGTGCGTGGTGTCTGGCTCTCCCAGCCCAGCAGCCCAGCATCGGCTCCTCCAGGGAGTGTAAGTCCATTAGCTGTTTAATAAAGCTTTGTTGATATTCCACCGTTTTCTGTTTGCTTTGCACACAGAGCATTACTTTGAAACCCAAATAGCCTGGAATGAGGTGCCGAAGGATGTTAAGGTGGAAGTGTAGGGGTGTGTTTGTGGATGGTGGGGCAAGGTTAGCAAAGCAGAAATATCAGTAGTGGGGAAGGAGGTAAGAAGAGGAAAGGTGGGGAGTTTGTCTGCTTCCTAGATTTTCCAGGGGGAGGACACGGTGGTGTTGCTGCATTGGTACGTATGAATTCCCAGAACCGCAGAGACACCCATCATCAGATAAGTATAAACACACATTCTAAAGCCCGGTATAAATGAGTTTTGGATTCCCCATTGCTTTGAATTTTCCATACCCCTTTTTTTTATCTCCTTCAGCCAGAACAACCGGGAATGGACATTATTTGATTTGGCCAGCACCAGCAATTTTTTAAAAAACCATAGTTCTGTTTTACATGTCATTGCAAAGTATCCCTCATACTTAGGAGAAGCTGCATACATCTGTCAATTCAGCTGAGAAAATATGCATCTTTCCTATCTGTCTCTCTTTGCTTCAAGGGCCCAGCAATGCTAATCTTCAGCAATATTCTTTTCCCAGTAAGAGCTCACATCCAATCTGAATGCTAAATAATGTTGTCACGAGGTTGCATGGGCACTGGTTAAGATCTATGCCCAAACTATAATGAATCTCTCTTCTACATAACTGTTATTGGGGCCAAAACTGGTGAGCAACCCATTCTCGAGGGAGCCGTGGGAGGAGAGCAGAATATTGTGTTGGATTCTGTCCTGGACATCTCTTCGGCTAGACTCCTGGAGCAGTTTAAATCAAGGGCTGGGCTGAACAGGGCTGAATGGCTTGCAAATGACAGATTTATGGAGGGAGGCCTAATTAGATCATGGTAATTTGTAGTACGACAGTATCTTTTACTCAAGATCTCAAAGCAAATTTCTGCCTTGATAGGTGGGCAAAACAAAGACGCACGAATGTCAAGGGAAAATCCCAATTTCACAGAATAAATCCTTGGACAGCCCAGGATAAGAGTCACACCTTGCAGCTGGAAAACATTCTACAGTTTTGCTCCACGTTCATATAATTTTGCCTCCCTTGAGTGGCACAAAATCCCGAGGTGGAAGTAGGAGGGGTGGCCAGTATTTTTCTCATTTTGGAGAAGGGGAAGATGGAGACCTTGACTGGTTGAGTGACTTGCCCAAAATCAGAGCCAGTAGTGGGGTTGATTTTTGGATACCCCATGTGGATTGACAGGGTTTCTGGAGAAATGAAGTGGTGTGACTCTAAGCAGGAAGGACAGAAAGAAACCTTGAGACACTGAGATTCTGTTTCTAATGACTCGGCAGAAAGGAGCATGGCTGAGGAATACAAGCCCCAGAGAAGCCAAACTGGGGAGCAGTAACAGGAGGGCTGGGGATTCATCTAGGTCAAATGCTATCCTGAGGGATTGTTTCCAGGACCCCTGAGGATACCAAAATCTACGGATGCTCTAGTCCCTTGTAGAAAATGGGATAGTATTTGCACTCAGCCTATGCACATGCTTTAAATCATATCTAGATTACTTTGACTATCTTATACAATGTAAATACTGTGTAAATCATTTTAAACACAATGTAAATGATATGTAAATAGTTGCCAGTGTGGGAAATTCAAGTTTTGCTTTTTGGAAATTTCTGGATTTTTTTTCTGACTATTTTTAATCCCCAGCTGGTTGAATCTGTAGATGCGGAACCCCCAGTTATGGAGCGCCAACCAGATGCAAAAGCCTTTAGTCTTTACATCATGGTGTTGCCTTAGCCAAAAGTACTATTTTGTGTACGCAGCCATCAGGGGACTGTGGTGGCATGCCATTCATTTTATAGCTGCCCACAGAGGGGGTGCAGAAACGGTAGCGGATGGAATTCCTGAGTGTTCTCCCTCTGGCCTCTCCTCCACAGGATCACAGAGTTGCCTGACCTGCCTGATGAGATTGTCTATTCCCGGTGACCATTCATTCATTTAAATCCATTGGGAATCGACTTCCTGTCGGTTCCTACCATTGAGGTGAAGGTGATGATGGATTTTGCCTTCAAGCAGTTTACCTTCCAGTAAGAGGGCTAAAACATGTGCCTATATAATAACGAGCAAGGAGGAAAGTGATACCTGTAACAAAAAAGGCTCGTCGTGATCCCTAGTTTCTATGCTAGCTTGCAAGGGCATCATCTAGGTCTTTTATAGGGGACAGACTGAGCCTTACTCTTTTTGGTTTCCCCAGTAGAACTGTGCACAAGGCTGATGCTCATCAAAATTTGCCGACACCCAGATGACGGTTTTCTTTTCCCTTTTGGTTCCTTAAGATCTCTTACTGAGAATGATCCCAATAAGCAACTGACCTACCTCAGGAGTTTGTGTGTTTTTCATTTTCATTTCTCTGTCTCTCCATCCCACCCTCTCTCTGTCCCTGTCTTTGTCTCTCCCTCTCCCGTACTCACTCTAAATATGAATATTTTGCCATTTGGGAGACGGTGCCAATATCCGTCATGATTAAAAGCAAATGGCAGAATTTGCAGCAACATGGATGGCCCTAGAGATGATCATATTAAGTGAAGTCAGACAGAGAAAGACAAACATCATATGCTATCACTTGCCTGTGAAATCTAAAGAAAAATGATATAAATGAACTTATTTACAAAACAGAAATAAACTCAGACATAGAAAACAAACTTATGGTTATCAGAGGGGCTAACAGGGTGGGGGAGGGATAAATTAGGAGATGGGGTTAACATATACACACTACTATGTATAAAACAGATAAGCAACAAGGACCTACTGCATAGCACAGGGAACTATATTCAATGTCTTATAATAACCTGTAATGGAAAAGAATCTGAAAAAGAATAGATAGATATAGACAGATATAGATAGACGTAAACTGAATCACTTCTCTCTGTCCCTGTCTTTGTCTCTCCCTCTCCCGTACTCACTCTAAATATGAATATTTTGCCATTTGGGAGACGGTGCCAATATCCGTCATGATTAAAAGCAAATGGCAGAATTTGCAGCAACATGGATGGCCCTAGAGATGATCATATTAAGTGAAGTCAGACAGAGAAAGACAAACATCATATGCTATCACTTGCCTGTGAAATCTAAAGAAAAATGATATAAATGAACTTATTTACAAAACAGAAATAAACTCAGACATAGAAAACAAACTTATGGTTATCAGAGGGGCTAACAGGGTGGGGGAGGGATAAATTAGGAGATGGGGTTAACATATACACACTACTATGTATAAAACAGATAAGCAACAAGGACCTACTGCATAGCACAGGGAACTATATTCAATGTCTTATAATAACCTGTAATGGAAAAGAATCTGAAAAAGAATAGATAGATATAGACAGATATAGATAGACGTAAACTGAATCACTTTGCTGTACACGTGAAGCTACCACAACATTGTAAATTAACTATACTTCAATAAAAAAAATGGTTATAATTTTTTTTTAAAAAGCAAATGGCAGAGTTTCATTTTCTAATACTTGTGTCCCCAGCATGTTAGGGCAAATTTTAAATACTGTTTTACACATTTTAGCACATCCAAATATCTTCATTCCTAGGGAATAAATAAGAAGAAAAAAGTGAGTTTCTTATTATCAACAAAGTCACATCACATGGTGCTCAGCCCAGGCATACCCTGCCTTCTCCTTAGAATTAAATCCGAGTGGGCAGGTAATGGGTGGAAGGCGGCTTTGGGGACATGCAGAATCTTGAGACAGTCTCTCCTGGCTGTTTAAGCACATGGATTATGACAAAAATCACACACTGTGGGCTTGGCAGTTTCCCCCAGAGCAGGAGGGGAATGTGATAGCCTTCTCCAAAGTCAGAGGGGGGATGGGTATTGAATAAATCACAACAAATATGTGATATGTCCTGAGAATGATATGAAAAATTAAATACAAAGAAAAGTGAAGACAGGGCTTCTCAAATGACAGAGCTGTGGAGAGAGGGTAGTGAGAGAAGAGGGGCAAGGCGGCAGGGGGGAGGGGGCAGAGTGCTACATTTGTGAAAAGAAAAACACTGATGCTATGCATAGTCTGAGAGATGACATGTTTCCCTCGTCCAGATGGCAGCTTTTTAGAGTCTTACTTGCATTTTCTGATGGAACAGACTTTGCTCGGATACTGTTATTCATGTTAGAACTCGGGGCTCGGGCTCCTGTTTTCTCGCCAATGCAAGTTGACCCTGCTGTTCAGCTGCAGGGGAGTTCAGAGTCTCAGAGAACAGCAGCAGCTTATGCTTCTGGGGAAATGGACGGATGACTCCCAGACAGCCGATCCCACCACTCCATAAAATGGAAGAACCTTGGCTCCCCGTGTGAATTCTCTCTGTGATTTGGAAGACAGATACCTCCACTGAGTTGTCTATGAACAGGTGCTGTGGATGGCTGGACCCTGGTTCTTACAGGCTGTGCTGGAAATGAGGGAGGCTATTTTACTCTTGTTCAGATCTGCTAAGCTGTTAGCTAAGGGTGGGCTCTGGGGAGATAATGAGTTATGTGTAATATAAGTAACACCGAGGGCAGGAAGGGGGATGTAGGCTGCCATGTTAGGTCTCACTGTGAATAGGCAATGTATTATATAAGGTTGCTCCTGTGAGCAAGTCATTGTGCAGCTTCAGAATGTGTCATGATTCCATTTGCCATAAAGCAATGGTTGGATACTTTTTCTTAGGGAATCCCAGGCAATAGGGAATTCCTCAGAATCCTTCCTCATCTTGATATTGGAATCCAAGGGCTGTCTTTCTCAGATCAAAGGATTTCAAGGGAAGCAAAAAAGGAAGGGGACAAATATTACCTTTCAGAGTGTTTTGCTCTTCTTGAGATTTCTAGATAACGATGGATGCCCAATTCCTTTGTTCAGAGATGTTAGCCTGTGAATCAGAGGCAAAGCTCCCTTTTGGTTTTAGTTGTCACTGATGTCTATTTATAGTCATGGCCAAATGTGACCTCATCCTCTAGGTTCTGCAAGCTCAGCAGAGTGAGGCCAGGTTAGCCTGGCCACAGGTCTCCAAGGAGCACCCCAGATGCTACAGTGTGCCTTGTCAGCAATGCCAAGGTTTTTCTCTGCTACATGCCTCATAGCTCAGCACGTCAGAGAACAAGGTGATGGGCGGAGCCATCTCTGAAGCGGTAAATCAAATGGAAGTTCCTGAATATGCATAGGAGTTGCTGGGCTTTCTTTCTTTTCCTTCCCTCCTTCCCTTCTTCCCTCTCTCCTTTTCTTTCTTCCTTCAATCCTCTGTTTTCCTTTTCCTTTCTTCTTTTCTTTTCCATTTTGGAAGAATAAAATGGAGAAAGGAGAAGATGGTGAGACTATGAAGATTTGGTAAGTCCCTGATGGAAGCATCCTTGTGACTCGAAAATTTTCCTGGGATTCAAGCAGGACCCTGATTCTTTCTCTTAAGCAGATGACACATCTGTGAAAACGACAGCTCTCCTCTTGGGAGAAGTGCTGGTGGTAGTGAGCCTGACCTCATTTCACAGTCCATTTCTGGGGGCCCCTTGTTCATCCAGCCAATACTCACTGTGTGCTGCTCCCTCAGAAGTCAGCTTCTATCCATTTCCTGGAGTTTTTCATCTTTAGTTTGAGAGCAATCAACTTAGCGATAAAGCTAGAGTTTTGTCTTTGAGGACCAACTCCATTTCTATGACATGGTCTACTCCGTTGAAGTCAATGAACATTTTTCCTTCTCTGAATCCAAGAGTTTTCACACAGCTATCGATGGTTCTAGCGATCCCTCCCTTCGTATTTCAGTCATACTTTTTAAGCATGACTTAAACATGTGTCTTCAAATCTACAAGGTCATAAGAATCATAGGATTCAGCTGAGAAAATTTAAGTCAATAGTTAAAGAAATGTGACTCTTCAGTCAAGAGCTACACATTGATGTGGCCAAAGGGGTGACATAGTATGAGGCCTCATACACAATGGTTTGCTTAGATGTGGTCCCTGTCCCCCAGTGAACCAACACAGACTAAAATGTAGGGTGCTCAGAGAATCCCATGAAACTTGGAGGAAATCAGCACAGCAAGGAAGAGAGTTTTGCAGCAGCTGAGAAAAGCATACATGTGCTACCCTCAACTTCTAGCAGCAAAACCATATTTAAACCACATTTGTGCCATCACAAAGATGTATTCTATAACAGAATCTGCCTTGATTTTTAAATATGTGTTTAAACTTTAGTTTTTCTAAGATAAGGATAACCTAAAATAAAGCTGAACAAAATCAAGGATTAAAAACTGTGGGGCTTCCCTGGTGGCGCCGTGGTTGAGGGTCCGCCTGCCGATGCAGGGGACACGGGTTCGTGCCCCGGTCTGGGAGGATCCCACGTGCCGCGGAGCGGCTGGGCCCGTGAGCCGTGGCCGCTGAGCCTGCGCGTCCGGAGCCTGTGCTCCGCGACGGGAGAGGCCGCGACAGTGAGAGGCCCGAGTACCGCAAAAAAAAAACAAAAAAAAACCTGTGGAGCAAGAAAATAGCAATACCAATATTCCTCTTTCACTAAGTTTCCCTGTCAACTAAAATCCCAAGAAGCTTCTTTGATTTCATTTTTGGTAATTGCAACAGAAAATTGCATCTGGACCGACAATGTGTATACCATGCTTCAGCCCAATGTGCTTACAAATTGCCAAGTTATAGCAAAGCCCTAGTAGAAAGGATGGAGAGTTCTCACAGTAATACTGGCAAACCTTTAAGAGCAGTGCCATTTACTGACACTACACCCTAGGAAAAAGAAATGAACTGAAAACTGTACATCAGGGTGATCATCAGTGTCAACTGAGGTCTGATTCTTTTTCTCACCCCCCTCCAAATAATTTGGCTTTCAAAATTGCATCTGCTGTTCTCTCTTTAGTAGATACATAAAATATGCAGTATCTAATTGGAATTCTCCTTCTTTCCCCTTCTCCCAACCTCCTGGAAATTTGTTCATTTGGAGATAAATCTGGGTATTTAACTGAAGCAGTGGGGAAAATATTACAGACAAATCACAATCACTTGTAGAGTGGGGAGGGAAGAATCCATTTTTGAGAGCGAGAATAGAAATATTTTAGGAAATATTTAATTCCATGCTGGTTTCCCTGTCCCACTCAGAACTCTCTTGGTTGTCCCCCCAGGCTGTCAGTAAATCTGTCTTTTAAAAATCCAAACTTATTTCAGTAATTACCTGAGTGGAACATGAATATTCCTTAACCCAATAGAACTGACTTTTGCATATTTCACTGGGTGGGATTAATATATCTCTATAATTACGAAAGGTCTAGAGTTAATTGGAGCTAAAAGTGCATGTTAGAATGCTCACTGTGTCCATTGTGTCACCTGTGTAAAGAATTTATGTTACAGGATGCTGGGGGTCATAAAGTGTCCTCATCCCTGAGAGGTTGGGAAGACGTTCTGGAACACAGAACTTTCAGGGTTTAATCCTGAGCTTTCGCTGGTTTCACTTGAAGAATTAGGAGTCTGATCCTCTCCCTGACAAAAATCCAACAACGGCACAATATATGCACATCCAAAAGACTAAACAGCGGCAACATGTTTTTGTGTGTGTGTGTTTTTGCTTGTTGGTTGGTTTTGTACTTAGGCTATGTCTATACCTCTGAGCCAGCTTGAAAAAAAAAATGCACTGCTTAATCTTGGACAGTCATTTCCAGCAACTATCAACTGATTCCTTCGGTGGTTTTCAAAATAAAATCTGTTTGATGAAAATACACCGCAGCTGCTGTTTCATGCTATTCCCTACAAGGGGAACAAGGACTGATTCTCCTTCTATTTCCTGTAAAACCTGGCCAGTAATAGGTGTTTACTGAAGGCAATTTCACTTATTTATATGCTGCAAATAATTATACCTCATGTGTGAGGTATAACTATAATAATAACAGTCATCTTCACTAAAATATAGTATTGTTTGTTCTTCTAAAACATTCATGACTACTAGAGTATTAAATGGTCACATGGTAAAAATTCCCACTAAAACAGGAAAACAATTGAAAAATACACACAGTCTGGTGCTTTTAATATATTCATCACTGTGTAAGAAGTCAATGTCCAGTCCTCTAAATAGTGATCAGTCCGCCCCATCACGCTAAAGTGGGTTTCTATCAATACTGAGGTTATCTTTGCTCTGCCTCTCCTGACCCTGAGTGGGAAAGGAAGAATAGCTTGGGCACACCTAATGGCTACTTGCCGTCAAGCAGCCGTGGGAAGGGCAAGTGTACTGAAGCAGCGAAATCAATCACCGGATTCATTAATCTGGCAGCCTCCCACCCCTCCCACGAGCTCCCCAGCCTTACAACTTTGCCACCACTCTCCCATCTCTCTGATCCAAACTCACCCAAATCACCTTCAAGGGGCTGTGCACCTGCTCACTACACCACACTTCCCTCCTGGCCCCTTACAAATTGGCAGCTGAAACTTAAAAGAATGTTTCCAGAATAGAACCTTCACTTGCCCCATTACACACACACAAGCTACACACCACTCAGGCACAGGCACACACACGCATGCGCTGTTAAAAGTCCACCAAGGTCAGTGTTGTGCACAGATGCCCCTCTGTTTATAGCTCCTAGCTTTGCCTTCCTCTCTGCCCCTGCGCCCCAAGCCTTTCTCTCTGTCCGAGGACGCCATACTGCCTGCACTCTGACAGCCGAGCAGCCACTGCCTTCCCTCTCTCCTGCTCGAAAGTAGCTGACTCTCATCAGGGCTCTGTTTGCCAGCCCGGTACTGTACTTCATTAGGCAGCTCTAGTTAATGGTTTCAACAAAAGCCATCATTTTAGCCCAACTGCCTTGACTAAATTAAAATTTCCAATCTCTCTTTTAGTGTTCTGCAACTGATGTATACATAAGCAGAACTGGTCAACATCTGCCAGGGGGTTGGCCAAAAGTTCTGTAAAGATGTACTTCACATTTCTGAAGCATGTGCAAAGTAACAGCGTCCTTATCCTCCTGAGAGCTCTCATGGTTTTACTTCACCATTTGTTCAAACACACTTTAGCTGCGTAGAAGCTATACAGTTGATTCTCCCCTTGGTTGCCGTTTTATCTGTAGTGTCATTTTGAGTAATTGGGGTATGGTAGCTGATCAACTTACAGGTTTCTCATTGGCAGAAAGGGACCATATTGGCACCAAGAAAGAATATGATGGGTCCTCTCGGTGCAGAAACAAGTGTCCCCCTCTTGCACTTGGCTACCCAAGGCCATTAGGAAATAAACTTAATGAAGTCTCCAAGTGTAAATGTCTTCACTCTTCCCAGGCACCTATAGAAGAAACGTCACACACCAACGTGGAAAGATGGTCCATGTACATATTTAGTCAGTGATCTGTGAAAGTTTTTGAATTAGTTTTTAAAGCTTTGTTAAGACCAGAACGCACAGATGTTGAAAACAAGTTCAGATGTAGCGACAGATGGTATTTGATTATGAAGCAGACTGTTCATATAATACAAAGATGCTGCTTTTGCCATACACAAGTAACTGCAGAGAGTGCCGTAGAAATTTTGGAAGGCAGGCGCTTCGAGAGGGTCTTTGTGCAGCAATAACTTTCCCATTTTCCAGCAGTGCTAGAACTGGGATAATTTTCCCCTTTTCTTGCAATCAGGGCCTCTCTCTGCTCTTCCGCGCCCCGCCTCCCTTTCCAGCCTCTTTTACTCCAGCCTTAAAAACTCCTCTCTCCCGTCGGCAAGTTGTCTCACCTCACCATCACGTCTTTCACAACCATGGTGTCGACCAGAGAATGCGTAGCCTCATCCAAGGCAGGCTCGTGCCCAAAGTTAGGGGAAAATAGGAAGCGGCTGCCAAAGTTCCCATCATCTAAGGAAAAAGACTTCATGGTTCATGCTTTGCAATGAGAACTCGACCTTTAAACAGAAGCCAGGTTACAGCTTCAAACACGTGCTGAGGTTGCTGCTAGCAGAGTCCGAGCATCGGTGAGACTCAGCTGTCTCTTCTGTAAAATGGGGATAACGTCGGCCTCTCTGATCTCTCAGAAGTGCAGAGAAGATCACATAGAATGCTGGATTAGAAAGTGTCTTGGAAAATAGAAAGTGCTGTTGACAGGCATGTGATTGTCATTGTCAAGGTCTGAGAATGGGAGAGCGTGGTGTCTTGCGTTGAAAGGAGAAATCGCCCTGTACCTTGGGAATTCTCAATCAGAAATCCACTCTCCTTCCATGTAGGTCCTAGAAAAGCGTTGTGGTATCAGAAGTCGGGCTTATTAAATGATGTGAGACCAGCAGAAGCCCTGGCTAGAGAGGTATGCCCTCCAAATGGTTATTTCGCTTTTTCAAATTAGGGACTTTTGGGGATCAGTGATTTAGAGATTGTGGTGCCATCAGATCCTGGTCAATGATAGAACCTTTTCAGTGGAGGTCCTGAGTGTAGTGCCAGGAAACAGACACGCTTGGAAAAGAAGAATGTGGATTCAACAGCTTCCATTCCAGACTCCTTCAGAAGCCAAGCTTTTAAGTCTAGGTAAGTTACCAGCCTCCATTTCCAAAGCTTTATCTGGATCTATTACTTTTCTTTCTCAACACTGTGGTGCCCAGTTCTGTGTTACCGTGTAGGTGTGGCGGGGAGGAGAGGGAGGTGAGGGCACCACAGCCTCATCCCTGCATGGCTTGCAAGCCCACTGCCCAGCCCCTGCAATCCAAGTCTCTTGTTTTGAAGAGCTTACTGTGGGCCAAATAATATTTAACAAACACGGATGTGCCATAGGAGATGAGGGAAAGAACCATCGTGCCAAGACGAACAGGAGGAGATATCGAGGGACTCCAGTGGGGATGGGGTGGATAGAGGGCCACTCTGGATGGGACCAGGATGGAGGTGGAGGAGGGCACAGGGGGTAGTTTTCAGGTACCCACCTGGGGGGAGGGCCATCCTGTGATGTTTCACACGCTGCTCCTACGAAAACCTCTTCTTTTTGCTTATCTTTATTGGTTAACTGGTTAAAGAAATCAACCTGGTTTTAATGAGGGTAAAGCTGATCATGTGTATGTGTAACTGAATCACTTTGCTCTATACCTGAAACTAACGCAACGTCGTTAATCAACTATACTCCAGTAAAAAATAAAAATTTAAAAAGCAGCTGATAGGACGTTGAGTTATCATAAATGCCTGGAGTTAGATTAGTGAATTTAAAAAAGGGATTTAGATTATCTCTCCAAGTTGCAAATGTATGTTAAAGCCCTCTGTATCCTGATTCCACACAGGACTGGTGACATAATTTGCAGAGCTCAGTCCAAATGTGTGGCCCTTTGTTCAAAAATTATTAAGAACATCAAGAGGGTACCAGCAGAGCGGTAAAGCAAACATGGGACTCTCCCTAAGTGTGGGGCCCTGAGTGACCACACAGGTCTCATGCCTATGAAGATGGCCCTAATTGCAGAGGAAGGATGGAAAGGAAACCTTCTCCGATCACCTCCATCTAGAATCTCTGCAGTGCATGGGAGATTTCTGTGGTTTGAATATCAAGTTTATTGAACTGTGAGACATTAACAGATTACCCAGAGTGAGGAGGAAAATGGAAGGCAGTGCCCACAGAAGGCAGGCTAGGCAAGGATTCCCAAGTCCTGGGTTTGCTCTCAAATCCTATCATTAATCAGACTAATGAAATTACCCATGAGAGAGGAATAATCAGGTCTTCCTTCTCCCGGAGTCTCAGGGTTGTGAGCTCCGGGGATGACGATGTGAATATGAGAGGGTAAAGTACAGAGGCTGGCAAGTTGTTGCTCTCGGTTCAGGCCATGTGCACTGCAGGGTAGTGGGAGGGGAGGTGACTGACTAACCAGCCAGTCAGGATTGGTGAGGCAACTTTGTGGTGGCTGCCATAGTTACTGCAGTCATAATGGAGGGGACATTGGTGATTCAAAACCAGGCTGATGGATCTTCTCTCTGAATATTCCACTGAGTGTTACCATTCCCCAGACCTTATAAGAAGAAACTTTAAGTAAAACTATGCAAGTCTGTAGGAGGTACAGAGACCACTTGTGAATGTTCACATGGGCAGGGAAACCAGCTCTGGAAGAGGCTATGTTAACCCGTGAGAAATTCAAATAACAGTGAACTTGATGAGCAGAAATACTATCTCTCTGCTGACGAATCAATGCTATTCGATTAAAGAGTTCCTTTAAATAGCAAGACACAGCTCCAAATCCAGAGCAGAGAGGCGGGAGGGGTGTTTGGCCCTGGCTCAGGCTCTGTTCCCTGTTCTTGGTCCTTTCTCTGACAGCTGTCAGCTCTGCCCCTTCCCCCCAGCAAACCATCATCACTCTTACACTGAGGGTCAGAATCTCCAAGGCACATATTTCAATCACCTTGGCTGGACTACCTCTGAAGAAAGGAGATATAAATACTATTCCCAAATGGGCCTGATTCGTGTGTCCTGCTTTTGGGGTAATCTGCCCCCATTAAGGTGACAGCACCCAGCTAGTCCATGCCTGAATTCCTGCCCATAGAAACTGTGAGATGATGAATCTGTGTTGCTTTAGGCCACAACATCTGTGGTCATTTGTTCTGCAGACGTAGAAAACCAATATGTATTGCAATATTTTATTATCGTCTAGTAATAGCTACCTCTTATTGGGTGTCAACTGTGCACTTTACTTTGAACTAGGGTATATACACATGTTCTCTTGATTCTCACAGTAACCTGGTGATGGAGGTACCTGAAAGAGCCAATGACCCTGACGTTCAGGTAACTTGCTCAAGAGCACAGAATAAGAGTGGTTTGAAGGATTTGAACCCAGGTCTGTCCTATCTAGAGTTCAGACCAATAATGTATAAGGCAATTTTTTTAACTGAAAGTAATATTTTATTGTATCAATAGTAAAAGTGGCACAAGGACATAAACATTGTTAGAGCAAGATACTTCTATCACGTATTCAGAAAATATTCAAGAACAGATAGGCCTTGTATTCAGACCAAACTATGCTCCCCCAAACCCAAACACCTGGGAGAACATAGGTAGATTTCTTAACCTTTCTGATGCTCAGTTAACTTATCTGTTATAAGGAGTAATAACATCCACCTTGCATGGTTGTGGAGTGAAGGGGCAATTTTTAAAAACTGTGATTTATTCCTTTTTTTTCCCAGCTTCCATCCAATCCATTGCCTTTTTGGTTTGGTAACATATGAAGATCCTACTACATGCTTGAATATCTCCCTCTTCACTGTCATTTCTGCAAAGTGCTTGAGAAACCTAACCCGTCCCCTGCCTATGTCCCTGGGTGCCAAGCCCTCCTTCAGAGAAACATAGCACCCTGAGCATGTCCGGACAGGACTTTCCTAATAAGTCACTTTTGCTGCCTCCTGGGCCGACGTCCCTGGAGCTATAAAACCTTAGGCTCCAGCAGTCTTTCACAAGAGCAACTGATCTGGTGCCCACACCACCTACTGGACACCATCATTGACATTGCAGTGTGAATTCATTTTCTATGGCTGGGTAACAAACTACCCCAAATTTAGTGGTACAGTGGGCAACAACATGGCATAGTGCAGACAACAAGGAGGGCTTTTCAGTTAGATATATTTGGATTCAAGTTTTGGATTTCTTGAGTCTCCTACTTACCAGCACTTAGTCTAGAACTAGCATGTAGAAGACACTTATTAAGGTCTGTGGAACAAATAAATGAAGTTAAAAAATACTCATGATGATGATGATGTCATCAAGATGGTGGAAGAGGAAGCCTCAGGCTTTGTTCTTCCACAGAAACACCGACTTAGCAATATTACACGGTCCAAAAGCCTTTAAGAGAACTCCAGAAACCACTTAAGAAGTCATAGTACCCCTGGAACACTCAAAGCCGAGAACAGTGCATTGAAACAGCTTCATCCTCTGGAAATCAAAAGTGTTAGAGACTTGGAGACTGCGTAATAGAGAGGCAGCAGAATGAGCCTCTGTATTCACTTGTGGTCTTTGGAAGACACTCCGCAAATTCAGCCGCCCAGAGAAAACCACCATAACTTACCATAGTGGAGAAAGAGAAAGTCAGAGAAGCATTGTCAGAGTTGGATGTTTCTTATTATTTGAGAGTTAAGAAAAGTCAACTGCATTTGGCAGCCTTGGTGAAATGCATGTCTGGTGATTTACGTATTTTATGATTGAAATTGTTTTATGATTTGGGAACTGATTTATTTATAAAGCCTTGTAAAGTGATAGATAAAAATCACATTTAGCTCCACATTGAAAAAAATCATTTTCAATGATTAGAAAAAGTTTAGTAAGACAAAAGTATTATCTCAGAGTTTTCATATGGCAGGAGTCTTGGTATGGGTTAGCTGGGTCCTCTGCTCAGGGTCTCAGGCTGAAATCAAAGTGTGGGCTAGGTCTGTGATCTTGTGCAAGGCTTTAGAGTCTCATTCAAGCTCTCCAGTTGTTGGCAGAATTCAGTTCCCTGTGGTCACAGTACTAAAGGCATTACTCTCTTGTTGGCTGGTGACTAGAGACCATTTTCAGCTCCTGGAGGCTGCCATCAGGTCCTTGCCATGTGGGCCCCTATATAGATAGTTCAAAACATGGCATTTCAAGGCCAGCAGGGGAATCTCTTTTAAGAGCTCACCTAATTAGTCCAGGCACATCCAGGATAACTCTCTTTTGATTAACTTAAAGTCAACTGCTTAGGGACCATAATTACTTCTGCAAAGTACCTTCATCTTTGACATATAATGGAGCTTAATCATGGGAGTGATAGCTCATCATAGTCATCAGTTCTGCCCACACACAAAGTAAGGGGACTGTTCAGGACATGTACACAAGGGACAGGAATCTTAGGGACTGCCCAAATATTGCCAACCCCATAGAATATAAAGAGAGTGCAGCCATGTCTGAAGACTAAAGGACCTGGAGGGGTTAGGATGTAGCAGGTATAATTCCTTTCTTTTTAAAATTTATTTTATTGAAGTTTAGTTGATTTACAATGTTGTGTTAATTTCTGCTGTACAGCAAAGTGATTCAGTTATATGTATGTGTGTGTATATATATATATATATATACTTTTTCATATTCTTTTTTATTATCATTTATTAGTTGTGTTAATTTCTGCTGTACAGCAAAGTGATTCAGTTATATGTATGTGTGTGTATATATATATATATATATATATACTTTTTCATATTCTTTTTTATTATCATTTATTACAGGATATTGAATATAGTTCCCTGTGCTATATAGTAGGACCTTGTTGTTTATCCATTCTGTATATAATTGTTTGCGTCTGCTAATCCCAAACTCCTAATCCTTCCCTCCCCCACATTTCCTCCCCCTTGGCAACCACAAATTTGTTCTCTACATCTGTGAGTCTGTTTCTGTTTCATAGATATGTTCATTTGTGTCATATTTTAGATTCCACATATAAGTGATATCATATGGTATTTGTCTCTCTTCGTCTGACTTACTTCATCTAGTATGATAATCTCTAGGTCCATCCATGTTGCTGCAAATGGTATTATTTCATTCTTTTTTATGGCTGAGTAATATTCCATTGTCTATATATACCACATCTTCTTTATCCATTTATCTGTTGATGGACATTTAGGTTGTTTCCATGTCTTGGCTGTTGTGAATAGTGCTGGATATATGCCCAGGAGTGGGATTGCTGGATTGTATAGTAATTCCATTTTTTTAGTTTTTTGAGGAAGCTCCATGCTGTTTTCCATAGTGGCTGCACCAGTTTACATTTCCAGCATGTGTAGTTGTGCTTGAGGGGACTTGCAAGCGGATGATGGCAGTTGCATGTTGTGGTCCTCCAAGGCAACGCATCTTGGGGTCCTTTAGTCCAGAGAAATTCAGGACTTCCAGTTTGCACATTCCCACAGTTTTCAGTAACACATTTTCATCCATGCATTTTATTCTTCCTATTTCTATTGGGGCAAAAATTATTACTATTTTGGGGGGAAATTTTTATTTTCAGTGTTTGCAATTTTCCTACTTTCTTCTGGTTTCTAACGTGGAATAATTATTGCTTGTAGAGGCAGCTCTCAGGCTCTCATTTGTTGTGGAAAATCGAAGTAATGGGCATATGATAGAGAATATGAAAGAAAGAAACCTGAGTGTTTTATAGACTAGATAACGTAGTAGTTAAGAGCACAAGCTCTGGAGCCAGACAGATGAGGTTTAAATCTCAATTTTTCCACTTACTAGCTGGGTGACCTTGGGCAAATCATTTCTTTCAATATCTATATCTTCATGTATGGGGTATAATAGTAGTATCTGTCTTTTGTGATTGTGAAGATTTAATGAGTTGATATATGTAAAGTAGCTGGAACAGTGCCTGGGATGTTGTAATTCTATCTAAGCATTTGTTATTATTACCATTCACAGAGTAAAGCACTGTAAGAGACTGGGGAGGGTGGAAAAATGTTTACACAAGAATCTGGGGAGGTTGGGAGTGAAAAGCAGGAGTTGAGAGTGAGTGAGTGTCAGGGAGCTGATGCTGACATGTGGGAGGTTTTAGAAGGATCAGAGATGGAGAAAGAGAAATTTTTTACATGTTCGTTGAGCATTAACATTTCACTTTGTCTTGTAGCATTTCATCCAGAGACTGTGTAAAGATTTGAAGTGCTTTTAATTACTTTATTGTTTCAAGAGAGAATTTCTTTAAATGCACTATTGGGCTTTAGACTGGCCATGTTAAACTTGAAATTTTTAGTGGACTTCTAAGAGGAAATGTTTGATGGACACTTGGATGTAAGAGTCTGAGAGATTATCGAGCTGGAACCACACGTTTGGGAGCTGGCAGTGTATAGACGGTCTTACAAGCCAAGAGGCTGGATAAGATCACTTAGGTGGTGTACGCAACTGGAGAGAAGTCTGATAACAGTTCTTGCGTGCCCCCGTCCTACTATTGTTTACCTTTGTAACCTTAAATATCATCTTTAAATCTCTAATTCTAGTTCTATCATCTTTAGACTGTGTTTTTTGACTCCCTAGTTGAGGGTATTAATATCCCCACTTCCTCCTTCTCTCCACCTCCTAACTTTGGCCAATCATGCCTTTGCTTTTACTTTGCCAACTTTGATAACCTTAGCATTCTTCTCTGCAACCACCTTTTAGTTCTCTCTGTTAGGTCCGTATGCTGATCCTCAGTGGTAACAAACAGTAAACAGCGTTTATACTATTAAAGTGTATAAGTGTTGGGCATTGCTAAGCCACGCTGAGTGCCAAGAGTTCATTTCCTTCTTTATGGGTTCAAATCATTCATTTACTAAATAGTTATTGACTCTCTGCCCCATCACAGGCACTGTTTTAGTTGTTAGCATTATACAAATCAAATTGCCTGCCCTCATCACGCTTACCTTCTGGCATGGACTCTCTATCACTCGAGGAAGAATGAGTCTAGAGTACATTCAAAAGTATTCTCTTTTAAAAAAATCCTCTTTTGTCCCTTTTATCAGCCTTTTTTGGTCTGATTTTAGTATCACTATACCAGCTTTCTTTGAGTTAGTGTGGGCATGGTATATATTTTTCTAAAATGCATTATCTTCACATAATTTCTCAATTACTTAAGATCACACTGTTTTTTTCTTTTAATTTCACTTTCTTGTATTTTTGTTTCATTTATTTTTTGATTGTCTTGGAGTTTCCCTTGGTTGTTTTCTTTTTTCCTTGTTATGAGACAAAACAGAATTTCCTTATCATTTCACAAATATTTTCAAGCTTCTTACTCATTCTGCCCACTGTGCAGAATCTTTTTAACTTTTCTAAAGACATCTTTCTTGCAACTATTGAGTTCCTGCTCTAATTTGAACTAATTGTACTCTAAGCTTGTTGCACATCTGTCAACCTGTCTTCTATATAACTCAGTTTGTTCTACTTTTTCTTTCTTCCACATCTCCTCTTTTTTGGTTTTTAGCTTCATTCTGTTGGAATATAGCTCAGGTAAATTTTTCAGAAAGACTATATGGAAAATAAGCTTTTGAATCAGTGCACGTTGGAGTCTTTATTCTTATGCTTATTGATAGTTTGGATTAATATTGTATTCTAGGTTTTCATATTCAACATCTGAATAGTGTTTTAGAAAGTAACAAAGAGTTCAAGCAAGAAATAAGAAAAGAAAAACATTTAGGCAGTGGGAACATCTGTGCAAATGTACTGACATATTAAATGACAGGGGATGTTTTGGGAACTACAATACAATACAAGCAAGTCAATATTATAGGGGCATAAAGGGCAAGAATTAGAGGGAAGGGAGAAAGTAGTGGGAAATACAGCAGAAGGAAGAGGTAGGGGTAATATCCTAAGGGGTCTTATCTGCCATGCTAAGGGGATTGGCTATAATCCTGAAGTGAAAGAGAGTCCCAGATTAGACTTAATCTGGGAAATACCAGAGATGTGATATAGAAAAATTGATTGCTTATAACAGTAGTGTGGAGGATGGCCATGAGATGGGAAGAAAAAGGACCAGCACAAAAGAAGCATTCATGATAGCAGGAGTGGAGAACGGTAAGGAAGTAACCAGGGACAGATCCTAAGGGGTTTTAAAGAGCCGCGCTAAGGAGTTAGAACTTTATTCTGGAGCAATGGTAAAACTCCAGATTTTGAATAGGGGGACAGATTCACACTTTAGAAAAATCACTCTGGATAGAGTACAAGAGAATGAATTCATGTTGGGGTGGAAATACTGGAGGTAAAAATGCTAATCCTGATATGGTTTACTTCTTGCCATTGTAGAAGCAGAGATCAGAGTTGAGACCTGTGTGTAGAGAGAAGAGAATGGATTTGAGTGACATGAGGAATGTGAATTGACAGCCAAATAATGGTTGATTACATGTGGGAATTGAGAGAAGACGGAATGACTTCCGGGTTCTCTGTTTGGGCCAGCAGATGGGTGGATGGTGACACCACTTACTTAGGAGAAGACGATTTTGCGGGAAGGATGTCATAATCTGGGATGGAGCAGATCAATCAAGCGTGGCTCTTTTTTTCTCTCTCCTTAAATATAAATCACTTTTATCTGTCGGGTGAAGCAAAAATAAAATAAAAAACGAACAGCTGAATGTTTTTCCTCCTCCAGCGTAATAGAGCATCCTCGCCATCACAACATCCTCTCCTGGAAACATCCTCTCTTTGGCTCCCTGGCTCCAGAGCTACAGTCTTCTCTCAGGCTTTCAAATGCTCCCTATTTTCTCCAAACTCAGGACCTACTTCTCTCCCCCACTAGAGTATAGCCTCCGTCAGGATAAGAACCACGTCTGCTTTACTCATCGCTGTTTCAGCGAAGCCTAGGACAAATGTTTATGGAAAGGATGAAAAAGAAGGATGCCCTGAAGCTTAGCGTGGCTGTGACCTCAGAGGTGCTCTGCCGCCGGAGTGAAATGACTCTTCTCCGACAGCGCTCAGCAGTTGTTTGAGAAGTTACGGGACTAATTCCCAGACAGCAGTTTACCGCAGGCCGTGTGAGGGGCCACTGCACAGAGTTCAGGCAAAACTATAGCCTCGAGACCTTCAGGATGCACCAGTTCAAGTTCTGAGCTGGGGAAGGCACACTTGCTGCCGGATCACTCTGGGCAGCAACCAGCAGGAGGCTTACGATTTTACTACAAGATGAGGGGGCCACACACAACTGAAGTGCTTTCCTTCGGGGACGTTTGCCATCTTGTAGACCATGAGCTCCCTGGGGGTAGCCTCGTCTTGTCCAAGACCTCCCCTGGACCATGCTGAGTGCTGGGCACATAAGATGCGCTCAATATGTATGTGTTAAATAAGCAAATGTATACATTAAGACGGAGCTACTTATCTGCATCTTATCACGTTTTTTTAAAGTAAAATTTCTTCTTTTAAAAATTGTTTTAAAATTATAAAGGCAATAAAGCTTGTAAACATTCAAATAATAAAAAGATTATACAATGAAAAATTAGATACTCAATTTTTCTCTCTAATCCCAAGTATCTCTCTTTTATCTATCATTTATCTATATCTATTATATCTATCTAATCATCTATCTATGTATCTATCTATCATCTATCTATCTATCTATCTATCTAATCTATCTATCTATCTATCTAATCTGTCTTTCTCTGGTGCAAATTGGTCCAGAATATTCAGAATCAAGCAGTAAGTAAGACATTTTCTTTTATAATGTGCCCCAGCACCCATCCAGCAGAGCTGGCTGGACATCTAAACTTGATTACCTGCGGGAACTCTCTCTCTCCCTTGTGGTTGATCAAAGGCTTATCCAGTAAGATTGAGGATGGGCCTTGGGTCTTCAGTCAATTATGCTTCTGTACCCGGTGCTTCTTGCTTATAACGCTAAAGGCTACTAAGGCAAGTGGGTCT
Organism: Physeter macrocephalus; assembly: GCF_002837175.3. Taxonomy (NCBI): domain Eukaryota; kingdom Metazoa; phylum Chordata; class Mammalia; order Artiodactyla; family Physeteridae; genus Physeter; species Physeter macrocephalus. The sequence continues at coordinate 31,900,223 of NC_041217.1, forward strand.
GATGGGGCATCTCTGCCACTAAGACAAGCTTGGTTGCAGACATCTTTGCTTCTGCCATCGGCACTGTATGCTTAGCACTCTGTCCTCCACAGGCACCTATGTAGCAACTCCACCCATCCTTTCACTTCAGGGAAGTGACTTTCTCACCTCCTCACCCAAACCCTTATTTCCCATCTCCTCCGGTCACCAGGGCACGGAGTTGGTCTACTCCATGCCCTCGAGGGAGTAGACCTCTCTTCCCCTCAAGGCACAAACGCCTCCATCCTTTTTTTCTCAAAAATAATGCTATCAACCCATAGATCTGATGGTTAAAGGCGCTGTAAAGTCCCCTGGAATGAGTGAGCCAAATTCAAGAACATAAAGACCAGACTACCCTTAAAGGGAAAGGAAGAAAATTCTATTCCTCCTTCTCCTCCTCCTCCTCCTTCTTCATTTCCATTAAAGACGGGTATGCAAGAAAGGCATCAGTTAAGTTCGCAAGTACTCATTCTATTAAATACATAAATAAATATAATTTTAAATATAAGTGGGATTATATGATTTACTGTATTTCATCAAGTCTAAGCTGCATCAATTGTAAGCCACGCCATAATTTTATGTTTTACTAAGAAGAGAAAAATGCCACCTATTACAATTATTAGACACTGTTGATTTCATGATGCCTCACAATGTCAGAAGTGTTGAAGTGTGAATGAAATGATTTTTAGAATCAACAGAATATAGTACTACATTATTCTGCTCCTAGACATTTTTAGTTAGTAATTTGTCTTGGAGATTTTTCTGTGTTGATATATAAAGATCTAGCTCATTAAAAAAAAATCACTCTAGGGCTTCCCTGGTGGCGCAGTGGTTGAGAGTCCGCCTGCCGATGCAGGGGACACGGGTTCGTGCCCAGGTCCGGGAGGATCCCACAT
>NC_041217.1:31901243-31911480 GCF_002837175.3 Physeter macrocephalus
GCACAGGCTCCGGACGCGCAGGCTCAGCGGCCATGGCTCACGGGCCCAGCCGCTCCGCGGCACGTGGGATCCTCCCAGACCGGGGCGCGAACCCGGTTCCCCTGCATCGGCAGGTGGACGCGCAACCACTGCGCCACCAGGGAAGCCCAAAATAATTTATTTTTAAAAAATTAAAATAATTTATTCAATCATTCATCTACTGAGAGATTTTATTTTTTGCAGTTGAAAACAATGCTTTAGTGAAGATTCTTGTATTTTCAATGTATTTTGTGAACATTTCCAGTTCTTAGATGTAGAATTACTAGATCATATTAAATTTTGACAATTACTGTCAATTTGTCCCTTAAAAAGGCTATTTATAATGCTGCAATAATGTCTGAGAGTGCCCATTTCCCCATGCACTTGTCCAAACTGGATGATATCAATATTTTTCATTTTTTCTAATCAAATTGACAAAAATGGTATTATTTTTTAATTTGTATTTCTCTGATTGCTGGAGAAGTTAAGCATATTTTCAGGTATTCATTAGCCTCTTCCATTTCTTCTTTGGTAATCTGACAATTCGTGTCCTTTGACCATTTTACCATTGAGTGGCACAATTTTTTTTTAAATTTAATTATTAATTAATTAATTTATTTATTTTTGGCTGTGTTGGGTCTTCGTTTTTGTGCAAGGGCTTTCTCTAGTTGCAGCTAGTGGGGGCCACCATCGCGGTGCGCGGGCCTCTCACCGCCGCGGCCTCTCTTGTTGCAGAGCACAGGCTCCAGACGTGCAGGCTCAGTAGTTGTGGCTCACGGGCCTAGTAGCTCTGCGGCATGTGGGATCTTCCCAGACCAGGGCTCGAACCCGTGTCCCGTGCATTAGCAGGCAGATTCTCAACCACTGCGCCCCCAGGGAAGCCCTGGCACCATTTTTTAATTGATTTATAGATGTTTTTATAGTAAGGCTAATAGTCTATATGTATCTACTATGTATATTCTCCATATTTATTTTCTCTTTTTCCATGATTTTTTGGTTATTATTCCTGAGATGTAATTTTTAAATTTCTTTTATTGAATGAAAGTCTTTAAATTCTACAATTTTCAAAAGTTTCACATACTTGATTTCATATAAACCCATAATAACCCCTTTTTTAAATCCCCTATCCCTTTATTGTCCCTCCCCCTTCTCTCTCACCACTCGTAACCACTAGTTTGTTCTCTGTGTATCTGTGAGTCTGCTTCTTTTTTTGTTATATTCACTAGTTTGTTGTATTTTTTAGATTCTACATATGATATCATAAAGTATTTGTCTTTCTCTGTCTGACTTATTTCACTTCACATAATGCCCTCCAAATCCTTCCATGTTGCTGCAAATGGCAAAATTTCATTCTTTTTTACGGCTGAGTGATATATATATATATATACATATACATACATATATATATGTATGTATATATATATATGTGCTTTTTATGTAGCCATATCTTTTATTTTACTTCTTTATGGCTTCCGGGTTTTGTGTTGCTTAAAATATCTTCCAAACTGTAAGATGGTAAAATTAGTTTTCCAGAATGTTCATGCATGTGTTATGTGTGTGTGTGCATGTGTTTGTACACATGCCTATGTGTGTGAATATATATTTTCAAACTTTTGCCTATCAATAATTTATTTTTACATATGCTGTGAGATGGGAATCTAACTTTGTTTTATCCATATCATTAGCAAATTATCCCAATGCTATTTGTTGAATAGTTTATTTTTTCCTCCTGATTGAAAGTAATCTTTACTAGAGACCAAATTCCTATGTTTCCTACATATCTGTTTCAGGATTTTCTAATCTGCTTTCTTGAACTATTGTTTTCAATCCTTGTGTTAATAACGTAGTATTTAATTACAATAACTTTAAATTTTGTTTCTGTGTCTATTGGGGCAAGCCATAGAAAAGATAGGTAGAAATATGCATTAATTTTCGAAATATTATTGAGTGTCCTCTATGTCCTGGGCTCTGTGGAAGTCCTTGAGTGTATCTAACAACTGTACTAAACCTTAATATAATTTAAATAGTTTTTAAAATTGATTCTATTGTTTTAAATTTTTCAACACTTTCTCGGCTTTCTTTTTTGCTAGCATTTCCTTTTTTAGGTGAACTTTAAAATTGTTTATTAATTTCCATTAACAGTCCTCTAAATTTGATTGGGACTGCATTAGCTTATAGAGTAAATTGATTGCATTAATTTATAAAGTTATTGAGCAAATTAGACAAAATAAAAAATTTATGAATTTGGATTTTTTTTTTTTTTTTTTTTTTTTTTTTTTGTGGTATGCGAGCCTCCCTCTGCCGCGGCCTCTCCCTTCGCGGAGCACAGGCTCCGGACGCGCTTTTTTTTTTTTTTTTTTTTTTTTTTTTTGTGGTATGCGAGCCTCCCTCTGCCGCGGCCTCTCCCATCGCGGAGCACAGGCTCCGGACGCGCAGGCTCAGCGCCAAGGCTCACGGGCCCAGCCGCTCCGCGGCACGCGGGATCTTCCCAGAACGGGGCGCGAACCCGGCTCCCCTGCATCGGCAGGCGGACGCGCAACCACTGCGCCACCAGGGAAGCCCCATTTTGGATCTTTCTCTTCAAAAAGTTACCTTACCTTTATGTGCCCCAGTTTCCTTTTTTTTATACATGAGGATAATAGTATAAATACCTCATAAAATTTCTGAGATTAAAGAAATCATCTAGATAATTCCTGCCACATTATAAGAACATAATAAATGTTAGTTACTGTTATCATTATTACTGTTATCATTATCGTCTGAATTTTTTTAGGTCTTTATGTCTTTACAGTACCATTTTTAGCCTTATTCCTAATATTTTATAGGTTTAGTGTTACTTTATTTCCATTGTTTTGTTCTAGTTGTTTATTGTTTAACATATAGAAAAATAAATTGAAATATATGTTAATAGGCCACATATTTATTGAGTGTCCTCTATGGTCTCTTCCCATTCCTTCCTCCAGTCTAGCTCTGGTGATATTGGGAATTACCAAAAGTGGAGAAACAGAGGCCAGATTCAGGGCTTCCTGTGTGACTTCCTCTCAAGGCTGATGGGTTATCACTCCAAAATCAAACATAAATATGTTTTCAGTGCTCAGTTGTTCATATCAATCTTCCCTCTGGCCAGATCATGTACATTGGAGAATTGATTGTATTGCATATGGAAGTCATTATTGCTGTCAGAACCTTTGAAGACTGGCTTATACAAAATACACATTTGACCATCTACTTTGCATATAGCCATTTATCTAAAGGGTAGGAGGCAAGTTTGCTTTGAGACACCTGGGGGAACTCGGGATGCCCAACAAGAGGATATAGTTTGGTGGATTCCAGCCATTCCCAGAATGCTAGGAGAGGAAGTGACTAAGGGTTACATAATCTACTACAATTTTTACACGTGATAGTTTCAAACAAGAGATAGTGTTGGAACTCTAGGTAGAACATAGCAGCTGAGGCTGTATGAATCTGAAAGAATATTACCTCTCCTTGGGACAAACTATCCAGGAGATTTATCATTTCGTTTACTCGGTAACCAAGTTACATCATTAATAATATCAATAGAATACAATGGCCTCTATGGTGTGTAGATTAAAAATCTCCCCAAAGGTCTCCACATGGAGATTTTTTTTGTTGGCAGTGTCCAGGTCTAGAAAGCACAACTACAAGTTTACTTATATATTTGCATTCTTTCAAATGTCAGTGGAACTCACTCAGTTTACACTCAGATCATTTAAAAGTGAACATTGCTGTTCTGAACATTGTTTAACCTTTCCTTTTCTCTCTTCATTCTTATCAGGATGGTATCCCCTCAAGTGTCATTGGCCTGATTCCACTATGTCAAATGTATGCAGCAGAGAAAGGGGATACACCGGCAGCTGGAGGGGCTGAGCGGAAGGAAGGAGACTAAAATGTATTAATCCCATTTTAAGCAGCAGGCACTGTGTTAAATGCTTTCAGATATAATACCACATTTAATCCTCATGGCTATCTTGCAAGGAGAGCACTGTTATGATTATTTTCACATAGGAAGAAACTGAGGCTCAGAGAAATTAAGATTTGAGCCAGGGTCTATTTAACTCCAAAACCCATGGGGCAGAAGTGCCAGTTCATTCTCAGGTCCAGTTAGAACTACTAGACTTAGGCCACATCTCCAGGAATTCTTAAGACAAGATTTGTGTAATATTGAAGCCAAAGAGGAGTTTACATGAGTTGGAGCTCTCCGTTTAGCAGTGTGTTTCTTTATTGGCAAAATATTCTATCAAGCTCTCCCCTGATGGGCAACTCAAAAAATTTCCGACAGAATGAGGACCAAAAGTCATCATGGGAATGCTGCTCTCTTGCTCTTTCAGCTTCAAAATCTACTTCTTGGAACCAGGTCATGGACTTGTAGGACTTTCCATCTACAAGTTTGCTTAGTGTGTTAAGATCAGATGAACAGGGCTGAGGAAGCTGTAGGCAGACAGAATTAGTGATAATTCTTTCCCACAATACTGCACTCCATTCTTCTAACATACCTCAAGTGCATGCCCTCGGCCAAAACAGATCTGGCAAGAGGGAGATTAACAATGATGACAAAAATAGTCTCTGACTTGATAAAACAAATATCAACTGGGGCAGGGGACAAGAACTGTCCATAACCAAACTTGGGATCTGATATGCTCTTCATTAGGACAGGATTGCACCATCTTAAGTATTTCACCTCATGCTAACTCTGAAGTTAGACCTTCTACCACTGCCCTTGAACTTAGTCAATATTTGTAAACTGTGGGGGAAAAAAGAGGATACAGATCAGCAAGAAGGGTAAAAGTAAAATATTCTGGAATCACTTTTTTGGTTTTCTGTAAGCTCATATTTCCCTATTTGTTGATCTTCCAGAACTGAACTTCAGAAATGAGGTTACTAGGGTAGATGTCTTGTGTGATATTGTGTACATTGTGTGGTAGGAGGTGGTGGCGGCAGTGGTGCTGGTGGTGTTAAATTTTCATTGAATAAAATGTGGCTTTGTCTGGGTCTGGGCTCCCTAATTTCCTCTCAAGATAAAGATGAGCTCATTTGAACCTATCCATCTTTAGATCAGTAAACACTCTGCATGGGTCAGATTCCAGCCATAGACCCCGGGCTCCTGTACTTCGGGAGCCCATTGATTTTCCCTTTCCTGAGGCTTTAGGGTGAGAGGTCAGGGCAGGTGGGGATGTGGGTGGCCTGTATTTCCTCTGCCTTCTAGCTCTGCCTCCATACACGCTCTGCCCTAGTCTCCATTTCCTGGAAGTGTAAGCATCACATCTCACTAAGTCCAGAGCAAGTTTTGACATCTGAATGGGCATTGTTTACCGTCCTCTCTGTTGCCCTATCTTGCCCTGTACCCAGACTTATAGTATGATTTTGTGCCATGTGTTTCATAAGTTAATATCTTTTCTGATCACTCACCCTAAACTCTGGTCTTCCTAAATAAAATTCCCCTGTCTCTTTCCTTACTTCTTCCTCATACGTGGTAGGGAACTGCAAACCCATTATCACACTGACCCAAGCAAAACACAGCATATTCTTTGGGTGTATTTGACGCCTCCCTCCCATCTATAACACCCACACCTACATACCACCTGGAGAGGGCTCGTTTCGAGGACAGTGCAGAGCTCACTTCTGTGTGTGTACCCTGCTTGTTTCCTTTTCCAGATGCTCAATTAGGGTGGATCTGGGCTGCTAAGTTGAAGGAAAAAAAGAAAAAAGAAAAAGGAATAGGCCACCAATGGTGCATTACCATGTCAATAACCACACTGCGGGGACAATCATGGTTCCCACTCCCCAAGGGTACCAGTACATCTTCCTACCTGACTTTCTCCTCCTCCTACTGTTTAGGAGCACATTCCATACCAGGCACTTCACACAACACATCTCATTTACTCCTCAGTTTGAGAGGTAGGTGTTATTTTATGAAAGAAAGAATGATGATTCAAAAAGAATCAAAACCTAACAAGTCATGGATTAAGCTTCAGAGGCAGGTCCATCTGGCTCTGTGCCTCCTACTTTCTTCAGGAGTCTGTGACACCTGAGGCCAGCTGGGCAGTGCAGACTGCCCACTGGAGAGCAAGACAAGACAGGGGATGCATCCATCCAGGGCAGGACCTTGATTCCCCTCTGAAGTGAAGGGCGCACTTTCCCTCTTTGCTTTTGTCTTGGTATGTAGGCCCCTTACAAACAAAAGTTGTACTTGCTCACTAAAAAAAAACTCCATTACAGAAATGTATAAAGTAAATGTGACAATTACCCCCTCACCTAAACGCTTCCTTGCCCATTTCTACTCCTCAAAAGTAGCATTTACTGTGGTGGTGGTGTGTGTATGTGTGTGTGTGCACACACGGGTGTGTGTGTGCCCGTACACAAGCGTGCGTGAGCTTTGTAGATATAGATAGATATATCAGCTGAAAAACAACACCAAAGCGGAGTCATGTTATCTGACATATTCTTACATTTACTTGTAAAACTTAAGAACGTATTGTGGAAACTTTCCATTTCACTACATAACTATCACTCATCCTCAGATTTTTAGTGGCTGCATAATATTCCATAGGCCATGGAATCAAAATACAAATCTTACAACTGAAAGCACAAATAAAGCTTTGGAAAAGTCAGATGTAATTTTTGTGTGGCTGTGATGACATATTAGGGAAACGGTTATTCTTGGGGTCAGTTCTACCCAAGTTAAGTTCAGCTGAAAGAGGCATAAAATAACACAATTCATTTTAACAATTCAGCTTGTGATGGATATTTAGTTTGTCTACCATTTTCTATTATTACATACAATCCTGCAATGCGTATTTCTGAACATGTCACATAAAATTTAGACATATTAACTGAGGTCCTCCCAGCTGCAAACCGGTATCTGTGACTTGTCCTCATTCAGTCATGGGCAAGCACTGCTTCTAGAAGGGATTCATGGAGCAAATGCAGAGAACAAAGAATCAAGGTTTTGACTTTTGAATTTTAAAATAGGGTCTTAAAACTCAGTGTTGAGACAATAGTCTTGAAAGTTAAGGCTTTTAATTTGCCAGAGCCTAACTTTTTTGTGATAGAAAAGAGTGTTTTTAGTCTCAAAAGTTAAGTCAAAGGAATCAAGGCATAAAGCCTCATCCTCAACAAAGAACAGAGTGATGACAGATGAGGAGCCAGCCTGGCCCACCTTCACTGGTTGGAAGAAGTTTTCCTAGTCTAGGGGACAAAATGGCTACGACAAGAGGAACTTTCCCTACAAAGGGGCCCCGCACCTTCTGTTCTGGGCTGAGCCTGGGGTTTGGGTGGAGGTGACAGGACAGCCCAGTACGTTTGGAGTGTAGAAGAAGGGATTTGTATCTATGTGCTGCCTGGCACCTAGAATATAGTAGCCATGCAGAAATGTCATGGGCCAACATAGTGTGGCTCCATAGGGTACAGACTTTATGAGTGCCAGGGGCAGAGACCATAGACCTCAGAGTGACTTGAGAAAAGAGTCCAACATCCCTGTGTCCAGAGCCCTGAAGGAAATATAATGGGGTAGAAAGTGAGCCAGTGAAGGCCTGAAGATGCCTTAGTGGAAAGTGATATGAACCCTGCAGGCCAGAAGCCCAATGCAGTAATAGCCATGTTAGCAAACAAAGGCTGGTGGCCTGATGACACCTTCGAATCAGAAGTCTCAGGACTCCTTGCTCAAGGATCAGAGGACCTGGCACTATTAAACATCAGCCAAGAACCAGAAGCCTCCTTCTCCTTGCTAATACCTAAGAGCTTAGATGCCATGCTAAGGGAAAGCAGCAGAAAGGGATGGAACTTCGTCTGAAAATGTTGAGCACATCTGAAAGTGACTAGATTATTTTCTACCATCAGACAAAAAAGGAGCTTGAGGAAGAGATTAAGTTGAGTTATAGAAAAAGAAAAAATCACACATTTTAACCTAACTGAATATGTGCTTTTGTGATTCCTGTCTGCTTATGCATTCAGTTATTTCCATAACGTTGATTGCTAGATGTGGAGCTGATGAGGCAAAAACATGCACGTTTAAAAAAATTAAGGATATTGCCACATCCCTCTCCAAAGTTCTAAGCAATGGCAACTCTCATAAGCTTCACCAGATGGTCTGGGGTCAGTGCTGGCCAAGTCAATACTTCTTTAGAGCCTGGTATCTTATCCTTTCCTCTCATAATATAAACAAATAGGCTCTAATTTTAAGTCAATATTCCAGAAAATGAAAAAGTCATGATTCCTTTTACGTAGAAGAAATAGCCTATCTTTAATTAGCATTACTTTCTGGATTTCTTTTCCTTTTTTTATTCTTTTTAAAAAAAATTATTGAGGGAAATCCTTAAAGCTCTACTAGATGAATCTGACTTTTTTAAAGACTCGGAGTTCCAAAAAGACATATTAAAATGAGACACGGCCTCTGAATTAGGCAACCTGGCAAACTAAAGTGGCTGAAAGAGCAAAGGCTACTTGGCCCTAGTAAAAGAAAAAATTAGCTGACAGCCCCAATAAGATATATTTGTTTCCATTGTCATTAGAAGGTAGAAAAAACAAATCAGCATATCAATAAACTTTTTCCTGCTTTTCACCGAGAAAATCAGTAAATCTGGGTCTTCCTTCATCTCAGTTTCATTACTAGCCCTGCTTGTTTATAGTATAGTATAGTATTTTATTTTTACTATACTGGTGGATTGGAATTTACTTAGGATTTTTGCAATTGTATTAATAAATGTGAACTTCATAAACAAATTGGGATATATATATGTAGGTGTCTGAACTGTTTATTCAATATTTTAAAATACTGAATAAAATCCACCCATAAACCTATGCGGCCGGGTGCCTTTGGAGGAGAGGAGATTGTATTTGTTTTTGTATTGTTTTTTTGGACAGCTTTTTCAATTTCTTTTAGGATCTCGATTCTATTAAAATTTTTTACTTCTAGTGTAAATTTTGATACCTTCATTTTGCTTAGAGGTGCATCCACTTCCCTGAGATTTTTCACATGTCTAACCACAATGTTGATTCTACAAATTCTTGGATATTGAGTGGGGAAAAGATATAAATAATACTCAGTTGGTAACCTATATATTATTCATAATTTTTTCTAGAATGCAGATACCCATACTCAGATGCACATGCCCACACCATGCTTGGGTGCATGATCATTAACCTTCCTCTGTGTCAGACTTCAAGACTCTCTTGCTCACTGTCAGTTGCTGAGCAGTGAACAGGGATTTAGAGAAAATGTTTCTTCTGGTTACCAACAATTTTCATGTTGTGAATAATTGGAAATAGGACTATTGATTTTTGAAATTATTTCCCAACAGGTCAAGGGTAGCAACAATGACAAGAAATCCATAGCTCCGATTTTCATGGTCTAGAGCTACTCACACCAAGGAATTTCCAATACTAGCAAAGCACAGAGTACTGTTTGCACAAGCACTGGGGAAAACCCAGTGCTTTCTCCACCGGCAGATTTATTTGCAGAGACACAGGCATTTTTTCCAGGGCGGCTGCCAAACTATCTCCTGAGCCTGTCTAGCTAGCACCTGGGCCACCCATCAGGGGGCTTTGCAAATAATACCCTCCCCTTTGCCAGGGTAGAGGCAGCCTTTGTGATCGTTTCAGCTTGTTGTGGCACCTTAATCTTTCTAAACTGCTCCACTCCTATTCTGGGGCCTACCCAAGCATGGCTGGCTGGAGGTGGGGCTGCAGCAGCTATAGGCCTGAGGCTGAGGGCAAGGGCCCCAGGAAACAGGAGGCATGGGAAGAAACTTTCAGTTCCTGGAGAACGTCTGTGTTCTTCAAAATGTGAATGTCCTGGGAAGCTGCCATGGGTCTGGGTGTAGTTCTTAGATCACAATTTGAAACAATTCGGCAAGATGACAAAAGCCACCGGCTGGGGGAGAAGAAAGGGAACTAATGGTGATTCGGCAAAAAACCCATGTGTCAGGCAGGCTTTGTGATGTTTCTATAGTATAAAAATAATCTCTTTTTTTGAAGGTTTGCTAGAACTCACAGAAGGTATTATTTTAATTTTCACATTTCATCCTTAAAGATCTCTTACTCTACCCAATGAGTATTGTGTTGTTGTTTAGCAGAGCACTCCTTTCTTTATTTTGTTTTACCTTTTTAAAAAAATGTTTATGGTTATATTGTAAAATATACATAAAATAAAATTTGTGTTTTTAGCCTTTTTTTTTTTTTTTTTTTTTTTTTTTTGCGGTAC
>NC_041217.1:31911595-31936192 GCF_002837175.3 Physeter macrocephalus
CTCCGGACGCGCAGGCTCAGCGGCCATGGCTCACGGGCCCAGCCGCTCCGCGGCATGTGGGATCTTCCCGGACCGGGGCACGAACCCGTGTTCCCTGCATCGACAGGCGGACTCTCAACCACTGCGCCACCAGGGAAGCCCGCCATTCTTAAGTGTACAATTCAGTGGCAATAAGTACATTCACATGGTTCTGCAAACATCACCATTACCCACCTCTGGAACTTTTTCATCTTCCCCATTTGAAACCCCATATACCCCCTAAACAGTAGCTCCCCATTCTCTTCTCTTATCCCCTGACAACCACCATCCTATTTTCTGACTCTTTGAATTTGACTGCTTTTAGAACCTCATATAAGTGGACTCATACAGCATTTGTCTTTCTGTGATTGGCCTATTGCACTTAGCATGATGTCCTCAAGATGCTTCCATGTTACAGCTTCTGTCAGAATTTTCTTCCTTTTTAAGGATGAATAGTATTCCATTGTATGTATATACCACATTTTTTAAATCAATTCATCTGTAAGTGGAAAATTGGGTTGATCCCACATTTTTTATTTTGTTTTTTTGTTTGTTTTTTCATTGATTGACTTTATCAGTAAGCATATTTTTTAATCTTTATTTTATATTGGAGTATAGTTGATTAACAATGTTGTGTTAGTTTCATGTGTACAGCAAAGTGATTCAGTTATACATATACATGTATCTATTCTTTTTCAAATTCTTTTCCCAATTCTTTTTCCATTTCAATACAGAATATTGAGCAGTGTTCCCTGTGCTATACAGTAGGTCCTTGTTGGTTATCTATTTTAAATACAGCAGTGTGTACATGTCAATCCTAAATTACCAATCTATCCCTCCTCCGCACCCTTCCCCTCTGGTAACCATAAGTTCGTGGAACTCCTTTCTTTAAATGAAAGTTTGACAGAACTTACTTATTGAATGTAATACTCACGTTCATACTTAGAGATTTGTTCTATTATACCTGGTGAGATCATTGTTATTTTAAACAGAGAACACCTTTTTTAAAAAATGAACCTTTTATTGCACCCCAATATAAAGATAAAACTCCTTTGGTTAAAAGAGGTCCCAATTTGGTGGCCCCTGAGATAATACACATTACCCTAGAGATCTTGGGAACAAAAGTCACAGAGTTATATTCTCTTTAAAATTTCTTCAGCACTAGTTATTTTCCTCTCTAACCAGAAAAATAAACCAATGTCCAGTGGAGAAGGGTCCCTCCTTCTGAATGATTTTGGAGACATTTGGAAGGACTCTATGACCACGGGCAGGAAACAAGTCCTGCAGAGAGAGAGGAAGGATGCCCAGACACACAACACTGCATTCAGGCAAGGTGTAGCCATGAGCGATACTGCTCAAAGGACCTGGCCTTGTGTTTGGTGGGGAAGGCCTCCAGCCCCTAATCACTCAGGTGTCCTTGGCCCTAATATGAAAACGTAAAATGCACCATGTATTTTTTAATGCCTATACCACTGGAAGAGGAACACACCAAGTCAGTGATTTCTTCATGTTACCTTTAGTAGATACCTCAGTCCTCATGCACAGAGGAAGGGCTGGGGCCACACGAGAGCATTAAATGCTTGGCAGGGGGCAGAGGCACTTACTGAAGGGAGACTAGATCATGAACAGAGAGAAAAAGATCCAAAGTCACACTTGGCCAACTTCAGAATTTTGCCCTTGTCTTCCCCTGCAACTTAAATTCCCTTTCTTATGAGAAGTGAAAACATTTTAACAAATTTCTTTTTTTTTCTTTTGGCATGTAGAAATCCTTTGGAGAAAGTCAACATGGTGGCTGCACTGATTCTAAGAATCCTTTAGCCTTTTATAATTCTTTTGAGTCTCCTGGACACTCAAGGGTTAAGTGTCGTGCCCTGGGGTCCCAGGGAGGCCACGTAAAGATTTTTAGGAATGAATTGATTGGAGGAAGGTCTTCTGACACCCAAAGCAGTGCTCTCTTTATTTTCCTTTAGTTAGAAAGGTTACCCCTTAGGTTTTTTCCTCCACAGTCTTGACCCTCCCTCCAAAGGGTTATATTGCTTGTGGGGTGTCGGGGAATGTGTGGCACAATTTATCTCTTTAGTAATCTTTCACCATTTTGCTTAGATATCATATCAGCTGTTTTCTAAAATTGTATGAGCTCTTTTCCTTTATAAATACCTCCCTTGTATTTTATGCCTTCGGGAGTGTTCAAAGACCCCAGAACTTGGTAACACACAGTAAATATTTGATGTTTTCCTATGACTCGTATTCAGGGACATCTATCCCTCACCTTAGAATGTGTGAGTAAAATAATTGTAAAAATGTGATGATCTTTAGCTGTTAGTCTTTAAGAAAAACTTGTAAATCATTTATGATGATAAATGGAGGTACCAATGAATAAAATTAACCTTTTCTTTACTATTAGTTGGTGAAACTTACACCTTCAAGTATAGCAAGGGTACTGCCAGGCATCAAGACAGACATACGTGGAAAAAGTTTTGTGATCAGAGTTCAGATCAATGATAAGAAGGATGGTATATATTATTCTGGACTAGCACCATCAGATAAATAGAGTCACAAAAGCAATGATTTGAAGCTAACATTTTAAATAAACCTCCTCTCAGAAAACATTACCACCTGCTGTAACTTCTTAGTGATTTAGTCTCTACCTGGATTATCCAATCTGATTTAAAGCAGATTGGTGTGAAATAAGTATCAGAAGATGGAAGTCAGTACATTACCACAAATGCCTTCTCCTTTTCGAGAGCAGGTAGAAGGGAGTTGGGGGGAATTCCCTTTTTTCTCCAATCAGGGAATAAATATTTTGTTTTTTTTTTTTTGTTTTTTATTTGCGGTACGCGGGACTCTCACTGTTGTGGCCTCTCCTGCTGCGGACCACAGGCTCCGGACGCGCAGGCTCAGCGGCCATGGCTCACCTTGGTAACACACAGTAAATATTTGATGTTTTCCTATGACTCGTATTCAGGGACATCTATCCCTCACCTTAGAATGTGTGAGTAAAATAATTGTAAAAATGTGATGATCTTTAGCTGTTAGTCTTTAAGAAAAACTTGTAAATCATTTATGATGATAAATGGAGGTACCAATGAATAAAATTAACCTTTTCTTTACTATTAGTTGGTGAAACTTACACCTTCAAGTATAGCAAGGGTACTGCCAGGCATCAAGACAGACATACGTGGAAAAAGTTTTGTGATCAGAGTTCAGATCAATGATAAGAAGGATGGTATATATTATTCTGGACTAGCACCATCAGATAAATAGAGTCACAAAAGCAATGATTTGAAGCTAACATTTTAAATAAACCTCCTCTCAGAAAACATTACCACCTGCTGTAACTTCTTAGTGATTTAGTCTCTACCTGGATTATCCAATCTGATTTAAAGCAGATTGGTGTGAAATAAGTATCAGAAGATGGAAGTCAGTACATTACCACAAATGCCTTCTCCTTTTCGAGAGCAGGTAGAAGGGAGTTGGGGGGAATTCCCTTTTTTCTCCAATCAGGGAATAAATATTTTGTTTTTTTTGTTTGTTTTTTATTTGCGGTACGCGGGCCTCTCACTGTTGTGGCCTCTCCTGCTGCGGACCACAGGCTCCGGACGCGCAGGCTCAGCGGCCATGGCTCACGGGCCCAGCCGCTCCGCGGCATGTGGGATCCTCCCGGACCGGGGCACGAACCCGTGTCCCCTGCATCGGCAGGCGGACGCGCAACCACTGCGCCACCAGGGAAGCCCGGGAATAAATATTTTGGCCTAGAGGGACACAGGCATGCTCTTTTGCACAATTTAGTTAGGAAGACTGGAATTTAAGTTTGTGCCATTGATAGAAAAAGAGCTGAAAGTGGAAAAGTACCGTTAGCGCTTAATAGTTTCGAGATTGCATTGGTTCTAAGCACCCTCATGACAACAGGGTCACAATACCAAGTTTTCATCATTGAGGGGAAAAGCAAATGAAGCCATCTGAGAGATGAAGACTCACTGAACAATAATATGGTAGATGGAAAGGGAGGTGCAGCTGTGAATGACATTTAATAGGGTCAATGATTTCTGCTGATTCTTCATGCTCCTGATTTGAAGATAAAGGAGACATGATTTTAAACCAAAGCAAAAGAGATAAAGAAAAATTTCAAAAGCCATACAACCAATGTTCTTAGTATTTCTTAGAAACATGCTGCCAGTCATGTCTAAAGGAACACTTTAGAAAGGTTTTGAATTTACATTAGGACTTAGTTCTGAGTTCAACCAAGTGGAGACAATACATGCTCTCACTCCCCATATTTCAAATAATATATTTACCATTCTGTGATTTGGGGGAACATCTTTCCTTGTTCTTCAAATCATGAGACATTAGCAATCGTTGAACTGAATTTAGCTCATAACATTGTTTTGAACCAAAATGTTTGTTGTTTTTAAATTTTGAGGGCTAAAGTTAAATCTGTGAGAAGAGTTTTCTGACAGAAATCTAGCCATTTACCACAAACGTCTGAAATAAAAAAGATCATTTCTAGAAGTTGCATGCATTGATCCTAGGTTTGTATCAACATAATTAAGAATTGCAATAAAAAGAAAACTCCAGGGAATTCCCTGGCTGTTCAGTGGTTAGGACTCTGTGCTTTCACTGCCGAGGGCACGGGTCAGTCCCTGGTTGGGGAACTAAGATCCTGCAAGCTGCGTGGCCAAAAATAAATAAATAAATAAAATAAAGTGCCAAGTGTGGGGAGAGAAAGGAAAACTCCATCACTGATATTACAGTCACAACTAGCCTGCTGTCCTACAGCTGGACACAGGTCCAAAAGTTAAATGTCACATGCTTAAAAAAAATCAAACGGCACTGAGCTTGTAATGTATATTTTATTTTGCACAAGCTTGCATATATACTGCACATACATTCAGTTTAAGAGAAGATGGAAGGCACACAAGGCAATTGGACTACTGTATCCTTTAAGTGGTACAAAGCAAAAGGTAAAAGTTTGGAGAGTATACAAAAGCTTAAACACACAAAGTAAAACCCCCTTCCCACCCTTCCCCCCACAACTATTTTTTTTTTCCTGTTTTAAAATTTAGTAGCTGCCAAACTAAATTTTTTACTTTTACTTTAAAATCAATTGTCTACTGCACCTTTTTATTTACTTTTTAATATGGACAGGGAGTCTCATTGTTTTTTTTATCATATCAATTAATATTACAGTACATCCTTGGTAATACAAAATTGTACACCTTCATCAAATAAATTAGGATAAATTAAACCAATAAATTATGCAAAGTCTTCAGAACAATAGACAACAACAAAAATCCACAATTGAAATTGCCTCTAGCTAAAAAAAAAATCAAAAATTGACTTTATCAGTTCAGTTATTGTACTATATTCAAATCAAAGGGTCTTTATTACAAAAAAAAAGAGCTTAATAATGCTATTT
This sequence comes from Physeter macrocephalus, assembly GCF_002837175.3. Taxonomy (NCBI): domain Eukaryota; kingdom Metazoa; phylum Chordata; class Mammalia; order Artiodactyla; family Physeteridae; genus Physeter; species Physeter macrocephalus. The sequence goes on from NC_041217.1 coordinate 31,917,030, forward strand.
ACAACATATTGCTAAATAATATAAAGGCAGTGTTTTGTCACGGTTTATACTATATACATATGAGAAATGGCTGGGACTATATTGGGGGAAGCCAGGACCTTTGATTTTTCTGGGTATTGCTGAGATCAACCCCAAATACATTTGCTTTTCTAATTCTAATTTTGAAGTGGTAATATACAATTTTAAACTGCTTTTCCCACCTATGGAGAATATTTGAATATTTTAAAAATAAAGAAGGAAGCCATTTTCACAAAAGAGGGCCAGTCTGTTTGCCTTTTCTGTTCATGTCTGTGCATTTTCGGGGGTGTCAGGTTTGAGAGAGGGCTCAGTTGAAAAGACTCAAAGTCCAGATGCTTCCAGATTCCGTTATATTCTTAGAAGGATGATTATAAGAAGATGCAAAGGTTAAATACCAGTTTTGATCCCAGCTCTGAATATGAGCATGTTAGCTTTAGTCTTATGGATGGTTTACAACCAACAGATCTACAGAAAACAAAACTGCATTTCCTTCAACATCACATGTAAGTGCAATACGGTAACTGCTTACTCATAGAAACCAGTTACGTTCTTTTAAGGGGAGCTTTTTGAAAACAATGCTTCTTGTAATTTGCAAACACAGAGTTTGTACCAGAACGAAACATTTGTACTATTCACACCAATGAAGATTCTATAATATACATGGCAAAGAGATTCTGCTCTGTCCTCACATGTACACTGCTTCTTTCAGGGGAGTCTGCAAACCACTTTTTCTTGGATGAATTTATGATTGCTTCTGGGGGACATCTTATTTTTAAAGCCCCCAAATCTTTAGCTTTATGACTTAATATTAACCTGTATGTGTATGCATGTATGTGTGTGGGGGGGGGAGGGAGGTTACGTACTAAATGTCTTCATGTACATAGAAAAGAAATTTCATAAATTTACAGAAACTGCATTACCCTTGCCCTTGACATCTGATGAAAGAGACTGTTATCTTTTAAAAGTAGAGAGCAGGATTTTCAAGAATGCTTTCAACTGTCTATACAGTCACTGAAGTGTTCCTAATAAATTCAACAGATGTTGTGAGAATGTAGTTATTTATTAAAATCTCATGTCTTACGTAACAACAGCCATGAGGTTAAATATTTACATTGCTTTATAAAAGTTCCCCTCTTGATTTAGTGTTTTTGTTTTGCTTTTTTTTGTTGTTTTTAAAATTTTTAAAAATGATATTCACCCACATCCCTAGCACAGCAACAAAGATTCTGCAAACATAAAACACTTTAATGAAATAATACTTGGAGGCACAAAGCAAACATCAGGAATATGTGGGTGAACATTTCCTTAAATAATTACTACATTCTACCATCTTCCACGTTGTTTTACCATTTAAAGTGAAATGTCCTCATTAAACAGCCAGAGATACAGTAAGAATTAAGTGTTTTGTTGTTGCAAATAGAACATTCTTTTCACAAAACATAACAAATGCCTAAAATAGGTCCTTAAATCTAGATAGGAAAAGGTAAGCTTTCCACTTCACACGCATATATATATGTATATTTTTACATGTGTGTATATGTGTGTATGTGTTTTTATGTTCACACATCTGCACACACATACATAGCACATGGTATGAAATATTGCTTCTATACTACTTTTCATTAGGCTAAGAAAACACAAGATTTGCACCACAGTTACAAAAAATTGGCTTCTACAAGAATTTTCAAAACTCGAATGCTGCTCAAACAATTGAGGAAAAAATAATTTGCGGTATCAAACTGTTCTAAAAATTCTCTTCTTCAAAAACGTATTCTCCTGCTTTGTTTTAAAAAGACACAAAATATGCATAGCTATCAACGTTATGTCAAACAGCCAGAAAAAAAATCTAGTGTTTATTGCAGCTGTAGTAATTGGAAATAAAGTCAAAAAGATGAAATCGAAAGCCACAGAAGGCACAAGAACAATTGTACTTGTGGGAAAAAACTGGGATTTTGAAGGATTTTTAAAAATCCCCCCGCTGGTGCATTTAGGTCTAGGCACAGACTATAACCTCAAGTGTAGATGCAAAAATAATTTAGGGTTAGCAGAAAATAAGTGGAAATGTGGTATTTCAACGTGGACTTTAGACTTTGTTTCCCTACATAAACTGTCCCTAGTCCTTCACCCTCCCACCAGAGAAAGTGAACTTTCTCCCAAGTCGCCAATTTTTACTTGGTGAGAGTTGAGCTAAGATTGGAAAGATGGTGATTTAAAGAAAAGTTGTTAAATAGGAGTTTCGAGAGATAGGCTTTTGTCATTTTCCAATGCACTGGGAGGCACAAGATTTTATGATGGTGAAAGAGAAAAGAATCACCTAAAAGCAAAAGAATTGAGTTCTGTTTCCAGGACAATGAGGTGAGTTTCTCCTCACGCTGCAATTTCTACTCTGAAACAATTTCTATGCCTCAGTGAACATTGAGAGGATATTATTGTAGATAAGTGCATCAACATTTGGTTGTGAACACGCATTTTTGCTTAATTTGTCTATTTCAATTAGAAAGGCAGGGGAGAATAATACTAAAAATTCAAATATGCCTGGAATCAATACTGAATTTGCCCCAGATCAGGAAGATACTAGCAATCTATCTTTATAGGTGAAGACATTACGGTTTTGCCTTTTACCTTGCAAATGGCAACACAATGGTGATGTGAATTACATGCAACAGCAAAGACCCAGTTCTGTACTGATGTGAACAATGAATGTCGTACTCTTGGGCGTGAAGCAAGGCGAAAGAGTGTGACCACAAGTTGAGATTGCTTCCCTACTTTGTGCTGATTGGATTTTTTTTTTTTTTTTGGTTTTCATTTTATTCCAATGTGATGATTATCCGAACACTTTTTTTTTTTTTTTTCCCCAACAAGCCGGAACAAGAACAAATTGGCTCTGATGGCTCTGTGTAGGAGCCTGCGAGCTGGGCGATGTGTTTGGCTGTGGGTGAAGAGTGAGGCCCAGGGTGTTCCAGCCCGGGCCACTGCACTCTGTCCACACCGCAAGAGGCCGTGTCTCCTGAATGACGCAGGCATCATAGGACCCCGCCGTTTAACTTAAAGTCAGCAGGTTTTAAGGCTTTGTGCTGACAATAATTGCCTTCATACATTCCTGTCCATCAGCAGAATTTATAAATGATGTTAAATTACAGCGATTGGGTCACCTAGTTACATGGGTCAACCTGCAGTCTCCAAAGTCAAATGTAATTTTTATAAAAATCAAGGAAAAAATGATATTTATGTTGCATACGATCTAAATACCAGGTTTTTTTTTTTTTTTTTTTTTTTTTTTTTTTTTTACTTTGTCACTTTAGGAGATGTAGATCAAGTTACCAAAGGGGAGGGAGGGTTCTGGAAAACACTATTAGAATAAAAAAGGAATTCTTACTGCATCTGCACACAAAACCCATCTAAGAAAACAAGTGTGAATGCCATACGGCTTTTTAAAAGCAAGTATGGGACTTTGTACACCTTTGAAAAACTGGAAAAAAAAAAGAAAAAGAAAAAGAAAAAAGAGGAGAACCATTGAAGAAAGCATGAAATAGCAGCTAGCTTTCTTATGTGTGCTGAAATTGTGTCTTTTGGGTTAACTCCCAAACTCTCCTATTCTATACACTCTTCACATTTTGGTCAATTACTAGCTTCTGAATTAGAAGAGACTGTATCAATTTCTTTAAAACGCTGTACCTAAAATGAAGAAACACTTAAAAATTAGACTGTCACCACTTTGAATATCCATCAGGGTAGAGTGGAAATGTATAGGAAAATAGGTCATTCTCATATGCACTCCTCTCAGGAGGGGAAGATCGTGTCAGCTAGCAGCTGTTCACAAACTTCTAGTGTAGGCAGGAATTGTATGGTCAAGTTGGGATGTCCTTTATTCCTTACCATAGAAAGGAATTCAGAAAATAGTGTTTTTTGAAAAAAAAAAAGAAGTGTTAAATATTAAACAGAAATGATAATTCTTTTAAACCACATAAACAAAGTTGAGCAAAGAATAAATTTGAAACTTATGTGCCCTTTAGCATCTGAAACAAGGTAAATAGAAAATGATAACACGTTATAGGGGTTTTTCTGTATGAAGAACGATAGATACTCACTTATTACCGAGAAGAACCTATTGCAAAATTTCGAGAGGTGACTAGAAATCACATGAATTTCCAGGTTCATTTTGAAAGAGTCAGTTTTGTACAAAACTGCTTTGCCTCCAAAGAAAATGGTACTAGCTGGTGGTGTTTGCCATTTCTCTTAGGAAAGACTTGACGGTTAGTGATTATGTTTCTTTTTAAAACTTGGCCTTTCAGGGTACTTTTGAAAAGTGAGTTGTTCATCTGCCACCGGCATTATTTTTCAATGTGTGATAAAAAGCGACTTACTGAGTTCAAACCAAACAAAATACTTAAGTTCATCAAGTGGTTTCATTGAGTTTTCCGACCTTCTCAGCCGTAAAAACAAGAGACACATCGCTGACTACAGAGTAGTGCTCCGTCACGGGTCACCCTCTGCCAACCGCCATGCGCAATAAACCATCAATCCAGCAGAAGCATCTTTTAAAAATGCCCTTCCTTGCTAATATAGACTTTACACGTGTCAACATTCTTTTTCCCTGAAAATTAACCCTATTTTAAGTCTCCAAATGTTAAGGGCCTTGGGCAAAAGTAAACTAAAGGCGGAAGGAAAAGAACCATCCCCTTGCAATGGAAAACAGAAGAAAATGAGAGAAAGATGATGAGGAGGAATTACCAGCTGATTTTGTAACACATCCATGCCTCCCATACACATATATATGAAATCAAAATCTAGACACGGATAACTTGGACATCCAAAGGGGACTGCTACTATTCATACATTCGAAAAGAGTTGTTGAAATTTCTACTCATGAAGCAGCTCTTGTAGGCAGTTTGGGGATTTGAAAATCTCAGGAACTTCACTATCCAGCTTGCAGATGACCTTGTATATAGCCTTCTTCCAGGAAGGATCAACATCTTTGCCTGCGATAATGGCATTGAAAAACTCCCGTAATGTGATCTGCGCAACTTCCAGGAATCTCTCTGGAACCTGCTGATACAAGGAGACAATGGCATTAATAAAGTTTTCAGTTTCAAGTCTCCAGTTCTTCAAAGGAAATTGAGCTAAGTTCTTTCTTTCAGAAAGGGGCTTACATGGCACCTGCATTTTCTAAAAATGGCCGGCCTCTATTCTCTTATGTAAAGTTGTTATATATAGTAGCATTGTAATGTGGGGTTGACAGCTTTATAGAGTTTTAGAAAAAGACTTGTGCAAAGGATACATGCAGAACTACTGAAAAACTGGGATTCCATTGTGAATATCTGAGTAGAGAAAAGGGGACATACTGCTGGGAGTCCTCACTTCATTAAATAGGTGTATTCCAGAAGCAAGTCTCCACCTAATCGTTCAGAATTTGAATCATATTTCCATTATGAAAACAAAATGTGTTCTCAAAAGTAGAATAATAATCGGCCTTTGATCTAAACTAAACTAAACCCACACTATAGATGAAGACAGCAAAAATCTTAGTTTCCTGCTTGTATCAGAGGATTGTTGACTCAGATGTTAAACTGTAGAGTAAAATAATCTGCACTATAAAGTACAGGCATACCTTGTTTTACTGTGCTTTGCTTCGCTTTATTGTGCTTCACAGATAGTGCGTTTTTTACAAACTGCAGGTTTGTGGCAGCCCCGTGTGGAGCAAGTCTATCGGCGCCATTTTTCCAACAGTATCTGCTCACTTCATGTCTCTGTGTCACGTTTTGGTAATTCTCGAAATAGTTCAAACATTTTCATTAATATTATATTTGTCATGGTTATCTGTGATCAGTGCTCTTTGATGTTACTATTGCGAAAAGATGCAACTCAAGGCTCAGATAATGGTTAGCATTTTTAGCAATTAAGTATTTTTAATTAAGGTATGTACTTTTTAAGACATAATGCTACTGCACACTTGATGGACTACAATATAGTAAAAACATAACTTTTATATGCACTGGAAAATCAAAAAATTTATGTGACTCGCTTTATTGCGACATTTGCTTTATTGCAGCAGTCTGGAACGGAACCTGCAATATCTCTGAGGTATGCCTGTTCTCTATGTACAAAAAAAAGAGTAAGATAATGATACTAACACTGAGTCCCAAAATACAAAATTTGTACTGAATCTTAAAAATCCTACATTGGAAAATACTTTACCTTGAGATTAGAATTGCTCCATGAGAGTGATTTATGCAGCTGACAGCAATAATAAAACCCCACATTTTTGGACTGCTTATGATGTGTCAGGCACTGTGTTATGTACTGAATGTGAATTATGTCATTCAGTTCCCCCAACATCTCTGTGATTATTAACCCCATTTTACAGTGAGAAAATGGAGGCTCAGAGAGATTAAGGGAATTGTTCAAAGTCATTGTACTCTAAGATAAACATTCTTCAAATATTCTTTTCAGAAGCCCTATCTGTTAATCCTTTTCTCCCAGAGCAGTGAGTATATATGTGGGTGTTTTTTGTGTGTGTTTATTAATTATTTATTAATAGTTGTTTATTTAATAGTCTAACCTCTTGTCTAGGGAAAGGAATAGCTATTGATGTACTTATTCAGTATTCTTTGTAAGTTACATGGTAAAGCATGGCCTATCTTTCCCCACAACAAGGAAATGGATTCACAGAATCGTTCCATGTACTCATAATTTTCCAAATACACACTGACACTCTGTAGATTTCTTTCAGTGGGGTACTTATACATTAATAACGTTTTATTTTTACAGTAACTGCAGACATATGAGGAAGTAAAATGCACTGCAGTTATATGTGTAGGCAGATCTGTCTACACATACGCAAGAGGTATATATTTTCATCTTGGTTCACACTTACCCCTCACCAAAGTAAAAGGGAGGGATTGTCATTTTGAACACATTTGATCCCTTTCTCCACACCTTTTCTCAATTTGTGCAGTGGACCTTTTTATAATGATAGTAACTGTTAAAGAAAACGAAAAAGATACCAGACATCCCTGTCTTACATATTTGGAGTTGGACAAAGAAGTTCAGTGCATCCCATGGCAAGTCACTTGTCCTTTGAAGGAAACCTAATAACACCCCAGAAAAAAAGGGCCCCCATCGGGGGCTGATCAGAATCTAGAAAAAGTGAAAATGTTGAGAAGCCCCTCCCAAAGATATTGGCTAGTTTCTTAGGACACAGTCCCCACCACTGCCTGGAAAATCATGGAAACATCACCTTGTCCCCCATGGATGTGCAAACCCATATACCCCAAAGGCCATTCCCTGCTGAGAATTCATCTGTGTTTTCGACTGAACTTTGATGATTTTCTCCCCAACCTCCTGCACGTACATGAGTATTTGTGGGATGGGAAGGGCCTGGAAGAGGAATCACCCTTCCTAGTCACCTTATACTAAATAAAAAGTCATTAAGCAGCCTTTCTGAGTACTCCTCCGTCTTCCCCAAAGAGGATCCTTCACATTTTATCAAATGGGCATTATTGAGAGAAGGATTCTGGCTGGAGAACAGTTATGCAGTGCAACTACCCACTCTAACTACTAGGTTTGGGAGCTGTTAGCCAAATGCTACAGAAACATCATCAGAGTGGTTTTCCTGGCCATTGGCAACAGATCCACGATGAAGATCTATGTTCCTTGAACACTCGGGGATGCGGCCTGGCCTGGCGGAGAGCTGTAGGGACAGAGGGTATGGCAGCGGCTCCAGATGAAGTCCCACCCGCTCCAAGGATCCCCCAAGAGATCTGGGGAGCCAGGAGCCAAGGGAGCAGGGCTGACGTTTAAGACAGTCAGAGGAGGGAGGTGCATCCAGAACAGCATCAGCCCTGGAGGAAGGAAGAAGCGTAGTTCTAGGGTTTGCCTGAGAACCCAAAGTCATTTCTTTGGGGGTGTGTGCAGCCTCCACCCTGTTACTCCTTATCATTCGCCATGCTGGTTACTGGTTTTTAGTGGGTCTTATCCTGTTTTAAACATTCACTTCTTTTGGCAGTGATCTTGGGCTGTCCTTTAACATCTTTTGTATTTGTGTCTTGATGTTATTTAACTTTTCACCTACTTATATCTAGTTGTAATGAATTTATCATAAGATGTCTTTAGAGAGGAAGTCCTGGCTTCTATTCTACGTATCCCTCACAATGCTTCACAGAGTTCTTTCGCCTCATCTTTGATAAACAGTTCATAAGGAGACCCTGCCTTCTGCTTTGTTCTACACTGCTCTAGAGTCACACTTATCTTCTCCCTAAATACTTTAAAAAAAGGAATTTTAAAGTAAGGACAGAAAACAGAATTTAAAGACTTGAAATAGATCTCAGAACTCATTTTATAGATAAGGAAACAGATTCTATGAGATGAAGAAATTATGAGATGAAGAGACTCATGTGAAATACCTTATCCAGGTGTCTTTCCATTAAACCATGCTGGCTCCTTTTTAATGCAATTTCCTACTTATAAGAGGCATCAAAACCTTGACAAGCTGTGGATCTGTGGTTTAGAAAAACCACGGAAGAGCTAGTAACTTCAAAATAAGTGCAAATGACACAAGAGATTCCCAAGAGGAGACTATGGTTATTGGTTTATGTTTGGGAAGGGATGAATTCTTTGCAAATGGTTTGCTAATTTCTTGCTTACTTTGAGGCAATACTCATGCAATGGACTGGGCTAGGTAAAAGAAAGTTATAATGTGATCCTCTAGTACTAGAGCAATTAATCTTTTTTCGGTGGCTCCAGAGAGGTAAATTGATGTATAGCAACTGATCTGAGTGCCAAGGAATTCCATCCACAGGTAGAACTATCACCCATGAAAATGAGACCCTTACCTCTCTGCCAGAAAAGTTTCCCCAACTCCATTTAACAGAGTAAGGGGCGGGGGAGTCCTTTCTGATGTTTTTTGGGGGGTATCTTAGAATTCAGGGTTATGAGAATGGTGTTGCCCATATTTTTTCAGTACCTCTTCACACCTAATGGATTTCCAATCACTAATAAACATCTGCAGAAAATCCCTTAGTGACAAGTAATCCCTTATCTAGGTTTCTTTTAATAGAACCCAACAATCTGCAGAATGAACCCTAGAGTATCTCCTCAGCATCAGGTGGCAACAGTCAATCAAGTCCCTGGAATGCAAGACAATGCAGGCCGCTGGGAGGGGGAGGGAAGGCCATGCCTTTGGACATGCCACAGGGGAAAAACAAAAGGCTTCCAAAGTCTCTGGCTGGGACTCTGAGGCTATTGTGGGAGCTGCTGTGCTGAGTGTTCTTCAGGAGAGGAGAGTGGAAACTTTGCTTTGATAAAAGGCATCCCAATATAGGAACCTCACCCCAAATGGTCTTGCCTCTCCTTGCCTTGATATTTGGAGGAGAATATAACTGCGGGAGGTACTTGAATGCACTCATATATTTCAAGGGGGTTGGCTATCAGCATCCACCCATTTCATCACAATTGTTTGCACTTGAGTCTCCTCAGAGCACACGAGGGCCCTGGGGGCTTAGATGAAACGGGAGAAATGGGAGGATGTTTTCAAGTCTGTCAGCCCGTGCCTGAGTTGTCCATATGTGTGCGCAGGCGCGCGCGCACACGGGCGCGAGGAGAATATAACTGCGGGAGGTACTTGAATGCACTCATATATTTCAAGGGGGTTGGCTATCAGCATCCACCCATTTCATCACAATTGTTTGCACTTGAGTCTCCTCAGAGCACACGAGGGCCCTGGGGGCTTAGATGAAACGGGAGAAATGGGAGGATGTTTTCAAGTCTGTCAGCCCGTGCCTGAGTTGTCCATATGTGTGCGCGGGCGCGCGCACACACGGGCGCGCGCGCACACAGGGTGTGTTGGGTGAGCGGTTGTTTTGCTGTTCTTTTTTTTTTTTTTAAATCAGAATGAGCGAGTGGCAAAGACACATTTTCCCCCCGTCTTCCTCCTCCTCTTCGCAGTTGCTTTACCTTCAAGGATGATTTGTTTTATTAAACTGACTGTCCCTAGCCTCTGCAGTACATAATAAAAGCCTGACATAGCAGGCTGCCTGCCTTCTGTGTCCTGCAGACACTCATCATAAGTGTCAGGACATACCAAGGTTAGCGGCCACTGGAAGTGTGCTCACTGGCCCAAACCTTGCCAAACGCTCTTGGCAGCTGAATGAATGTCACAGAGAATAGAAGGGGAATTACAAAGGTTAAAAAGAAGACAGCCTCTCCTATTTTCTGGAGATAGAGAAGCTGATTTTTCACACCTCTGAAACATCCATAGGCTCATCCATCGGCCTCTTGCAGGGGGACCTAAACCCTGCCCCTTTCACAGCTCCCCGTGGATACCTTTCCATCCTCCATCCCCTTTAAAAACTGGTCCACTGGCCTAATTTCATCAGTGGAATGATCTTTGCTGAAATGGACAGAAAACAAACCAGGCATTGACCTCTCTCCCTGGCCCCTCCCCAATAACCAATGGCTCAAATGGCTTATCAAGCTAATCGATCAGTAGATTACGATCTTATCAAGAGAGATCATCTTTTAGGTTCATCTTTTAAACTATTTTTTTTTTCAAACTTCAGTGGGGAAATGGAAAAGGAAACATATATATGGGCAGAAGTGGCTAACTGATGGGAAAGTAAAATCCTGGCTAGTATTTTGGTGAATTAGTTTGTGTGTGGGTTTTCTTTCTTCATCCTCCTCCATTAAAAAAAAAAAATACTATAAAAGGGCAATAAAATGCTGACTGTAAGAAGACCATGTCAAGGAGAAAAGGGTACTGGTATTTTGGATACTCTTCACTGCTCGCCTTGGAGAGAGAGTTATTCTTGTCACAAACCCTTTTGTCTGCATCTGCTGACTGCTTGCCTGTAGCCAGCAGCATACTTTAACTGTTTTGTCACCTCCTAACATCACATGCATCAGCTGTTGGGCTTTTGTTACGGGTATTGTAGAACTAATCCGCTGTGGCTGGTCTACTGTGCAGTAAATAAAACAGAAACGGGCTTCTCAGACAATTCTGCATGAATATTTCAGATGGCTTTTACAACTCCGATTCACAAAATCAAATAAATAAATAACTCCCACAGTCCCCCCCCAGCCTCTACCCACACAGAAACAAAACCCCTCAAACTAGACCCAGATGCCTCCAAGTCAACTGCATTGAAGGCACTGACTTGAGCCTTCAAGCAATTGTTTGAGTGAAGTTGAAAGAATAGCGATCTCTAAACTTCAACACTGTGGTGTTTGTGTTTATTATTAGAGTTAAACACGTCTGATTCCGAAAACTGGGTAAGAGGCTTTGAAAAGCTCGAGAGCTACTTTTCTCCTTGGGCTTTCTAAAATAAGATGTAATGCCATCAGTAGTATATAGTTAGAGTTGCCGTATCAAACCACTTTTATTGTTTCCATCTGCATTTTCTTCCCTTGCACTCATCTGAAAGGGGTCAAAGGAAGATGCTTGTGCATCTAATTCATCCTGAGAGCCTTTCCAAAATGTTTAACCTGTACTGGAGCACAAAAGGAAAAGCAAACTTTGAGCCAGGAGTTTTGAAACTGAATTGACGCCGTGAGTTCTCTTAAGGGATAAATAATGTACTAACCATATACAGTGAGGCATTTTTCTAGACAACTTATAAGTGTCTTTGGAGAAGTTAAAAAGAAAAAGGGCATCTGTACGCGGCTGCGTGCATGTGCACACACACAAACATCAAGATCCTAGGAAAGGAGGCAAAGTTGAAGTACTTTCCTGAGCATTCATTCACCCTAGTGTGCACGTGATTCCTCTAAACAAACTCTCCCATCCCTGCTGTTTGTTAAGTAAATATTGATCAAGGAGAGACATATCTCCTGACGGCAGTGGCACAAGCTGGGGACTTAGACTGCAGACAGAGTGGACTTAAATGGATAAACTCAGATGCTTTAGTAACTCCTCATTGAGATTATCAGACAAAAAGGGAAGGACAGATACGTTATTGCTGTTCCTCTCCACTGTCTCACTCTCACTGAATTCTCCTGCCAGAGGTGGAAGAGGGGAATCGCGGAGCTATGAAAGATGGTGACAAGATGCTGTGACTGAGGGGGTCTCCCTTAGCAGTCACACACGCATTTATCCTGCGTGTACAGCCGGGGACCAGCTGGCCCTTCAGAAGGGCAGGAAGGGTGCAGGGAACGGGGAGATTGTGTTCCAATGCCCTCTCATTATGGGGAAGGATTGGATGGGAAAACAAGCACGAATGTGCTTTGCAAAGTGTAAAACAGTATCCAAATGTAAGGTGGTGGTTAGAACCTTAAGGAGGAGTCCATCCACTTCCTAGGAGCCATTTCACTCTGATTATTAAGTGTATGCAAAGCAGCGTCTTGAGAGAGGCTTTGAGGAGGTTCACGTGGCTGATTTTATTGGCCGAGTCAACACATTGAGAAAAGTTGCTTTGTGTTTCCCAAGTCCTGTTTCAGTCATTTCATGATTGTGACTAGAATCCTGTCAGGGGCTGAACGGCCACATAAGCTTCCCTGGAAAGGCCAATTTTAAAATCAACTCTAGAGACTAGGTTTTGTGTGTTAGGCACGGAGCACCACAGTCAAAGAGCACGGTGTTATATTTAAGAGTTCCTACCACATGGCTACATGGCGTTTCAATTTTAATAGGATGCTCGCACCTCTGTTTCAAAGGACTGGAATTATCCAGGGAGCACTGGCTACAAAACTGCTTGCGGACGCTACACCGAATGAGGCCGAGGAAGGTTCTGCAGCCACAACTGGGCTGCAGACTAAAGTCTCTTTGACTCTGATGTTCCAGGTGGCTTCAGCTTTCAGGGACCTTTTACGGGATTAGGTTAGTGTGATGCCCACACAATTTTAGGCCTATGAGTGGGCTCACCTCCTACTTCCATGTTTTGCTACTTAAATATGTGAAGGCTAAATGCTTATAGGAAGTGGCTAGAGTTCAAGGCTATCCTTAAAACAAAACAACGAAAAAAGAACCACCCCCCACCCCACCCCCCCGCCCCGCCATGTTTCCTCCGTCTAAGCAAAGGAACACATGGCAGTAACAGTCTGTATCAATTTTTTGTAAACCTTCAAAAGAACAATGTTCTGTTGAGCAAAATTCAGTAGCATTCTGTAAACATTAATTTAAGGAAATCAATAGACTCAGTGAACTAAAGCCATATTGCAAGATAAACTGGCCAGAGTGCCACTTTGTCAAATAGATTTTCGTTTTCTCGGCCTGATAAAGACAGTTTCAAAACGGGGCAAACGTGTTGCAACCAAGGTTTGAAAAGTATGTGGCCTTCAAACAGTCTGCTCATTCTTCCTACAAAGCTGGATAAACATACTTTAAAAATGATAAGATGGTTTAGAATTGATCTGGCTTTCAAATTTCACATAGGGTAGATTTCTTGGTTGTCTCACAGGAGAAGAGAAAAACAAAATAATGCGCGCATTCAGAATAGAAAATAAATGTACTTGGGAGAAGGGGTTAAATTGTCTTGAGAAAAAGAGCTCTGGGGGCAGTGTCAGTTGATGCTTGACTTTAAAAAAAAGAAAGGAAGAAAGAAATCTTTATTCATGCTGACCTGATGGGCAACAGGCTTTCTTGCCAAAATCCAAAAGCCAAACTCTCTAGTGGGTTTGGGATCAGAGGTTTCAGCTGGTGGAAGCTGCTCCGTTCTGTGAGCACCATGCAATGTCACGTTAATATGCAAGGGAGGAGCTGGGGGCGGGGAGGCCAACCTGGGGAAGGGCCGGGGAAGGACCCTTGAGTGAGCGAGATCCACGCAACAGCCTCAAGGTTTCTCTCCGCCAGCCTGCAAGAACTGCGGGGATAATTAGGAAAAGTGGCAAAAGGAAAGCCTGTCTCTTGTCTGTGGCCACAGCAGGGACCTGCGCTAAGCTTGTGGGAATACACTTCCAAGTGAAATTGCCCGCCATCCCCTGATGCCACAACCAGCTCTTATAAATGCTGGCCAAGTGGCACCCGGCTAGGAATTGGTGCAAACAGTCCATTGGAAGGAATGCAATAAAAAGAACGAATAGTCACATGGGAACTGCAAGGAGAGAGGTTAAGGATCTACCTTGACTGGACAGTGGAACGCCATGGCAAAGGATGCCAGGCAGTGGACTCTGGTCTGCGGTGTGGCCGTATGGGCCTGGCCATCACCCCTCACATGGACTTCCCTCAACAGCACGAAGGAAGGGCCAAGGCTTCCCTGAGGAGTTTCTTTGTTTCCTCATCTGAATTTGAATCTCTTACCTTTTAAGAGTGGGTATTCACAAAATACAGAATTCACAATAAAATTCCTATACCTGTCAGATGTTGATAACATACACATTGATAAAATGTGCTGGGATTGAGCATTTTGAAAAATTGTGACTTTAGGTAATAAAAAAGACCGTCTTCACATTGATGCTACCTGTTAATAATTTGTGTATACATTTTAAACTGTGTAAACATCCCATTGGCAACTGTGCCTATAGATACCAAGATAAATAAAACCCTGTCTCCCACAGCCCCAGAAAAGGAAGTACTTAGCTTGCTGGGAATGGAATGACGAATATCTTTATAATAAACCCTATGAGGCTGTCAAAATTATTTTGTGCCGCTGAAATCTGGTTCACCAAATACGCCTAAAGTGGCTAGTTTGTTTGCTCATGCTTGGAGGTCCTGGTGTTGTATTAGGAAATACAATAGTTGTCATGTTATTTGTCGTAATGAGTTAAATTCTCCTTCTCTCCCAAACACGTCTCAACACACGACTGCAAGTTTAAATGAGCATCAGTCAAAATAAAACAAAAACAAAATCATAGAAAAGGCATCAAAAACTAAAATCTCATATTTTCTCCCATCCCTCCACCCCCGAGAGCCTATAAAGATACTCTCCCATCTTAAAAACAAGGGTGAGCTCTCTGCTGGAATGACAGATCTGGTAGGCTGTTCGGATAAGATCTGGACCGAGACTACTGCATCAAAGAAGCATAGTTTTGGAACTTCAGGACTAGAAAGGATCTCAGAGAGTTCATGTTCTACCAAAGAAAGAAAAAGCCTCAGCCAGGGGTCGGCAAACTTTTTCTATAAAGGGATGGACAGTAAATACATAGGCTTTGTGGACTACGTTTGGTCTCTGCTGCATATTCTTCTTTTTCACAATGCTTTACAAATATAAAAACCCTCCTTAGCAAGGGTCATAAAAAACAGATTCAGTGCCAGATCTGGCCTGTAGGCCAGAGTGTGCGAAACCCTGCTCTCAGCCAAACTTAAGAGCTAACCACTTTTCTGAAGGCCTAATGCTCTTTCATTCTTCTCTAATCCTGTGTCCCTCACTGGGTCAGCACACTAGTTGTTCTTGCAAGGGTAGCTGGGATCAACATACCCGAATTCAACCTACATTGTCACGCCACTCCTCAGATGCGTGTAAGGCTGGCCACTCCTCAGATGAGTGTAAGGCTGGCCGCGTCTACAGGAATAGTTAATGGACCACACAGAGAGATGCGAAGAACCAGGTGGACCTCAGTCTTGCCCTGCTTTGACAGGGAGCTTTTCGTTAGGAGCTTTCCTGCCAGCAAATATTCAAACGAACTACATGGAGGAATCTATCCCTCCTTTGTGACACAGGTAATGAATCAGCTTCGATGGAAAAATAAGCAGTATACCAGTCACTCTGCAGCCTTAACTAACTTCCCTTCAAGTCGACCCCATGAATTATGTGCCAACCGCGTCTGAGTTCAAGACAGGCTGATGGGGCTTGAAGTTTAACTTTTGCTACCATTACTGGGTGAGGCGGTAGGATAAATAGGGCCAAGCTTGCTGCCCTTCTTGGATGGGAGATTATTCAAAAACAACATGGCATCAACTCTCCAATATTGCATGAAGGAAGCTGGGGCACAGATAAGCTGCAGTTACTCCTGTTTCGTTGGAGAATGCATTACGTGATTGTTTTCTGCAGAGGTTTACCTTCATAATTAAGCTTTGCCCAGGCTAACATCAAAACTAGTGTGCGCCCTTTATTCATGTGGATGGAGCAATGTGAGTGAGAAGCCTAGGGAGAAATTGCTAGGAAGTGGGGTTGAGGCAGGACAATGAGAATAGCATTGCTCAGAGTAAGCACCAAAGAAGGCACTGGGAGATACGGAGGCTAAATGAACAGAGCTTCGGAGAACACCAGGTGACGGGAGACACCGCCTCTCTGCTGACAACAGCTGACGCATCCCCAATAATATCTGGGTTGCTTTGGGAAGGGACTGGGATGAAAGGCAAAAAAGTCAGAAAAATTCTGCTTTGTGTTCTAGGGAACTCTATGGGTTTCTCCTCCAGGATTACCCTTTGCAAAACTAAGCACGAGCCTTACTTCAAAAGCAACCTAAGAGTTTTGTGAAGGGCTTTGACATTCCTTTTTCAAGAAAGGTAAATAGCTTGGAAAGTCAGAGAAACAGATTCCAGAAGGGCCCCGGGAGCCTTTGGAAGTCCTCTAGAACCCTATCGACACCTCATGGGTCTTGAGGTAACGTTTGCGGTGGGAAGACTTAGGATGCTGTCGAGACCTGGGACTGGCCCTGCTGAAAGGCAGGGTCAGGAGTCTACATACGTATTATTTTGTACACCTTCAGGTCATTTAAGATGATAAATCTTTGGGAATTCCCTGGCAGTCCAGTGGTTAGGACTCCACGCTTTTGCTGCTGAGGGCACGGGTTCAATCCCTGGTTGGGGAACTAAGATCCTGCAAGCTGCGCAGCACAGCCAAAAAAAAAAAAAAGATGATAAATCTTTGAAAAATACTCTCTGTATGAAAGGAAGTACAGTGGCCTTGAAAGCACAGCCGACCTCTGCTGCTGATCATGGCTCTGCCTTCACCCCTACTCAACCCCCCATATCTGTTCTCAGTGAATATATTACCTTTTACTAAAAGTCACTTTTAGTACCAGATTTTATTTTCCACCGTTAAGGTAGCCTTAAAAAAAAAACACAGAGGTTGGGCTTCCCTGGTGGCGCAGTGGTTGAGAGTCCGCCTGCCGATGCAGGGGACGCGGGTTCGTGCCCCGGTCCGGGAGGATCCCACGTGCCGCGGAGCGGCTGGGCCCGTGAGCCATGGCCGCTGAGCCTGCGCGTCCGGAGCCTGTGCTCCGCAACGGGAGGGGCCACGACAGTGAGAGGCCCGCGTACCGCAAAAAAAAAAATAAAAATAAACAAAAAAAAAAAAACACCAGAGGTTGGGTACAATTACTGTAAGAAAGATAGAAAAAACATATCCAATTGACCTGTGTGAGGATTTGATACCTCCAAACACAAACTTGTACATACAAAATCCCAGTGGAAAAGACATTCCTGATTGATTATTATCATTTGGGACATGCTTAAAGGGAAGGATGATGTTGCTTTTACAAAAACTACCAACCAAGCCTAGTAGTGACGGTAGTTATAACATCTAAAACAATTAATTCTGTCTTGAAAGAGGGGAGATGTTGTATATTCTACAGAAGTTAATACGTATTACACAGGCCGATTGTCTGGGCTGAGTTGTGGCCTCGGTGGAATGTGTGGGGACAGGTATACAGGCTCTCTGTTAGTTTGTTCAGGTCCATATCGTCTCCTAGAAAACCCACAGGCATGAGGGCTTCTCGGATGAATGACCTCACTGTTTGGCTGCCCTAGCCACCACAACAAAGTGAGCAGCAAATATAATGCCAATAAATTGTCTATGAATTTGAAAAATTCGCCTCTATAATCCCAGCAAGGGAGTTGCCACATCTCCAAGGGCACTGTTAAAAGATCTGCAAAGAGGGCCTTGGGAGAACACTAAACTGGGCACCCTGGAGATTTTTACTGAGATAATTAAGACACAGCAGCGCCCCAAGGGTGGACGTGGCTCCACCTGGTTGCCGTCTGTATCCCCAGGGCCTCCACAGTCACTGCTGAAAGCTTTGCATCCTGCACAGGACTTATGTAGAGAAGGCATAATGTCTTCTGTTCTAGAATCACAGAATTTCAGAGCTAGAACAGAGCTCTGTCTTGAATCTTATCACTTTACAGGTGAACAAAGTGGAGCCCACAGAGGCAGGTGTTGCCAGGGGCAGACCCTCCAATCTGGGGCTCCTTCCACACTACCCTGTCATCTCGTGGCTGCCCTTCTCATCGGGAACCCCTGACTCCAGAAGCCCGGAGCTGTTCCGGGATGCTGTCATCTTTAGAGCCAACCTTGGGGCAGGAGGAATCACTTTCTCTTTTCAAAACCAGTTTTGCACTGACTCTTTGTCCCAATTCTAACGGGAACTCCCTGTTTGCTCTTCTGTTTGTTTGTTTTCCTGTTTAGGGTCAGCAAGAAATGATGCAAGAGTTGGGTTACTGACAGCGGCGACAAGGTAACTTTTCTTTGGCTTGACAAATGAATGAAAGCAAATGCTTATACAGCGCTGACTTTGTGCTAACATATTCATGGACATTCATTTAATTCTCACAACAACTCTGTGAGGTAGGCACTATCATTTCCCCCATTTTACAGATGAGGACACTGAGGCAGGCACAGAGAGGGTAAGACACTTGCCAAGGTTTCACTGCTAGAAAGTGTCAGCACTGGGATTTGATCCCAGAGACTGGTTCCAGAAACCATGCTCTTAAGTTCTACACTATTATCAGTCCAGGACCACTGACGTTGGAAAGACTCCCCCAAAGGAAGTCCCTTTTAAGATCTCAAGGTGATGTTTTTATATAAAATTATACCTACTTGTAAGTGAACATTTTGTTTCCTGCTTGAGAATAATACAGAGATCAGAGCTTTCTTGCCTTAGTTGTCATTTTTATAGACTCAAGCCCAAGGCTAAGGCTGTGTCTTCATGATGTCAAACACTCCAATACGTTACCTACAAAAACACTGGAAACATCTGCACAGCAGGGTGGATCTGTGCAATTTTTATTTGGCTGGATATGTTCCGTAGACACAATCGGATTTGCAAGAATACTTGCCAAGGGTCTCATAAATTGGTCTCATAGGACCATTTTAACCAGTAAGTGCTACTGAGATGCTAGTCAAGAAATCCAGCTTCTGAGGATGAACTTTGGGGGCAATCAAAAAAGTCGCGGGCTTCCCTGGTGGCGCAGTGGTTGCGAGTCCGCCTGCCGATGCGGGGGACGCGGGTTCGCGCCCCGGTCCGGGAGGATCCCGCATGCCGCGGAGCGGCTG
>NC_041217.1:31936425-31948925 GCF_002837175.3 Physeter macrocephalus
GCAAAAAAAAAAAAAAAAAAAAAAAAAAGAAAAAAGAAAAAAAGGCGCATTGGAGGTGTATGTGAGGTATAAAACCGTGATGTGGCCGCCCACTGGAATTCTGCCCTGTTGTCCTGTAATTGTAACTGTCCCTCAGGAAAACATGGTCCTGCCTGAAGAGCATTACGGAAGGGCTGCTAAAATGATCAGGCGCAGCCCACTTACTGTATGAGATTAGACTTTTAAAAAGGATTAGAGCTCCTTAATCTGGAGAGATGAAGATTAAGAGGGAGTAATGATCAAAGTCTATAAAATCAGAGAGGAAATGGAGAATATGGCCACAGTCCTGTTCACAAATCCCAGGATATTCTAACAAGGGATATCCCTTTGGAGTTCCAGGGAAATCACTTTAACAGCCGTATAAAGAAGATACTATTTTCACAGCAGGTAATAAATTTAGAGAATTACTACCTTGAGAAGTGGTGTATTCTGAGAATGGAGTTACATTTTTAAAAAGGTTTAAATAAAGCCAGGGGTGATAAAACCATAATGATCTAAAAATGGCAGGTTAGGAATGTTCTGGGGACATCCTGAGTCTTTTGAAAACGATGCAATCAGTGACAGGTACCCGCCTCTCCCGACATGCTCCCTGCCCAGGGCTGGTGGCCTACTGATCTGGCCACCTCTGTCCTCACTTTGTTACCTAGCTTGTTCCTAATATTCAGAACAGGGGTCAGTGACTGGTAAGCTCAGAAACCTAGTACGAAACAGCAACTCATTCCTCCGAGGGGGTTTTCTTTAATGCTTGCCAGGGTCTTTGTTCTAGGATTCCGAATTAGAATTCAGGACAATGATCTGACCATGCTTCCCATAAAAATACGAACTTACTCCTTTCAGTAGACCTTAAAATTAAAATCTACATTTTACTCAAACAGAGAGACGTTGGAAACATCTTATGTTGCAGTGGTGGGGGGGATAGAACTGGTTAAACTCTCTATTGGAGAAGCTGCTAACACATCAATTAATTCACATTTAAGGGGAAATTAAACATACCGATTCTGTAGCACCCATCACAGCCCAAGATATTAAGCTCTAAAATTTACTGCAGTTAATGTAGAAATCAGCACACCTTAACAAAAACTGTGGCTCCATCAAATATATAGAATAAAACTTGAGAGAAATGTTTTAGCTCGTTTCCAAAACAGCCACGTGTTCGTCACTTTCAATATCTAATAATAGGTCATTGTTGGGGAGCCAAAGGCAGCCAAAAATAAATAAATTTAAAAAAAAAAAAAAAAGGTTGTGACAGCAGGAGGAGGGGGCAGGGGATTTTGGGAGGGGGTAGAGTGCAGACGAAGATTCCATGCAGAGAAAAAGAACCTTCAGATGACTATAACATGCTCAGCGAGGCATGAAGAATATTTTCTGTACTCACATTTTAGACTGCTTGCTGAAGATTGGTAAAACGTGGCAATGTGCGGAAGGAAATAAAAGAGCCGAGGAGAGGGAAGGGGCTGCAGGAGAAAGGCATCCATCTCCAAGCAATGTCTAATAACTCCTCATTCTAACCCTAAGTACCACTGTAAGTTGGGAGTAATCCCGTGGTATCTTTTCAAACTGCAAGTTTGAAAACGTTAGTCCTCACGTTGGGGAGATATTCAGAATCACTATTCGTTTGGGGAGGAGAAAAGTAGGAAGGTGGGAAGGGGTGAGGATGGGTTAAGGGGTAAAGCGTCGCCTCGTTTCGCGTTGTACACTTTCAAGGGCTCTGGGCAAGAACACTGGGACATCTGGAGTTCAGAAGTCGAGGAAAATGGGGAAGAACCAGGAAGATGAATACGCGATCATCAGCTACACAAAAGAACGGAGCAGAAAGAAGCCTGGATTTGGGCACTCGCGTCTGGCAAGGAGGCCGCCAGCAGGGCTAATGAAGCATTTGTGGTGCAGGACGATTGCCAGCGCAACAAAGAAGATGTGCTTGGGCTCTGCAGATGTGCCAGGGCCCCCAGAGCAAAATAATGACATAATCACCATCAGTGTCACAGACCAGACTGTACACAAGGTGACAGGGGAGCAGGGGGGCTGTAATACACACACGGGGAGGACTCGCCGGGGCCCATGGCGGCTGCGCCCTGAGGCCTGGGATGCAGGCAGGACTACCTGCCTACCTCTCTCTAGCTGTATCTCACATCCTAAGGTGACGCTTGTCCCCACCATTGGTGGCTGTGTTTTATCCAATCCCAGCTACTCCTGAAGAGGTCACAGAAATCTCAAAAGCTTACGAGAGATTCAGACTGGTTGGAAAAGGCTGGAAAAAGAGAAGGAAGGGGAGAAACGGAAGGAAAGAGTTTTGAGTAAAACTCCCTGTGATTCTGCTAAGTTCTCTGCTCCAACTTCCACGAACCTGACCCTAGCCATTCAAACCCGAGGGACAAACATTAGCATGAGTATCAAGGTTTCCGGCTGCAGAGAAAATGCAAGAAATATCTGGGGGGCGCCTGGGAGGGAGGATCCCACCGTAGCAGTAAATGGTCCACCTCAAAGCGAGCACGAAAACAACAGGAAGGCAGGAGAGAGCTGCCCCTGCCCATTTTAAACAAGGTCTCTCAGCTGTGGCCTCGGCACCTGCCCTGGCTGCAGCTTCGTAAGGTGGGTGTGTTAGTACAGCTGTCTGGCTTTTAAGTGACTTTTGTCAGTTTGAAAGTGAAAAGTCTGTTTGAGGAGCTGAAAGAACAATAGCCCAGAGGCCGGAAGAAGGGCTGGCAACACAAAGGACTTAGACTACACTACTGTCCCTTTTCATTACTTCTAATGAAAGATTCATAAGAATAACTTTAATTTTTTATGATCCCCTTTTTGGTATGACTCTATTAGTCGTGTCAACTTCCAGATCCAGGTTCTCTTTAAATAGCAAAGGGTCTGTTGTGAAAGTGTCTTCAAAGAGCAACAGGGACAGAATAGATTCTGGCCATCCTGTAGGCCCCTTTCTCCAGAAGACACTGCTCTCGGGGACACAGAAATGCTCCTTAAATACGGTTTCCCTCTGCCTTGAGGTCTCTGTGAACACTGCAGGGAAGCGATCTTAAACCTCCCTGACGTGCTAGTTCAACTGCTCCTAGGAAGAACGATTCTATTTGTTTTCTTGGCTTCACTCTATTTAACAGGAACAGTAGTATAATCATCATTAATCGCTCTCTTTTCCCTTTACTTTTCAAATAGCTGTCTCCATAGTGCATCTTTATTTGGTCTCTCAGCCAAAAGGGCAGGGGTGGGGAGGGGGGGCGGGGAACAGGTCGTATTTGTTTTATGTCCTGTTACCAAATAGCACTGAAGACTGGCTTGAGGCAATCGTTGAAGGTGAAACAATATTTTAAAATGAGGATAATCTACTTTCAAGAACCAAAGTCCTAGGCTTCATCAAAAGAATGTTTGCAAAAACACTCATTCTGGCAAATGTACACTGAAGTGGTTAAGAGAAGTGAGTGAACGATCATTTCATTTTCTGCCCTATGGCTGAAAAAGAACCAAACAGTTAAAAGTGCAATAAAATCCTGGGGGCGGGGCTGGGGTGGGATGGGGTGAGGAAATGTGATTTAAAATGTTATCTGCCACGTGAAAAGGGATCACCAACTTTTG
Source organism: Physeter macrocephalus (assembly GCF_002837175.3). Lineage (NCBI taxonomy): Eukaryota > Metazoa > Chordata > Mammalia > Artiodactyla > Physeteridae > Physeter > Physeter macrocephalus. Next base: position 31,940,041 of record NC_041217.1, read on the forward strand.
AACAAGCCTGGGGTTCGCTAAATGAGTTTGTTTAATCTAGGCGAAATAAACAGGCTGCTTTTCACAAGGTGGTTAGACCTGCAGACATTTAATCCAGGATGGGCCGAACACAATGATACCGACCCACTGAAAGCTCCAACCACCACCGGCGGCTCTCAACAGAGAACGGGCTCCCTTTCTCCTATTGATAACCCTTTGTGGGGCACAGAGAAAGAGGCGAGGCGAGGAGAACTGAACGCCAGACAATGGCCATCATGCCACACACTGTCTCTGAACTTTCCTCATCTCTGAAGGACAATTAATTATGAAGGCCTTAGGGGTAGGTCGAAGCAAGGGAAAAACCCAATGCTGTCCCAGCAGTGGACGCGGCTGCCACCTCTGTGTTTGCTAAATGGCTTTGCCTGTTGGGGTGCAGCCACCAAGAGAGCCAATAGATCACTGGGCGGGGGGAGGTGTGGGAGGAAAGCAAAAGATTTTTTTGTGTGTGCGCCTGCCCTTGTATAATTCTATTCTCACTGTGAACTCATCCATACACAAAACACAAGGACAATTTTTTTTTTTTAAAGAGAGAAAAGCCACAGGGTAGGTTGCAGCAGAAACGGCCTCTCAGTGGTGTGTTAAAAAGGATGTTCTTTTCACCAAATCATTTCACAGAGGCAAAACAGACAAACACAAAGAGTTGAGACTTTTTCTCCGACATTAAATGGAGTAACTGATAAGGTCAGACATATGATACCTAAAGACATGAATCTGTGAACTCTTGAAGTCAAAGGGCCTCTCTGTGCCGAGGAACAATCTTTCAAAGGAAATAGATCATAGAACTCCACTGAATCTGCTTTAAACTTTATGAAGCAGGAGGAGAAAAAGCTCTAAGTAGGGAAGCTTGACAGAAGAGCCTTGAACTATTTTCTGAAGGAAAGATGAGACCCTCCCTAGGCTGCCACAAAACATCTTTTTTTTTTTTTTTTTTCTAAAGGCTCCTCTGAACTTTGATACCAAGACACTGCCATTGAAAGCTGTATAATTATGTGCTATAGCCACTGTAGAAAATGCTTTGTTCCCCCCAACAAAGGACAATAAGCAAAGTAAAGCGACATTACACTGTATCTTTTTCTTTAAGAATGTTGAGAAAGGTCATGGAATGCTATAACTAACAAAGCTGTTGAGTAAGGAGGTTTTAACGTTGATCTTACTGTGCTCGAATGTAACCCAATGACAAAAAAGACACAGGGCGCTAAAAATGCAATGACATTACCAAATAGATGATAAATCAATGGGCCTGCTTCATTATACCGATCAACACCTTGAACCCCAAATGGACAGCGGTGCAAAAATGAAGCTTCAGGCGCGCAGTTCTCCCTGTGCCGTCCCCTACCCCTGGCAACCCCCCCTTCCCCACCCAGCCTGGCGTCTTTACTGCTCCCTCCTTCAAATTTCAGGCAATCATTCTGTACGAGGAATATGTTTCCAGACAGCCATGTGTGTACATATATTTAGAGAACATTCATTTAGTCTCTTAAAAGATCAATTTGGCTTGTCAGTGGGGGGACTGGCAGGGAAAGAAATGGTAAAGGTTTCTTTTCCTCCTCGCCACCCACCAAGAGTGCGTTGTGTGATCGTTTAAATGGCACCTCGGCTTTGAGGCCAAAAGACTGCAAGAGCAGTAAAAGGGTTTCCCTCCTGTGCCGGTTTTCCAAATGATCACTCATATTTAAGCATCTATTTGGAGCAGAGGGGAAGCGCTTCCTAAATCCAACCGTCCTCATTTTTCTTTAAAGAGGTGACAGGGTGAATGAAAGACTTCCAGATACATTAAATCTTCTTAAACGCGCGTCGTGCGGAAAGCGGGAGTGGGCTGGGAATGGGGGTGAGCCTGGTGGAGGGAGTAGATGCACTGTATGGGTGTAAGTGTCATGTGTTTGGGTGGGTGTGTGCGTGGGGGGATGTGAGGAGTGCTGCCTTTTCATTTTCTCTTTCTAAGAGGAGAGTGAGAAGACACAGAGAGAGGCCTGCAGGAGCACCCGGCTCGCCTGTCACGTGACACCTAGAAAAAAGTCAAACCACAGGCTCCACGATGGAGCGTTTGCCCCGTGAGTTGTTAGTATCTCAGGAAATGACATTTACAAGCCCACTAATCAATGAATCAAGTTCTCTTTTCTATTTGTTTCTAAGCCTTCCATCCAAAACCCTGGGTCTTTACTGAAGGCAAGGGAAGTTAGTCACTCCTCCTGCGAGTTTGGACCCTGCCCGCAGTTAACTGGCTGGCCACTAATGGCCCATGGGGGACGCCTGGCTGACCATGGCGGGCGAAGGGCTAGCTCAAGGGAACGGAGAAGGAGCGCTCAGGGCAGTCTTGGAAATTGATCGTGAGCCTTGCCTTCTTTCCCGCCCCCGTTGTGAGGGAAACAGAAAAGCAATACAGTCCAATGCACACGCCCCTACAAGTCAGAAGGATCAGCCCGGATGAAGGTGTCTGCTACATTCTCTTCCCAGCCTCCACGCAGGCCATCCCAGACCCCAGTCTCTGGGTCATTCTGCCTTTCTCAGCGGCCAGCCTACCTCAGTCAACCTAGGGTGGCTGACTTCCGGCTCCACGAGCAGTGCGTTTAACCTTTGTGACTTACACAGATCGGTTGCCTTAGTTGAGTTCTCTGCCAAAACGTGTAAACCTGCCTTGGAAACTGACAGTGCGCCTTGCCTTCTTTCCCTGCCACAGCTGTGAGGGAAAGAGAAGTAATAAAATTCAACTCCTATGCCCCTGAAGTCAGAAGTATCGGTGTGATGTAAAAACTGGGAAGGAATCCCAAACCTCCTTTCCCTCCTTATAAAAATCAGTTTTGGAAGCTCTTCAAAATGAAGCAAGAATGAAGCACAGCAATATGGACCATAACACCTGGAACGACAAATTTATTGTTACCAATCTCATTTAATGTGAGAAGTGGGAGTTAAAAATGCGGCCTGTCGCTGAACGTGCCTCTCTGAACACCTTCACGGACTCGTGCTGGGAGGGAGATACCCGACCCCTGTCCCGTAGCCAACTTTCTTCCCTCGAGCACAAGCTGAAAGCGTGGTTCGTTCCCCCCCGCCGCCCCGCCCCCTTCAGTGTCTTCTTCCACATCCCCTGGGTCTTCTCAAGCTCTCACCACCCCAAGTCTGAATGCCGTGCCAAGCATCTTGGCAATTGTGTAAACTGATACAAAAGGCAGAACAGGCTCTCCTGTCACTTAGAAGGTTCTGACTCATACAAGACAGGAAATGCGCAGGGTCTAGAAGAGCAGGGAGATGCAAGCCACTCCCTCTGCACTAGTGATAAACCTTCCCCATCTGCTTTATTTTCCCGCAGGCCAGGGGTCAGCAGCCACTCCAGCCTTGAGAGCCATCAGCGGCAGGGGCTGGAGGGGGGTGGTGCTTAGCAGTGACAGAGGTGCCACCAGCAAGCTTATGACAGAGGCAGAGATGGAGCAGAAAGCTGAGAGAAGACAAGGGTATGAGGAGGGAAAGCAGGAAGGAGAAGGTAGCAAGGGACAGAAAAGCATTAGCCTCACCCCCGTTCTCTCTCCCTGCCTCCCCTGTTCCCACCCATTTAGAACTACTTTAAAAACAGTATAAAGCTTTAGGCAAGCTGAAGTATTTCTTGTATTAATATCCATATCATTAGTACTCACATTAAATTAGTTAATATTGGTAGACCACTTAGAAGAGTGCCCAGAACATACTAAACAGTCAATAAATGTGAGCTATTTTATCATTGCTACAAACCACTGATTAACCGATTGAGAAATTTTAAAATGCCATCAAGAAGACGTTTTATTATTTGGTCAGCTAACAGTTGGTTTAATATAGTCCTTTAAATTGGTTGGATCTTTGGGCATCATGTAGGCATAACTTCAGTCTCTATACTAGGCCCCATCTCCGTTTAAAAATTTAAAAATAAACCAGGTGTACAGTTCTCTACTTTGCCATCTTCTTCACTTGCTCATTTTAGACTACAGATTCACTTGACTTGCTCTTCAGGGGAGAAACTTAGATGCAAAAGTCAAGCAGTGCATGCAATAGCAGCTGAGGTATCAGATAGAGGTGCTGGGTCTACTTCAGACTCACAGCCACGGTCCACACTGGAAGAGCAACAATGATAAGACCAGTGGCTTTTTTTTTTTTTTTTTTTTACAAATTTATTTATTTATTTTTGGCTGTGTCGGGTCTTTGTTGCCACGCGTGGGCTTTTTTTAGCCACAACTACTGAGCCCGCGTGCCACAACTACTGAGGTCCGTGCGCCACAACTACTGAAGTCCGCGCGCCTACAGCCCCTGCTCCGCAACAACAGAAACCACCTCTATGAGAAGCCCGCGCACTGCCAAGAAGAGTAGCCCCTGCTCACCGCAATTAGACCAGTGGCTTTTTAAGCATCTCACTTAAGCACGGACCTCCATGCACAAAGGCACAGAAAAGAAGGATCATCTTATCTGAAGCTTTTATTACTAAGTGCCCCAAACTGAGAGACTAAATTAAAAACTATTTCATGATATTAGGATCATACGTGGTGGTAGGGGTGTGTATGTGCATATGTGTGGGTAAGTGGAGGGGGCAGGGCAGAATCCAGCTCCTGCTTTGTTCTTAGCACATTTCCGGAAAGAGCCTAGATTTTACCGAAGGAGGAATAAGGCCCAGAATAGTCCAATAACTTGTCTGAAGTCACATGAGAAGTGACAAAATTGCTCCCTGGGCCCCATACTCTTTGCACTGAAGCAGTCTTAAAATAGACACTGCAGATAAAGGAGAGGTGGCCTGGCTGGAAGTGGATATGATTCACAAAGAGAGGAATATCAGATGTTAATCATATTAAAGGAGGATTTAGATGATGCTAAATGGAGCAGCTTGTTGGGTATCTCTTGATTCCAGCCACCCCCTGTTTGTGTCATTTTGGCCCTTGTGCTGAGTAGGGGATTAAAACCAACCAGGTAAGGTTTAAACGACCCTAAAAAATCCTAATGGACACTGTCAGGATTTGTTCTCTTGAGTATGTTACTCAGCAAACATGCACAAACCATCCCGTGGATCTTGGGCAATTCTTTTATGAAGCGTGACGCACGCTGCCAAACGAATATTTATCATAATAAACTGTAATTAGTTCACTAGCGCACCGTTGAATTCTCTTAGCTCAAAGTTGACGGCAAAAGACTTATCAGAAAGGGGGTGGGGAGAAGTGAAGCTTTTAATAAGATTTCTTTAAAATGTTTAGCCATCGTCATCACGCAGGGGAAACGGGCTCGATCCCTGGTCAGGGAACTAAGATCCTGCATGCCACAAAGTGTGGCCAAAAAAAAAAAAAAAAAAAAAAAATTTAGCCATTGTCACATTCTTCAGCTTTAGAAGAAATCTGCTAGAGTGTTCTGTCGAAACAGTAAACCAGTGCTCTGTTCCAACAGAGACTTTAAAATACTGAGGCAGTAAGTACAAGAAGGATCCTCACTTTTATTTTTTTAAATTTTATTTATTTACTTATTTATTTTTGCGGTACGCGGGCCTCTCACTGTTGTGGCCTCTCCCGTTGCGGAGCACAGGCTCCGGACGCGCAGGCTCAGCGGCCGTGGCTCACGGGCCCAGCCGCTCCACGGCATGTGGGAATCTTCCCGGACCGGGGCACGAACCCGTGTCCCCTGCATCGGCAGGCGGACTCTCAACCACTGCGCCACCAGGGAAGCCCGGATCCTCACTTTTAATGTGTTTGGCCAAGGAAAAACTTCGCTTATAACCCACTTGACAAGAAAAATACGTTGGTTTTGGATAGCAAAGAGAAATTGGTGGCTTGCAGTATAAACACTCCAACTTTCAAGGAAAAACCATGACTTTCCTGCTGCTAAACTTCCCCACTCAGTTCTTCATAAGCCACAAAAACTGATCTGCTAAGATGACTGGGAGAAGGGTACCCAAAGGAATGGGCAAGCAGCGGGGAGCAGTGGGTGTCAGGTCGTTATTGACAGGGCCAGACCAAGGTGCCCCTTTCTCCTTTGACACTGAGAACTTTGTGGGCATTTGGGGGTACCTCTCTGCATAAGGAAAGCAAGAATATTAACATAAGGTCCGCGCACGAGCAGATGTGGGGGAAAAATTCTCCTCCTCAAGGCACTACAAGAGAAGGACCACCTTTGTCAAGCCACAGCCTGTCCATTCTCATCATCAGAGGTTCAGCCTGCAGAACCCTTCCCACATTCCCACTTCTAGCCATCATTGCCCCAGTCAGCAGGGCTCAGCAAAATGCTTTTGTGGGTACTGGGAGATTCGCTAGTGTTGTCTCATGGAAAGTCATCACGTTCAATGAAAAATGCTTGCTGAGGCACCACATCAGCCAGTAAAGAAATGCCTTACTCATAGCCACACATCTCTTATTGTTGCATAGATACGGCTTTCTGGGAATCATCTATACTGCTTCATATGTGCCTGGAATATGCAGGTTGCAGACACATACAAGTATGTATAAGACCGTATGAATGAAGAGCAGCAAGCTCGTGAAGCTGCACGTATGCAAAATGAACACACAAGGTTGTCCTCCCAAAAGAACAAAAACAGAAACAAACAAATGAACAAAGATGTCCGTGGGTCTCTTATAATAGGTACTTGGTAAATTCTCACACCATTTCTTCCAGAAAGGAAATGAATGCTGATGAAAGTTTGAAACCATGGAATCACTTCCCCATCAATCTTTCTAGACTTTTTAAGAAAACAACTTTTGAAGCTACCACTGAACACAGCATATGTCAACTCAATCCACATGCCAGAACCTAAATGTGAAAAAGGCCTATTGGGGTAGGGACCTCTTCTCTGAAAAGGGAATCACTCTGTGTGTGTTCCTTGCTGCCGTTTCTTTGGATTCGCCAGTTCCCTCTTGTGTGGCCACATGGGTCTTCCAAGCAAGCAGCAGAGACGGGGGATAGGAAAGGAAACGGAAGTGGGTCAGCTCCCAGGACTCTGACGGGACCCACGGGGGGCTCTTCATTGCCACTCGACCTCTTACCCTACTGGGGGATGCTTGTGTGAGATACCAAAGCAAAAAAAAAAAAGAAAAGACAGATTTGGGGCATTTCTAAAGAAAATATTTTTTTTTATAAAAAAGGGAGATGACCGAAAAACAAAGATGGGTTCCTACCTCAAAGTCATTTGCTTTATTGTAGTGCATGTTCAGAGCCCTGTACAGCTCACAGTCTCTGGTTATAGACAGCTCTTCGGTACTGGTGACCCCATCGTTGATGGCTTGTCGCGCGTACTTCTCCATCTGAATGTAGTAAAACTCACGGAAATTGCTAAACCACTTGATGAGCTGAGAGGTAATGCATCTGTTGAACTGTTAAATTTAAATGTTGAAAACGATAAGAACATTGCCATTTTTCTTCATTCATTCTTTAAGCATTTGAAGAATTTTTAAAGTTCCCCTCCCTTCCTTACTTGGAAAGGTATGTTTTTAATTCCACCAAAATGGTGGCAAGGGTGACAAGAGCAATGATATACTTAACGGGATATTATAAAACCAACGAACGATGGAACTGCAGCATGACCCTACACATCTCAGATGGAAACCTCACGTTCTAAATCTGATTTTCCTTAAGCTGAATATCTTATTTGAAACTTTGTTCTTCATCTTTCAGTAGAACAAACTGCATTTGTATACTTCTCATGGAAATTCGTTCAAGCCATAGAATCCTGGGAAGTCGTTATATTCAAGTACCAGAGATGGTGAGTCACATGACTTCACCACTAGCATGATTTTTCTTTTTTAAAGAGAATTTGTGTCACCACATGACAATCTCATTCAATGCTGGAAAATGGCTTTCACACAAAAGGGGAGGAATCTGGCACTTGCTTAGTTTTTGGTAATGGGTGATCCCCGTGGCCATTGGCTATGATTCCACTTAACGTCTGCACCCGGTACTCACGGCTGGTGCTGTCTGGTCAAACCTCCATACCTGTTCATACACTTCCTACAGCCAGCACTGGAGAGGACCCATGCCCCCTTCCCACTGGAGTCTATGCAGCTGGGGAGGTGTGCTTAAGACACAGTCCACAGACAGCATAGACAGAATCTTTATTACATTTTTTTAAATGTCAAGTTACAACAACATGATTAGGCTTTAGAACTTTGTTTACCAAGGTTTCCCAATGACCTTTTAAATGAAGATGTCTTCCTGGATTCACTGCAAGTGATACCATTCTTATTGACAGTCCTCTGTGCACGTAAAGGACAGATGCATCTCAACTTGCCAAGTCAAAACCAATAAATCCATAGCTTTATATCAGGCAGGCTGACAGACAACCCCCTGCCTTTTGTCATCGCAGGCATTCCCTTCCCTGGGCCCCCAGAAAAAGATGTACATTCATCAAAAATCAACAAAGACCACTTATCAAACACTGGCCATGAGAACATCCAGACTCCAACAAGATGACAGCTAAAGTGTGTATCGGGGCTGTAATTACTACACAGAAAGTTGTTTCTATACCAGCAAAGATAATAAATGAATGAAAATTTATGGCAGAGAATGGAAGTAACAAGGAAACAGAAGCAGGGAGACTGGTGTTTCTCCCAAAAGGCCAACTTGCCTCATAATTGCCATAGAGTTGCAAGGGCCCTTACAGATAATTGACCAGAAAATGATTAAGTCATCAGCAAATCGCTTCTGCTTGCTAGAGTTCAAACATGTACTTAACCTATCCAAGAATTATATTTTCACTCTGTGTGTCTGCTCTGTCTCTATTCAGCCTTGCGGGGAACCCGATTAAAAAGACAACTGAAGGACCCCCGTTATCTGATCTTCTGGTTGCCGATTTCAATAGAACTTAAACCCATTACGATTTGCTGAACTTGGAGTTCTTTCCATTTTATCTCAGCAGTAAA
>NC_041217.1:31951425-31977283 GCF_002837175.3 Physeter macrocephalus
AAAGGAATGGGAACAATTTCTTGTTGGTTTACAGTGCCCGATATTTCTAAAGCTACAAATCCACCATCTCCCCCACCCTCGCCCTTCTCCCGGCCACACGTGCAAAATCATGAACGCTTCTAATATTTACATCTACTGTTGGATAGCGTTGCTGGCTCAGAATGGCTGCTACTTTCCACCCTCCAGGTGTCTGCATGTCAGTGGTAGATGAGTGATCCCTATGTAAGCAGTTTGTAAAGCTCTTTGGCCTCCTGAATGAAAGGATATTATATTATAGATAATATAAGGTGTTGTTATCATTATATCACAACACTGCAGATCACAGCACCAAGAGGAGTGAAGGAGGTAACACGGACATCTAAACACACACACACACACACACACACACACACACACACACACACAGTAACAATTTTCTCCCTCTCCTCCATGTCCCCCTCCTAGAACTAAAGGGTCGGGAGGATGCCCTGGAAGAACTAGGCTCTAGAAGCTGGTTGGTCCTCAACCAATCGACAAATGCCCTTCAGTTTGTCAGTTTCAGATGGTTCCCCACAAGGTCCAAACCCTGTCCTGGTCTACTGTGGCACTCGACCTTTCTTGTGCTTAATGATTCTTATCTAGCTCTTTAAGTAACTACCTCTCTCTGTCTTCCCATCCTGCCCAGTTTGCTGGCACTGGAGGAGAAGGAAACATGCCTTCCTTAAGGAGCTCAGCCAGGGAAGGAGAGAGATAAAAGGCTGAAGTTGCTACACAATTTAAAAGCAAACAGGAGGGAAAACAGAACTTTTCTTACAAGGCCAAGTAAAACATCAGTGAAGGCAAGACTGAAATGGGTCGGCCTGCGAAAGGGGCCAATGAAACAACTCAGACGTTGGGCACAAAACCCACTGCAGAGAGAGGGGAGTCACGGAGGAAGGAGCACATTTTGGCTGCTCGTGGGTTCTCCGTGGCAGAAATAAGAACTTGTACACACGGGGGTGGGCAGGAGAGGGTGGGGGTAAGAGCACCCAGCCTTAATAAACTAATCTCGGCTAATGTAATGTTTATCGAGTTCTTTGGATAATGATACCATGTGTGTCATTAGCATCATCAAAACCCAATCTATGTTTTAAAAAGTTACAGATGATTAACACAACATCAAGTTGTTGCAAACAATTACTTAAAACCCACACACAGACACAGACGCATACACACACACACACACACACACACACACACACACAGAACCAGGAGGTCCCCATATTCTGTAGAATGAGGGAGGCTGCAGCTGTAGGCCGACAGCTTTCATATCCTCATTTGAATAATGTGTCCTGAATCTGTCACTTTATTCATTCTCCTTATGCTCAGTGTACTCTACATCAACAACAAATTAAGTTGTAAATAAGAGACAATCATCACTTTTGTTTTTAAGCAGCTACTGCAGAGAGAATTTCAATGTACGCTCCTTTCGACAGGGGGAAAAAGAGGTGCTAGTGTTTGCTTTCCTAAGCACAAATATGGGGAAACTAACAGAAACAAAAACAGAAACAGTTTACTGTGGCTGAGGGGAGGAAAATAAAATTCTCTAAAGCACATCCCTCCAGGACCAACTGAAATTTCTTCCAAGGAGTTAAGACATATAAAGACAGAGGTTAAGTTTCCCGGACTAGAATGAAAATCTGTGCGCCCAGTCCTTTGGTCTTAACACACAAGGAGCCTCCTCTTTGCTTGGCAAAGCCTTAGACCAATGGACAAATGCATTAAATCAATTACAACGTAGGTGTATTCACCAACCAACTCCACACTCATCTCCATTAACTTCCAAGAGTTCAAATCACTACCTCATGCACAGAAATTGAAAACATTAACAATGAAATATGTCCTTACCTTTACATCAGAGAAGTAGGTTTTCAGCATGTTGGAGCTGGGATAACGGGTGTAAAAGAACATGAGCTTTGCTTTTTTCAAGTGATTGGGTGACAATCCTTCCTGCATGTAGGATGCAATTGGTTAAGGAAACAATTTCTTGAAACACAAGCACCTACCATCCCTCCCTTCCCCCGCCCCCCCACCCCAGGAATCTGGAGGCCCACCCAGCAACCATAGGAATTCTGGAAGATAAATGGCGCTGGCCATGGAATCCATCACTAACTTGCTGCTGCCTGCTCAGAATGACCACTGCCGGTCGGAAATTGCCAAATATAATGGTGAAGATGCACTGCACAATTTAGTTGCGGAATCCTGGAGACTTCGTGGTGAGGCTGGCAAAACATTCCCCCCGTTTGAGGTCCTTATGCTATCTATACGTTCACTTGTTGCTAAGGAGACAAATGCACCCAACAGGTACTGCACAACTCTTATCATGAGAGTTTTTTCCTTCTTCACAATTACAGTTCTGTTTGTTCCCTACGCTCTCTGCAGGTGACATCCAATTATTATACTAATGTACATGAAAAGATAAAATGCATTATTTTGAACACTGTTAGGCAAGCTTCACATTTTACCTTTCAGCGCTAATATAATGGAGCATCTTGACTCACTTTCTTCCTGTCTCATTATTATATCCTTTTAATTGTTTCCTTTTCAATAACAGCTAAAACTTGGGAGGGGTAGTTTGGGCACGAGAGAACAGGGAGGGGGGGTGTCGCTTTTGTTAGAGCAACGATCCAAAACCAAATACAATTTGCCTCTCCTGGATTTATAGTTAACTCCTTTGAGAGTGCCACAGTGGTTGGAGCTAACAAATCAATAAATGTGGGTTAGCAGATCAATAAATGGCCACTTACCCAAAATAAGAAGGTCTATTTATCTGGAAACATCATTACCTTTTAGATCTGTAAACAGCAGCAACTAAAACAGTTCCCAAGAGAATGTGAGGCTAACCATAACAATCCAGGCTTCCTGATTCTCCCCCAGATTCTTGGCACTCCTCAGCAGACTCGGAGCTGGGATGGCTCTGGTCACATCTGTGCCGCAGCCTGGCCCTGCCATTTCCTCAGCAAATTAATGGCTTTATAATTTATCAGAAATGAAGATGCACGTGGAGAAAATCAATGTGGTCCCCCACAAGGTCAATTAAGGGTCCTTCCTAGAAGCTTCTCTAAGGATTTTCTCTTAAAAGAGAGTCTGGGAAAAAATAAGGGAAAAAAAGAAAAGAAAATATGCGCGTGTGGGTGTGCGCGCACACACACACACGCACACATAAGCAAACACACACACTTGGCTAACAAACCCAACAAAAATTTCACACCGTATGAAGCAAGGTCAAATAAACACAGATATTTAGGAAAGGTGAAAGTTTCTAAACTACCACCATCAATTACAGCATGACCAATCTTAGGAACAGAGGGAAACCAGAAAGTTCCTAGAGAAGCATAATCGAATTAATATTGATAAGTTCTTGACTACTCATAACAGGGGGTTTAACCAAATATTCTGCTGAGAATTTGATCAATTAGCATTCCCGTTAATATCACGCAATTTGAAAAAGATCACCGTAGTTTGTAAATTGAAAAGTTAAATATTGAGCCTTTTGTTTTCACTGAAAATAAACACTGAAGAAAGAAATTTTGATGTTTTATCTGTAAGCCAAAGCAGTTTAACTGAACTTGTGTTTTTGTTTGAGATCCTTAATGATTACAAAGACGATAATTTATGACTGACATACTTCTTGTGCCAAGGAAAGGGCTGAAAGGCCCTCCAGTAACCTCCATTAGACTGAGAGAGGGGACTAAAGGAGCCCGGCACACTTCAGGACCATCTGTCCAAATGGATAAGTGAAATAATAGTGGCAAGCTGTCTCCTATTGCCTCGTGATAAGAGTTTTAGGCAAGTCCAAACTTTGACAAACATCCTCAGATTTGGGTTCTAATCTGTTCTTTCAGAAGGCTACATCCAAACAACCTAGTACAATTAATTATTAGCAGGGAAAAGTTCCAAACCTTTTCAAATTTGGTCTCATACAAAACGAATTGTTTTGCTGTAGTTCTCAGATAGTTATTGAGCCACCAAAACTTCCTGAAGCTTTCAGTGTCTTTAAATTATGCTAAGATGTTTCTGTCTTTTTTAATTAAAAAAAAACAGAGCAAAGTATCCATCGTATTTTGGTTGGGATTCAGAGGCTTTTTATTTCATGAAAAAAATCATCCTAATTTGAATTTCTCAAGTCCGTTTTTTTGCTTTAAAATGCTTCCTGTTGGAAATACTTGGAATCAATCAGTGGAAATGAAACACAGAATACATCTTTATTTCTTGCTCATCGTGTAATTAAGATAAAATTCCCATAAAATATATGTTTCTAATAAACTATTAAAAATAGCTAATGAAAGATTTAAAAGCCAACAGTTAGATAATCCTTTTTTTTCTCTTCAAAATAAATCTGAACTGACCAATTGGTTAATTTCCCTTTTAAGTGCTTGTGCTGAAAAGCAACTGTTCTTCCAAGAAAGCACTAGCTGTTTCCAGGATACTTACACACGCACAATGACTCATGATGGAATAGATTCAGTAAACATACAGCTGTACTGAACACGAGCTAAGCTCCATTCAAGGCCAGGAAAGAAAATGAGCACAAATAAATATTAAGGAGGTAAAGGGGGGTGGGGTGAGGGGGGATGGAACGCAAACAAGATCTGTCCCGGCAGCTCATGTGGCTTTGCCTCAATTCTCTTAGCCATAGCTTTGTGAAGACAGATGACATTCAATTCTATGTATAATGCAAAATAGACAATAACTGCTGAAACTTGAGACAGCTGCCAGGTGTAAAAAAAAAAAAAAAAGAGAGGAAAGGAAAAGAAAAAGAAAAAAAAGATGATAAATCCATAAATTAATGAAAGACATCTGCTCGGGAATATAAAAGATAAGAGAAGTAGGGTACTGCAGCTGAACCTAAAATGGTATTCAAACAACCTGAGAATTTAAGTGTTGTCTGTTTACCAAGCACGATATAACTTCACCTAAACAGCAGCCGCGGGAGCAGCAACAGAGGCAGCAAAAAGGCAAATGGGAGAATAATAGGTCCTGAAGGCTGCAGGAAGAAAATTCTTTTTTTCCAACTGAACCCTGAACTGTGGCTAGAGGTTTTACATGCTGCAGTTCCGACCAAATGGATCGGGACCACTTGCTTACAATTTCTGAAACGCTTTGAAACCCAGAGAATTTTAGCTTGCTCCTTAAGCTCTGATTTGCTATGTTTCTAGTTTTCCCCCCTTAGAATCCTTAAAAGGGGAGAAAAAGATCTAAACTCTCACATTGAATAAAAGGGATAGAGCAAGTTGTTGCTCCACAAAGAAGTTTAACATAATAGGTGGGATGTGTAGTTTATGGATATATATATTCTTAAATTTACTTAGTCCATAATTGGGGGGAGGGGGAAGGGGAATCCAGAGTCTTCCAATCTTTAATATATGTGTTTCCCTACAGCTAATACACCTAACAGAATTCCTATGGCCCCGCACCACTTCCAAAAATGTAAAAGATCAACTTCTATGGATGAATTCACATTTTAGAAATTCATTTTTAATTCAGGTTTTCGAGATGGATTTTAGTTTCCAATCATTAAATCATTTTCCTTTTTTAACTTCACGTGTTTTTTAACCTTCTCCCTAAAAGTCGAACAGGGAAAGCTGACTGTCACAGAGAAGAGGTTCAGTTTCTTCCCTCGCATGTCTTAAGTGCTTAGAACACCGCTCTTGTGCTTTAAATGGGTGCATGCAAACGTTTGAGGCCCGAACTAGGCTATTTTTCTTGAGATGCAAAGAGGATGAATGACAAGGAACATCAGGAGGAAAAACAATTGGCTGGCTGTTTCTTTTGGAATTTGAATAAAATTCAATATTTGATTAAATAGATTCATTTACAAGGATACTGAACACGGTTTTTGTATCCAAGACGTGACCTTTTGGTGCAGGTGCACTGACATTCAGTTTACCACGCACACACATTCACTAGTTCCTTTCTATTAGAAGGGATAACAAGGTAGTGTGCTCTATTACGTAGAATATATATGCCTAATGTGCTGGACTCAGAATGGATTTATCCGATAAGCTGGCGTTCTTAATAGTTCTTATCTTAGCTACTTTGTTCAGGGAAACAGATGATGTCTTTTGCGGTGGGAAAGAATTGTTCCTTAAGAATTCAATTATTCATTACAGTTTGGAAAGCCATGGACTAAAAGTAAAAACAATAATGACAATCATGAAGGTACCATTTCGTCCCATTTCTCCTCATTTCTATCGATCTTTTCTAAGAGTAACTGCATAACAGGTTCACATATGGCCTTGTCTACCTAAACTGAAGTAAGATGACTTGCTGTGGTTCCCAGAGATTTCTTTAAACTAAAAGCTTGAGAATTTTGCCTAGACACCACCGGGTAAGTCAAGGGGAGAACTCATCGCCGTACAAGGATGGAGACAGAAGAAAAGCAGACCCAGCCTCTCAGCAAACACTCAGATCCTCACTGGCTTCAGAACTGTGTGAACTCTAGAAAAGGATGCTTGTCTATCTTCTTCCTGAGAAATAATATAGCAAAGAGATAAACGGCTAAAAGGGCGAGATCATAGAAGGGAAAAGAGAAAGAAACAGAGGCTGGAAGGCCAGCATATGGGAAATGTAATCATTCATTGCAGCAAGAGGCCAAAATTATTTAGCTACACAAAATAAACAACTCCAGGTGTAAGCAACTAACATTTCATATGAATACAGGTGTTTCCAAACCGTTGCTGTTGAGCAGACTCTTCTATGGGAAGAGAGAGGTGAAGTTATTCCTCTGAAGAAGAAGCAACTAAATTCTCTTTAAAGTCTTTGATATGTATAGAAAGAAAAGGAAGTACTTTCTATTCAAATACTCAAAATTCCTCAGGGGATTTAGAGAGGGTGAGACAGTGAGCATAGCCAACACTTAGAGCAATCTAAAGATTTTTTTCTTAGAAGACCCAACTTATTAAAAAAAAAAAAAAAGCGCAGGCATAATTATCTGGATACGGTGACAAGTCTAAGTAAAAACAAAAAACAATTAAGAAAAACCCAGAAACTGGAATCTTGAGTTAAAGAGTTTAGTATGGCCTTATAAGACTTTGAAACCTGGCTTCAAATATTCATCCAAATGGGCATGTCCCTTTCGTGTGTGTGTGTGTGTGTGTGTGTGTGTGATCTTGAGTTAAAGAGTTTAGTATGGCCTTATAAGACTTTGAAACCTGGCTTCAAATATTCATCCAAATGGGCATGTCCCTTTCGTGTGTGTGTGTGTGTGTGTGTGTGTGTGTGCGCGCACACGCACAAGTGAGAGAAACAACCCACCATCACTACAACTGGCTTCAAAATGAAGTCAAGGGATCTCTGAGGAGCAATGGGGTCTAGCCCTGGACATGAGCCTGGTATGAACCCCAGAAGATGCTCTCCTGCAGAGGGTAAAAAAAAACCATTCAAGGTCTGTGTCTATGTACTTTGCCTTTCTCATCACCAACAGCTATATTCCAATTTGACCAATGTTTATTGCCTGCTTATGATGTGTAAGGCATGGTGCCTGGTGCAGCTTTGATTCATGACTGGTGGATTAAACTTTAGATCTCTGAAAGTTAGAAGTTAAATCAGCAACCAAACCAAGACTCAGTTTCTGTTTACATCTTAAGTCCTCAAATCTTTCTCTCAAGACATTATTCTCTTTTCCTCTCTATGGAAAGAGACAATGTACTTAACTGCCCAAGTGTGTCTCATACTTGTGGCTCACATTCACCTTATCAGAAATCTTCACTGTTATTCTGAGTTGGCTAGAAGGATGACCTTCATATCAAGGAAAACACATTTCCACCAGAGCTGGGACTTTGCACTTACATGGCAGCCTCTGGAGTAAGGTTAGATATGAAAATGTCAACCTCTAGCCATCAAGACGATTGCTCAAAACCCTCAATTTAGCAACAGCCAACTTAATTGCTAAATTTTATATCCATCTGGCAATTCATATAAAAGAAATATGTCTCTACTTGCCCCCAAATGCTACTATTCTACTCCCCCAAAACATCAACAACCACAAGATTTTTTAAAATTTGCTGAAAGGACCAATTTACAGAGAAAAAAATCGTGAGTTAAAAATAGCTAGAGCTCAGGACAGGTCTAATAAAAAAAATATAACTGGCATCTCTACATAAAAGTCAGGTTCAAAATATAAAAGAGACATGAAAAGAGGCATTTTTAAAGTCGAATACGGCTGAGTTTTATATTTAATTGTGCTCTCTCGATTTCCAAAATAATTTGCTTTGTGTATGTTAGGACAAAAGATTTCTGTGTATGGCTGAACAGAGGTTAATCATGCATAGAGGCAGCTGCACCAGACCCAAAGAACAGACCTTGGGTGAACGGGCGAGAGATGGATACCGTCTGAATAAATCAGTACCTGTATATTTCCTTTAAAACAAACAAACAAACAAACAAACAAAAAACCACACCTCACTTAAAGAATAAGGAGACTCTAACTCCCTATCCACAACCATCTTTCTCCCACTGCAGCCTCCCATCAGTAGACTGTTCCTCATAAGATTTAATCAGGCCTTCTTTAAACAGACCAGGAGCCTTATAGATAACTAAAGGGAGAATTCTTCTTATGGAGTCTTAGGGATCTGAAAACTGATCTTTCTCTCTTTACTCTGCTATGAAACTTACTACGTTAACATAAAATCTGATAGAATTCAATATTACAATGAGATCTTTTTTTTTTTTTCCACCTCTAAATCTACTCTTGGGGAAAAAAAAAAAAAAGGATAAGAAGATAATACGGGAAGAAACAGCAGAAAAAACACTACTGCAAAAGCCCACATTAAATACTACCACTTTGGGGCAATTAACAACTTGTGAGAGTTACAAAAATGTTGGTTTCCCGTGAAGCTTTTGTGCAACCAGAAGTGCCACACGCGTGTTGATAAAAGCCTGTTACTCTGAAGAAGAGGAAAGACTGCATTCTTAAGAAGATAGTAATATACATCATTCTAAATAATGTGTAAACCTGACCTTCTGGGAAGCCTTTTTGGTTTGGGCTTGTTTTCCTTGGGGGGCAAATGAAAGGATATTGCACTTCCCGAATAAGGTGAGATTTCGGACATGTCTTGAAGATCGCCACACTCGGATTTGATGAGAGACAAGGAGAGCCCTTCTGCAGTGCTGGGTGGATGTGCTGGTGAACAAGGATGGTGGCTCAGGTGGTGGGATGACATCTTGGTCCTCAGACTCGTGGTCTCCCTAGTTAAGTCTAAGGATTCAGGAGAGGCTCTGTCTTTTCCCGAGAAGGAGCCGGAGGGAGCACCTAATGGACTCTGAAACGGGTAGGCCATCAAGGGGAGGGGAAAGGGGTGGCGGAAGGTGGACGTGGTAAAGCCTGCGGTGGCCGACAGAGGCGACTGGTGCAGGGGCTGGTGGTGACCGCCGGTGGGGGGGCCGGAGGCAGACTGGTCAGATGAGTTTTTGCGGACCACCAGGGGCAGTGCTTCTGTCTGGTCTGTGGAACTGGGCATCTGCACATTGCCAAAGGTGTCCAGGGGGTTCGGAATGATGACGTCGCCAAAGCACTGCAGGCGCTGGTTGGCGGTGTGGAAATTGTGGTTCTCCCCATTGACTGCGAATCTGGCCTGGGGGATCTGGAGAGGCGGAAAGACCTGAGGAACCTGGCGAGAGGGTTTGGCCGAGAAGACTTTGACCACAGTGTCCACAACTTGCGACATGGCAGTGTTCAGTTCCTGTTTCAAGGTCTCGGCCAAATGTTTGCCTTCGGGTTGTAAGGAGTTTGGCCCATGGTCTCTTTCTTTGTTGTTGCCTTCTCGCTTCGGCTTGTTTTCGGCCATTTCCTGCTCCCGGATCAGGGCCCGGGCTCGGTCGATGAACTGCCCCGGGTCCAGCTCGCACATCTCATTGTCTGACCTCCCCACGGAGTCCTGGGCCCTGGCATCCAGGATCTCCGAGCGCATGCTGTCTTCAGACAGGTTACCATCTTCATCATTTTCAGAATCAGTGCTGTCATAGATCTGGTAGAACTTTTCCTGCAGCTGGCGCAGCTGTTTCTGCATGTCCTCCAGCTGCTGTTTCAGCTGTCGGCGCTCCTCTCGCTTCTGTTCTTTGCGGGCTGAAACCAGCTGCTGGAAACTCTGTTGCTGCTGCTGGGGCAGCTTCTGCTTGCGTTTGTTTTCTCGGTAACTTTCTCGGGGACTCACAGACTGCGGGGCCATATCTCTTTCATTTTCATTGCCCCGTAATGCCACACTGGGGGAATGGCTCATACCCCGGATTATATTCTCAACCCGGGCGCGCTTTGCTCTCAGGTGCTCGTCACATAAGCGATCCATATCAAACTGGCTCATAGTAGGCCTGCCAAAAGGGGAAAGACACTCTGGGGGGCTGTCTCTTGAAGAGTTGCTGCATATATCCTCCTGATGTACTTCGGAGCCTGTACTAGAGAGACCGCTGGCTTGGAAACTGGGCTCCGTGCCACCATTTTTGTTCATGTTATTTTTCAACAGCTGGGAAATTATGGTTGCTCCTGGAAAAGGCATCATGGCATCTTCATATGAGTTCGCCCTCTTCAGCAGCTTGCGGAGTACATTTGACTTTTCCCCATCTGCATGCTGCACCACTGAATACTCAACATCCTGCTCGGAACCTTGGGGATTCATGGCACTAAAAAACGTTGCTCTTGCCTTAGCAAAAAATGCAGATGCTGTCCCTACCGTCCTTTTCACTCCAATGTCAACTCTTCTCCTCTTGGTTTGCCGGCTTAAGAGGGCTGTGCTGTCATGGTCAGGCATCACTGGACAGTTATTGTGCCATCTTCAAAAGCTCGTCAGCTGGGCACAGCTCAAGAATCCTGGGACCCTGGCCAACAGAACAAAAGGACTGATGAATCATTTTCTTTAAATTTCTCCAAATTTCCTGACCTCAATCCTGAATCAAATGCAAAATGCATAGGCTCTGGGATTTATGGCACATTACAATTATTGCAATTTATTATGCACTCTGCTTGAAATGAAACATTTTTAAATATTTCTGCTCCACTGGTTTAAGATGGATTAAGATTAAAAAAAAAAAAAAAGCAAAAACTGCTTAAGCACCAGTAATATGATTCTCTTTCACAAATGCCTAAAATGATACTGTTTATCTTCAGAAGAAACAGTAGATTATAAGAACACAGCCTCTGACAACCAATTGATTAAATTTTGGGCATTGAGATTCATATTACAAAAGAAGATAAAAGTGGTCTATACTTAAGAAATAAGGTTAAATTTTGAGGATGTGTGAAATTTGGATGAAAAATTCCATTTCTGCAACAAAATTATTGTGGCTTTAACGCTATTAAGGGGAAAAAATGACTCTAAAAATGCAAATATTTCACACACACCCTTTATTACTGAATTTTAAAACATTTTTGTCATATGTGAAATGGGGAGGAGAACACTCCCATCAGCATCTTTCCAACATAAATGGCCAATTTAGCATGGAAATAAGTGCACAAATACTCATTTTACAAGTCTGCTTATTTAGCACAGATATGTGCTTTTTATTACTAAAATCACATTTGAAGACGGTATCTGTTGCTGGATTTTAATGTAAGTATGAGAATATTTATAAATTTTCATGAGGTCGTTTTGATGACTTCAATTATTATAAAGTTGGACTCAGTGCAGAAGAAGGACATTGTCACATTTCAGAAATCAATATGTGGAACACTAAACTGAGTTAGGCAAGGATAAATACGTCTTCAGTGCTAGCTTTTTTTCTATAATCTGCCAAAATAATACTTCAAATGCCTAAAGAAGCTCTTTATAACATACACCATTTGTGAATCTTATTTCTTGTGCCAAATTAAAGGATCAAAAAAACACAGGGGGATAAAAAAGACTGAAGGAAGATATATAAAGAAGAAAGAAAATAACATCAATTAAATATGTGAGAAGGGGAAATACCGTCTCTGCATATGAACTTCCATTGTTTCTTGGGAACACAATATAAAAAGGCACTTGCATTTCACAAAAGGCACTTGACATTTTTTGTGACGTTAACCAGTGATGCTAACCCCAGATTTTGTATAAATGTTAAGATGTCGCATCTTTTTGCTTACGATGAACGTTTTATGAAGAAAATGAAAATATTTTTTTCACACAGGGTTTATCTAATATTAAACTTCACGTTTGCTTAACAGAGCACATCTTCACAATAACAGGGTCTATTGCCAAAGGCAGCGTGCAGAGTGTTTGGAACAGCTCCCATCTCTTTCGGTTCACCTGTGAAAACATCTACGTGCTCCCTAGGACTGCATCTGTGGCTAGTTTTAAAGAATGACTATCCATGCAAATAGGCATAATTTCAGCATGAAATAACCTGTAAAAATCAAGACTGCTCAATGCTTAGGTGGCGACGTGTATTTTTTTAAGCGACAAAGATTTCATCATGTAGCCCTTGTTCTCAGTTTTTAAATGAAGATAAAACATTTAAATAAAGACTGTATCAGAGTGTCAAGAACGCAACATGATGCTTTTTTGTATGTTTCTTTGGATGCTTGGGGGTAAAATACTTTTTTGTGCGCCTCAGGATAAAATTTCCTGCACTTGGAATGGCAACAGATCTTGATAACTTCAATATATAGGGTTCAAAAGTGAATTCAAGATGATTGTGACCCCTTACACATTAACAAATGAAATTGGTTTCAGGAATACAAAAATGCAATGGCAAATATTTCACTAACATGTTAGATCTGATAAATCAGGTGCAGCTGTCAGGTGAGAGAAAGAAAAAAGGGGAGACGGAGACAAACAACAAAAAAGATGAATTATTTTAAAGCTCAGAAAGACTTGCATATCGAGGTGGGATGTCTTTGCGAGGAGGACTTTGTGTGTGTAGATCAGCTTTTCAAAAATAGAGTTTATTGCCATTCTTTAAAAATTTTACCTCTTGTCTTTTTGGGTGCAAGTCATTTTCTCTTTAATATCACCTGAAAAGCACACGGATCACCAATCAAAATGTTGAACAAACTTTGTGCAGTATTTTCTTCCCCTGTTCCTCTTAACAGCCAATCTGGGTTTTCCCCCTATACCCATCCTTGCTACAGGAAGAGCATCTCTGCAACAGAGGCTCAGAAACAACACGCTGGTGTAAGAGATGAGCACAAGGTCATCCCCAGCCATCCTTCCCTTCCCAGCTGCCATTTACCTCTGCGTCAACTGCACTTCCTCTCATCTAGCCTAGGTATCAACAGCTGCATCCCTACCTCATGCCTGAGCCAAGGGGAAGGCTGTGCTCTTCCTAAGGTGGAAAGAAATCATATTCTCATCTTCAGTGGAGATTGCATGTTAATTAAACGTGCTTGTTGGGTCTTTTAAGAAGAAAATATCCTGTAACTTCTTTCAAATTCACCAAACGAAACTGACTTTTGCAATTTTCTCTCAACCGGTCAGCATTCTTGGATTAAATAATGATTTGTTTCTGTTTGGGGCTAGGAAAATTTAAATACTTTTAGGTCTTATTGTAAAATGTACAGCTGAGACATAACAATCAGGACAAAACAAATGAGAAAACTAGGAACAATTATATAATCCAGTAAAACAAGGCATTATATTGGTAGGTGTGAATAAATAGATCTCTATGTATAGCTTTGACCTAAACTCAGAAATAAAGGTATAGTCGTCATACACGTTAGGATTATAACCCATGAAGGCTATAGGCAAGATTAAATAATTATAACTGGTTGACTGTAGTACTTTATTAGCATCATGTTTCACAAACGAGATATATATATATATATATATATGAATATTTTACCACATAAGAAAATGCACTGTTAAATGACTATAATGTAACTTAAATCACTTGAAAACACTTTCAAAGGTGCTTCCATGATTTCCCAATTCAGAGAATGCTATGGAATTAATTTATCACTGATATCATCCTGTCCATTAAGATTTTTTTAAATTCCTTTATTTCTCAATATATGTACTAAGCCATATGTTTCAACTACAATTATTACTGATTCTTATTATATTTTAATTTTTATATTAATTTGAGTTTAACCCAGCAATATGAACCTTTTGATCAGCACTGGTGAACATCAATATCAGCAAGTATGCAGAAAAACACTGACGTAGCATTTGAACCCAAATGTATTATCGATTGGATACACATATTCTATTCCTGTAAACTCCTCTGTAATTAATATGAAAATCTACATAGAATATTTTTATTATTAAATATTGTGTTGTACCACTTGGCGTCTAACTACATAAACACTTTAATAATTCCTATACGAAGGGTATCTTAACATTAGCAGATTCCTCCCAGAAAAAGATAAGAACGTTCAACTATGATCAAGTCAGATTTTAACTACTCCAAAAGATTCTTCATTAAAATCTGAATTATCTGAAGAATGTCAGGTAATTTAACATGGAGAATCCTAAGGAAGCTGATGACAACGTTAGTAGAAAAGAATTTTCAGGGAAGCATTTCAAAGGAACACTGCAGTGTGAACTAGAAAGTGCTGAAGTGTTCTACTTTAATAAAGAAGTTATTTGGGGAAGGGGATGCAACTTTTATGCCTCGATCTGGAGTCCAGATTCTAGACAAAGAAGTGATCACTATGATTATTTCTCCAATAGTTCAGTCAAATCTTTCATGAGAAGGGAGAGGGGAAGGTTGGCATGGTTTCCTGCTTGGATTATTTAGACTATCTGTCTTTGTTGGTAAAATGATTTGAAGGAATTGCTCAAGCCTACACTTTACTTCTCTTAGAAAACAACCTTTGAGTGGGCCTCTGATCTACTTGGGTCAAGCCGGTTATGAAACTGCAAGTGGAATAACACTAACAAAGAACCTTGTAAATCCATCTGGAAATCAGTAATTCAAGGGGGAAAATCAGATGATTTGATTTAGGTACTCCCCCACCCTTGCCCCTTACCAAGCTGTCCCCTTCACTGTATTTAAGAGTTCATTTCTGCTAATTAGCAACTTTTCCCTTGGAGATGTTTCTGCTCACTATCAGGCTAAGAAAGCCTTTGATGTTTATTGTGAAGAACCCACTTGACATTAGTTAATACTTAAATTAACTAACATTGTATTGTCAAAATCTTATATCAGGTTTAAATTTTCCTATGATAATAGAGATCTCAAATCAGAACCATTTTATCTTAAATTCCTCCATTCTATCAAAAATGTCATACATTTTTCACCTGCAAGATGAACACAGAATATTTTCTGAGACATGCTTAAAATATTAAAAAGTAATGTCACCAAATTAGTAAATAAAAGAAAGTGAGAAATAACTTCAAGAAGAAACACACTTAGTTTTTTCTGAAGAGAACTGAAATACTCTAAATGTCCTTTGAAGCTTTCGAATACACCAGGCAATAAGGTTTTAGAAATTCCTTACGTATATGTCCTTTCCAATTTATACAGATACTTAATTAGAACCCAGTAATAATATATCATGCACAATCCATCTTCATATTATAAAATCAGTAACATTTTATAATCTTTTGTTAATCTTGAACCTAAATACTCCTTATATTTACAGTTGCAAATGCAAAACAATGCCTCTAAGAAATTCATGAAAAAAGGCCTATTTCACTTTGAACAAATAAAGAGTATGCCTGGCAGCTAGGTTATGTTTTAAGATTGTAAGTGCTACTTATAGAGGAAAGATGCAAGGGAATGAATAAAGTGAGAACAAAGATGCATGTTAGGTATGCATCTCTTTTTCCCCACAAGGTCTTGGTGATTAAACTAAATGGAATTCTGCACAATGGACATATAAAAATATCAATAAGTGCCAAGCACAGATAACCCTTATTAAAAGTAAAGCAAATGACATATCCATAGATGACATTTTAGTTATGAAAGAACTTCAAAAGCATCCAAAGAAAGTATTAGGAGGAACTTGGATGTTTAAGTCAAAAGAATAAATGACACATACTATCTCATTTTCATGAAACAAGGATGATCACCCAAGCCACCAAACCAACCAACAAAAACCATTCACCATCTAATCTATTTCTATGCAACTCAAGAAGTAGCCTGTTTAAAGAAAAAAAAAAATAAAAGGTCAGATTTTGAGAATCCATATACAGTGTTTACACTGAATTCTCAATAGCTTCCCTCACACATGAAGCCACAGTCCTTACTTTCATCTATTTTACTATTGCAGAAACAGGTCCATGTTGTAGCCCATGGACAGGTTAACCAAATTACTCCCCTTTTTCTTCTTCACCACCCACAGCCCATTTCATTTTGAAAATGCTCAGAAGTTCTTGCAAGAAACTTCAGAGAACCGACTGCCTACATCTTGCATCAAATAGAAAAGCACAGTTACCTCTCACATACTTGAGATTTTCCTTCTCCATCAAAGTAATAACTAGGACATCTGGCACATGTCTGGTACAATGACAGGCTCATTCTACTTTATGAGAGTATTTAACATACGACCTGAAAGAGTTTATGCACATACCTATTCCTTCTGGGCAGGGAGAAAGCACGCTAAAGAAGATAAGCTTTAAAAACAGTAACACTTTCAAACTGACTTTGGTATTCTTGGCAGTTACACACACCACCCATGGATGTCCAAAACACACACACACACACACACACGCACACGCACACGCACACACACACACACACACACACACAAAAGACGCTCTCACTACTCCCCCCGAATGCCCCCAAAGACCTGGGAAATAGGCGTAAACCAGAGGGAAGCGAAGGGAAAGTCAATCTCCCTCCACCTGCTGCCTGAAGTGGGGGTACTTTCAGCTGCCTGGCAGACAGGAGCCCGAGACACAGCCTCAGCAGCAGCCTGCCAACATCCTTAAGAAAAATAAACAAACACATACCAACTTGTCCTCCACCCCCAACCAAAGAACTCACATGGCAGGGCTCAAAACATAACAACAGCGCAGTTCCCATGAGCCCGGACAATCCTATTAACCAAGGCAACCATAAACCCATAAACCTCCGCAACCCTGGAGCACACCCTGAGGTCTGGAACTGTACAGACACACACAGACACAGAGGAAATTTGCACCTGTCTTTCTTGACATAACACACCTGTCAGGCCCTGCCCATGGCGCAGCTCTCGGCTAATAGACCTTTGTCTACCTAATCCAGGAAAGGACATTATTATAATTTTTTTTTTTTTTTTTTTTTGTAAAGGAGGTTATAGATGGGAGAGAAGGGGGGCGGAGAACAAGAGAAGAGACTTCTAGCCTTGACTTTGAGAGCAGGCCACTCTGTGCTTGCACTGTTATTATAAGCTCAAGGAGACAACACAGACCTTCTGGGAAAAATAAAAACAAGCAGGTGAGTTCCCAGCCTTCCCCCAGGCGGAGTGGGTTCAGGATTGCCAAGAACAGAAGTTTCACACTCCAACCTGCCTCCTTGGGCTATTTAAGACTGTCGCTCAACCCCTCCTTCCAGTTCTTCTCTCGGCCAGCCTGGAGGGCTCTCAACTTCCGAAAAAAAGCTGGGAAGTGGCGGGAGACCTGTGAGTCTCTCTCCAAAGCTACTCCCCCTTTACCTCCCTCCCGCCCCCCCGCCCCCCTCACCTCGCCCCTCCAATCCATACCCTCCACCTACGTTCAGTTTTAGCAGGAGGAGTAAGTGGCGGGCACAGCAGAAGAACCAACAATTTGCTAAACTGAGCTTTGGGTGATGTCTCCCCCCACCTTGCCCCCGTCGTCCCCCTCCTTGCCTGTTCAGGCAAGGCAGCAAGCAGCGCTCCTCCCGCCCCCTCACCGTTCTTCCCAGTAACAATCACTCTCACCTCTTCACTCCTCCCTCTCCAGTCCTCCGAAGTGGGGCAAAACTGCAGGTACCACCCAGACGAACCAAGATCAGATCGAAGCAGCCCAACCACGTCGACTGCCAGCGGTGACTGCGAGCACATCCGCTGCCCAAGAACATCCTCTACCCCCACCCGGACCTCGATCCTTCCATCCTCCCGCCGCGCTTGGGCCCCAGTCCCCCCCACCCCAGGACCCCTGAGGCTCCCGGTGGTGCCACCTTACCCTACTCGGCGTGACCTAGCCCTGGGTCCTGGGAGCACAGGGGAGGGGCGCCGTGCTCGTTTCCCAGGACCATCTCTCCATTGCTCCAACCCCGATTTCAACATTTCGGCTTCGACAGCGTTTTGAGAGGAAAGTAACAGAGCGCCCCCCCCCCTCCTCCCTCTCCCTTCCTCCCTACTCCCTGGCCCTCTGCTGGGGTTAAAAAGGAGAAGTGAAAGGTATGCAAATGACAAGCAAATTGGAAGATCCTGGAAGAAAGGCAGCTATAATAAACAAGACAAAGAGCAAGGACGTGGGGACTAGCCCAGGAGTTTGCACCGGGGGAGATGGGAAGGATGAGGCAGGGAGGAGAGCGGGGACCCAGACGAACAAAAAGCGACCCGGTCCCCCTCGCGGTCCTCTCTCCTGGGAAGAGAGGGCAAGAGAAAGAAGGAAAGGAAGGAAAAGCCTCCTCACCCTCCAGAAACAGTACACAAAAGGTGACAAGATCAGCGACAAGTCCAGCACTATCAGCCTCCCCCCCCTCGCCAACACCACCCCCCAGCCACCGGCAGGAAAGAGAAAGAAAGAAAAGCCAAGCGGATCACTTACTCGTAGGAACTGGGAGGAGCGGAGCGCTGAGTTCCACTGAGGCTTCTGCTTAGAAACTGTTTAGACACTATTTTATTATGATTCATTTAAAGAACACCATTTTCTCCTGGGGAGGGTGGAAAGATGTTTACACGAGTATGAGTAATGGGAGTCTCTTTTCTTTTCTTCTCATTCAAGAACAAGCCGGTACAAGTGATTCTGGAAAAGGGGAGGGGACTCGCGAGGGGGAGAAGATACTTACTCGGTGCAGAGAGCAGTGGGGCCGAGCCTTTTTTGCAGGCGGAGAGAGGAAAACACGCGCGCGCACACGCACGGTGAGATCTTGCGGGTGATGAATATGATAATTGGACAAGGGACGGTGAGTCCGTGCGGGAGCGCGCGAGCGGGCCGACGGGGAGAATGAGGGGAGAGAGAGGAGAGGGTGGGCAGGGAGAGGAGAGGAGGGAAGACAAGAAGAGAGGAGAGAGGGGAAGAGAAGAGGCGCGAGGAGGAGAGAGGAGAATAGGAGAAGAGAGTAGAAGAGGGGAGAGAGGAGAGGAAAGAAGAGGAGCGAAGCGGAGAGGGAGCAGGCGGACCCGGCGAGAGCTCTTTTGCGCCGCTCTGCTTTCCCCGGCTGCAATGGTGTATTATTTCAGAGCGCTCCCTCAGCTGAGGGCTCCGCTCCACAACAAGATTTACTTTAAGACACAGCTGAAGGAAACAGGAAGACTGCACGTCACAGTCTGACTGACGTACCCGGCCCCAGCACCCAATCGCGAGGCGCCTTCGGATTCAAGGGGGGATAGCGAGGCAAGAGAACTTGGGAGGAAAAAAAAATATAAAAGGGGTGGGGGTGAGGGGCTGGGAGGAGAGGAGGGGAGAGGGGCCCCGCGCTCCCCTCCCCCGCCTCCATCCCCGCCCCCCCCCCCCCCCCCCCCCCGCCCCCCGCCCCCGCTTGGGGGCGGGGAGAGGAGGGGAGCGGGGCCCCGCGCTCCCCCCCCCCGCCCCCATCCCCGCCCCCACCCCCCCCCCTCACCCGCACGCAGCCACTGCTTGGGGGCGACCGGATCGCCGCGCCCGGGCCGGAGCGAGCCATCTGCGGGCGCTGTGTAAAGCCGGCGACCGCGCGAGCGCCGCTCAGCTCACACTCGCTCTTCCAGGACGCAGGTCTTTTTTTTTTTTTTTTTTTTTTTTTCCCCCTTCATTTTCCAGATACAGCTGATCGAGTTCGCTGAGCGTTAGAGCGAGTGAGCGCTCCTCGGACAGGGGTGGAGGAAGGCTCAGAAAAGTATACTGGAGAAAAAGTGGAGGTTTTAGGGGTGGGGTGGTCTAAGAGGAGGGAGTGAGGATCTTCAAAACATTCCACTTTTTAAATGATCATAGCTAGTATCAGGAATACATGTCACCCTTGCTTCCTTTTAAAGGAGAGGTGGACAATAAAATACAGGTAGGTTTGGGATTAAAATAATAGGTGCCAGAGGTTTCACACCGGCTCCGCTGCATCTGATATAAGAAGACCAGTATTGGCTGAATCCCAGTCAATCTCCCGTCAGAATTGTTAGGAAGAATATTTGTCCTTGGTTACCTCTAACAACTTTATTTGGATTGTAGGTACAGCAACCTTTACGGGAAAAAAAATGTTACAAACATTACCACGCGATTACCGCTCAGTAACTCCCTCACCCCAGAATGATTAAAGAGAGAGGTTTCAAATAGGATTTACACAGTTTTGACCTCTGGGTAACAAACTTTAAAGTATACTCGGTAAGAAATTTCAAACGCTTAAATTTCGGGCTTCTAAGTCAAGCCATAGAAAATTCACTTTGGTTTGACATTTCTTGGACGAAAAATAACCAGCAAGACTTCTATAGATAACGTGGCTCTTAAAGGGCTTCTTGGGATTTGAAAGTTGCTAATGCTAAAGCGCCCAGCCGCAGCTAGAATGTCTCTTTCACCGGGCACAGTAAACGGTTTTAATAAAGCAACTGCGCTTATGACTTAAAGATCCTATAAAAGCTAGGACTTGCAAGGGCTGCGAAGCGGAAACATTCATAGCTAGTCGATAAGACACTCATTTTTTGGTAGGATGGGGACAAGTATTTTTCGTGTGTCCCTCGAATTTAATCAGATCAAAGGTTGAATCGTGTTGCATCGTGACAACAGAGTGTTTGTGAAGTGTGTTACAAGTATACTGGACGATCATTACCACCATCTTCTGCAACACACGCACGCACACACTTTTCCTAGGACACTTACAATCTCAGCCTCATATCCATCAAACTGTGAAGTCAAATCTTTGAATAAGAATAGTGATAGTACTATGTTCGAGTCCATACCCTGTAGGAAACTTTTGGCACGGGACTCAAACACTGAAAAGAAGAAGAAGAAAAAAAAATCAGGCCGGCCCGGTTAGGTGTTGGGGATAAGAAAAAAAAGACTTGCTTGAGCATATCCAGCCTTCATTTCTCCCCTTTTGCCACCTCCTGACACTTCCCTCCCCACCCCATTACGGAAATAACACAGACCCTCACAAACACACTACTCACACTTCCAATGATCGGCTACTGTATCAAGTGTTCTAATTGAGAAGGGGCAATTTAGTCTGGGGACAGAAATAATCTATCAACGTGCCCATTACATACAGGACGGAATAATGCTTCTGTTGGTTGGGTTCTTTCGAGGGAAGCGGGTGTACTGAGCGGGGAAATGTGGGTTCTGTGAATGAATCAAGGCTACTTCCTTTCTTCTTTTTCGTCCTATTATTTTCCTTAAGTATCCCAGTATGTACATGTGAGCGCCAGCCCACAAATAAACTGGCAGGAGTAAAGGATACATGCCCTCCACACCTTAAAACCATCTGCTCAGTTTGACATTTAAAAGGGAGGAGGGCAGGGAAGGAGGAGGGGGAGAAGGGGGAAGAAAGGAAGCTGGGAGGGAGAAAAGGTTCAGACCCTGGAAGGAAACGGCTTGAACTTTACCCACAAGTTTATGTCAATTGCACCTAGCGCTCGGGTGCACGTTTAGCACACACTACGCCGGGGAAGTGGCGGCGGGAAAAGTTCCCTGCGAGCCCCAGTAAGTCCTTTATCACTCCCGGGGGAAGGCAGGCCCCAGTCTTAGTCGGGGTAACCTGCTTGGCAAACAGGAAGGCTCCCCCACCCCCAGCCTCGGCGACGGAGGCTCGCGGCTTGCCAGCTCTGCCGCGGAGGTTCGCAGCCCGCATTTGGGCACAAGAGCGGCTTTTTGAAATAGCGCGCGCGACGCTGGACGAGCGAGCTCGGTCCACAGCCCAGCTCCGCGAGCTGCGTACGCGGAGCCCGGTCCTGTCTCCTAATGTCTAGGCGACGTACAGGCCAGGCTCCTGGCAACCTCTCTTGCCAGAGCTGCGGCGCTCTCCCGGGTCTCGCACCGCCCTGGAGCAAGGCGTGAGGCCCGAGGCCCCTATCTCGGGCTACTCCCGGTTTGTTTTCTGATAGGCGAGAAGCGATCAGTCAGCCCCGGAGACAAGAAGTCGCCTAGATTTTAGCTCCATCTCTGAAACCAGCGGCCAAACCTAGGGTTAGCCCCTTTCTCCGCCCCAATGCCAACACAACCCCAATAACTTAAAAGTTAACACAAGTTCTGACCCGTCTTCCAACAAACCCCATCCGTGCAAGCTACATTTACTTATTTATCTGAAGGGTGATCTGTGCGTTCTTAGTCAAACTCTTGCACTTATCACTTATGGTTCTGGGTTAAACACACTTCGCCTTGACATTTTCTCGGTGTATTTTACCTCTCCGGTTCTTTCTTAAAGCCAGTAGGTAGGGGTAGGAGAGAAGACTGCATATAAGTAATTTAAAACCTTACAAACACAACCGTCAGCAGATCTTAAACAAACCAATTCTGGGAATTTCAACCAGACCAGTTGAGAGACAAACGTGGATGTTTATTTCAGGAGAAGGATGCTGGAGATCCAGCCTGGACACACACACAACACCATCCACCACTCACCACCACCACCACCCTAAAGAGAGGAAGAGAAAGAAATAAAAAACAACTCTAGGGTGCAGGCCGGCCTGCTTCAGGCTGTCTAGAGGCAGACTGACTCCCTGCCATATTCTCTCTCTCTCTCTCTCTCTCTCAATCCTATGCCCAGTGTGACGCCAAGCCCAACCTGGATTTGTTCTGAATGGGGGGGAAAGTGAAATGCCACGAGATCAGTAGCAAGTAGCAGCTGCACAGTTTCTCTCCTGGGAACCCCACTGCTTAGAAGCCTCCCGAGTGATGTTTGTTTAACCAACAGCTTTCAAAGTAAACAGAAGCGAATCACTCCAAAGAAGCTGAAATATAACCCTTACAAGAATTTGGGGTCAGGGGTGTTGGCAGAAAAAAGTAATTTTTTAAATAATAAAGCCCCCACCCTCAAATCAAGGCCCATCACAACGCCTAAAGGAGCCTAGAATTGTCATAAAAATAAAAATTCATTGAAAGGATTCCTTACAATAAAGTGGCCTCGAAGAAAATCACTCTTCTCCCACAAACACACTCCCGCGGTTAGAGGGGGTTGGTTGTCAGTGACTGAAGGGGCACACTACTACTTGATTTTATGGAAGAAGGCGAAAACAATCAAAGAGAGGTACGTTCCCTGCCCCGGAGTAGAAAGGAGTAGGCTGGGAGCTCTGCGTCGCCAACCCTGGCTCTGCCTCAGGCACCGAACTTTCCAATATCAAGATATTAACAGATGGTGGTGAGCACATGGAGGGCTGTTACTTACATAATCCAGCCACTCCGCCTGGCCGCGCTGAGCCCGGCGAGGCGCCCGCCAGGCCGCGCGCGCGCCTTCCTAGGGGTGCCTTTGCCCGCCCCCCGCCCCCGAAAAAACTTGACTTTCTCCAACCCTACCCGGCTCTTTGAGGGCTAGGATTTGGAGACGTCGTGATTTCAGAAAAAAAAACACATCGATCTGCTTGTGCTTTATCCTCTTCAGTCCACAGTAGTGAAGAAGCCAAGGGCACAGGGAAGTGAAGGGGACGCTTTCGGGGAGAACGGGGCGCTCTCCCTCCGAATCTGGGGGTGCTAGGGAGTGGGATTCGCGCCATTTACACCCCTCCCTCTTTGGCGCGGATCAGCATCTCTTTCCCTGTCCCTGAAATACAAGGGCAGCCTGGAGCTGCAGCCGGGGGGCATGGGGTGGGGTGACGGTGTGAGTGTGAGGGGACGCCTCTGCACGCGGGGGCGCAGTGGGCAAAGTTACGCAGAGCCTCTGGGCACCGCTACACTTCCGAGCTTCGGCAGGATTTTAAGCACTGGTTCCCACGAGCGGGGAGCCCCTTTCGGGCCGGGTGGCGCCCGCTGCCTGCACGCCCTCAGCGCTTCCCCGGAGGCCCAGGCCCTCCCCGTGTGCCTGTGTACCTCCGCGTGCGTGCCCGGGGACAGGTTTGTTTGACGAGCCTCCTTCCCGCTGGCGACTCGGGGCCGCCGAAACTCGCGCGGCACACGCCTGCGTGTGTTGGAAAAGTTTCGGGTCGGGAGGGAACGCTGGGAGTCTCCTCTCCGGCCCCAAGGCGGCAATGGGGCTTCCTCGCCTGCAGCTTCCTCCCGGTCTACTCCTCCCGCCCGGCCCTTCCTTCCTCGCCTCGGCCTCGCGCTAGGTGTCGCGGCCTCTCTGGCCCGGAGACGTCGCGCGCGAGAAGCGGCGGCCGCGGCGCCGCGCTGAGGGCGGAGGGTGCGCTGCCCCCTCCCGCGTGCCCCTTGGAGTGTGGGTCGCCCCGCGCCAACCCCGCGGCCCGGGCGTTTCCCGGGGGCCTCCGCACGGCCCCGCTGACCCGAGCTGGGCACACGCCGGACGCAGAGAGCAGCTACCTGCTCCCCGCGCGCCGCGGAGCGGGGAACGTCTGACGCCTCCGGGCCCGCGCGGCCCCGCGGCCGCCCCTGCCCCCGCTGCCAGCCTGTTGCTGCGGGGCCGAGGCGGCGGCGAGCCGGTGGACGCGCTTAACCTGGGAGGTTAGGGCCACCGCCGGGGACCCAGAGAGGGGCGGGGACCTTTGGAGGGCTGGAGACCTCCCCTTCTGCCCACCCCCTTTATTTCTTCGGTCTAAGGATATTTGGCCGTTACTCCCAGCTTCCCTTTCTTCGGTCTTTTAAGTCAAGGGTGTGAATTCGGAGGAGATGCTCTTTTCAGGGGCTTTGATGGTAGGATTTAAGTAATCCCTACTGCCCATCTTACAAGGCTTTTATTCAGGACGCCAGTGAGTTAGAAATAAATAGGTGTAGGCCAGGCGCACGCAGGGAAAAAGAGAAGGAAGCGCCCAGTTTGGATTTATTTGGGGGGAGAGAGAGTGACTCTGGAAAGTTGCATTTTGTTTAAATTAGAGCAAGACAAAGTTGAAAGCCAGATTTCTATAATTTTTCTGGTAATATTTCTTTTATGAAGTATCTAAGTGTCTGTTTGTCATCATTTTGAGATCAAAAGGAAAATCCATATGCTGCATAGTTTTTCAAAATTGCTATTTAAATATGTTTTAAATGCTTTATCCAACGCGGAGAAGGCTGCTCAGAGGCAAGGCTGGTGACAGGGATATAGCGGGCTGGTTTGAGGTGGGGCAGTGGTCCCCAAGACGGGGCTAGTCAACAGGAATCACCAAGGAAGATTTTCAAAAATAAGGATTTCTGGGCCCACACCAGCTAGGCAATCAGCAGGAGGACGTGGGAATCTGGGGGTCATGCTGTGTTTCCAGTTACTGCTCAGCCAGTCGCTGCCTCTGTGACCCTGGGTGTGTCACTTTATCTGAGCCTCAGTTCTTTTTATCTGTTAAATGGGGATAGTATCCAACTCCTAATTGTAGAGAGTTTTACATAAGTAATATTGTTCAGCACATGACTGGTGCTCAGTAAAAACGGAGCCTATCTGGTCTACAAATGTGTGTTCTTCACACTTGCGCTGACCTGTATTCCTGCACAGAGCCCTCTCCCATCCAGTATTTTGGCGAAGCTAAGTGGACTGTCATTTGATGTATACGTGTATGCACATTTTAGCTTATGCATGCTTTCTACTTTGGACACTTTATATGCTCACCTCTCACCTTTTAAGCCATAAAAAATAGCATTGGTGTATGTTTGGAAGCTAGGCCCTGTGCTCTTGGACTTAGAACTGTCCATCAGTCCCACTGGCAGACAGGAGGCATTTACCGATGTGAAATCAATCTTTCTTTTTCTTTCTCTCTCTCTTTCTTTCTTTCTTCCTTCCTTCCTCCCTTTCTTTTCCTTCCTTCCTTTCCTCCTTCCTTCCTTTCTTTCTTTCTTTCTTT
>NC_041217.1:31977335-31978507 GCF_002837175.3 Physeter macrocephalus
CCTTTCTTTCTTTCTTTCTTTCTTCCTTCCTTTCCTCCTTCCTTTCCTTCTTCCTTCCTTCCTTTCTTTCTTTCTTTCTCTCTCTTTCTTTCTTTCTTCTTTCTTTCTTCCTTCCTTCCTTCCTTCCTCCCTCCCTCCCTCCCTTTCTTCCTTCCGTCCTTCCTTCCTTTCTTTCTTTCTTTCACCTTCCCTGCTTTATAGATGGCAAACCTTTCCTACAGAAGCTGCCTGTCCCACCAGCAAAACCACAGGACAAAAAGTTCTATTCAAGGAGGGAACAAGAAGGCAAAAAAGGGCAACATTCCTAGGTAAAACGAAAACAAATGTATATCATCTACCATATGTTTTTACATGTGTGAATGAACAACTCCCCCAAATCTATGTCATGTAAAATACAACCCTTCTTAAAATTATGTTTGATCCAATGAATAGGAACACACCCCAAGGTAATTAAGGGAGAGCCCAGCCAAAGACAGCTGTGAGAAGGGAAAGAAAGATAGAAGGGAAAGAAAGATAGGCGGGAAGGGGCCATCGCTGGCTGTGACTCTGCAGCAGGGTGAGGGGAAGAAAGCCAGAGGAATGGAATGGGCATAGCCAGCAGAGAACAGATCAAGAAGGCTGACAATTTTAGAACTGGAGATGGCTGTGAGTGGCTAATTAAACATCCCAAGGAAGGTGTTCTGCTGGTATCCTCAGAAGGCTTGAGATTAGTAATCACTGCCTATTGCTGGGTTAAGGAAGAGATTTCCAGCTTGGGGCATCCGAGGGCCCAACCCCTAGGCTGAATGAGCTCAGGGGCTGGGAGTGGGCACCCTTTACTCTCTGCATGAGGGAAAGCCCAAGCTTGATCCCTAGATGCCTGTCCTTCCAGCGTTTGTGGATATCTTCGGACCAGTGTGGAAGATTCCTGCTCTGTGACTACTGGGGGTGAGACAGGCATATGTCTGTGACTCTAGGGGACAAAACAAAGGCCCTCAACAACCATAGAGAAACACACGTCTGGAGCCAGCCTGTAGGGAGACAGGTATCAGCTTCTGGCTCCTTACTCCCAAGCACCCTCCTGGTGGTGGTCGTGGTGGAAGGAGTACTTTTGCCTATTCTTGTATTCTTGTAGGGGAGGAGGGCAGGGGCAGAGGCTGAGAGGAAGATCTGGAGGAGCAGGGTGGGGTGGG
>NC_041217.1:31978722-31999326 GCF_002837175.3 Physeter macrocephalus
AAGATCTGGAGGAGGGGGGGGGGGTGGGGGGGTGGGAGAAGGGGGGTGAGAAGGGAGCATGTGGGAGGGTGCCGGGTAGGGGTGAGGGGAGATTATAGGTGAAGTGGGTGGAGGTGGGTGGACTAGGTGTCCTGCACAAGGTAAGGGGCGGGGTGGGTAGCTGGCAGTGGGGCTGAGGGAGTGGAGTTCAGGGGAGAGGTGGGGCTGGGAGTGCGCGGGCCAAAGCGCATAACTGGAGGGGATGGGAGGGCAGGAGGTCGGGGGTGGGCGAGGAAGCTGGGGGCTGGGGTGCCAGAAGGGGTGTGAAGTGTGGTTTGAGGGACGGAGTGGGAGGCGGGGGCGAAGGCGAGGCTGGAGGCTAAATCGGACCCTTGCTCCGGCTCGCGGGAAGGGCGCCTCCTGCCAGTCTGGCGAGGCTCTGGAATGCTCTGGGTCACCCGCTGATCCCGGCTGGCGGAAGGCCTCGGGCAGCCCCACTCCCGGCAGCTGCCTCTCGGGGGCGGGCAGCCCGGGCTCCCCTGTGCGCGGCGCTGTTGGTGCGCGTTCCCGATCCGGAGGGGTCTCGCCGTGCGTCCCCCACCCGCGGCTCCCCGCGCCCCGGCTGCGACCGGGGGGGTCCCCCCAGCGCCCCGCACGGGCTCCGGGCAGCCAGCTTCCTCCTTCCTCTCAGCTCCACCTCCCCTCCATCCCCATCCTAGGCCCCAGGGTGGCTCACTCACTCCCCCAGGTCCCCGAAGCCCCATCCTTTTCCCTCGCGGGGCAGGCGGAGTTCACCTAATCTTCGGGGGTCTCAATGCTAATCGTCGGGGCTGGTGCCTTGGGGGAGAGGGCAGGAGGGGCTGCGGAACCCAAAGTGGGCTCAGAGAAGATAGAATCATTCAGCAGATAATTACTGTTTGCAAGACGCTGCTGAGCGTGGCAGTTGGTGACCCTGTTGAGAGAGCGAGTGGACCGGACGATTTTGGTTCTTATCCAACACGAGGGACAGTTATGATGTGTTCGATTTAGCCAGGTTTCTGAAACCTCTATTCGGAGCAGGAGTCTAAAGGAATCTGGGTGAGGGACAAAAGTGTCAACACCTCCTTCTCTCCATGTTTCAAAGTGGTCTTTCTGCGAGAATATGGGAGGGAGGGGCATAGGCATAGTGATGAGCAGTGATAGATAATTCTAGCATCTTCTGAGCACTTCCTACCTCAGAACTGCACCAGATGCTTTATGTCCAGCACTTCCATTTTCTTCTAAAATGCCATAGACTCTAAGACACACCATCCATTTAAATGTGCCCTTTGGGAGAAAAGGAAAACATAATGACCTTAAACGCACAATCGATTGCAGGACATATTGATTGCAGGAACATAATAAAATATGAGAAAAAGTGAACCTTAGCAGTGAAGAAATAAGTACATTAGGTGTAGTTCTCCTAACAGCCCTGATGAGAATTATCCCTGCTGTATTGTATGGATGAGTAAACGGAGACAGGGAAGGTTTCACCACCTGCTTAAGGCCACAAAGGCACAAACTCTGAAGGTTTGCCTGCCTTCAGAGCCGGAACAGTTCCTCCTAGGGCACACGGCCTCTGCAGGGATGGGGCTTTGTCAGCTTCTTCATAGCCCAGGTTCTCTCTTGACCCTTTTACCATCAACACTCCCTCCCCCACCCTCCAAGTTATGGAGATCTCCAGGAGGACAAAGTAATTCATTTGGGGGAGGGGGAACAAAATAGTCAAATTACATTTTTCAGATTCAAATAAAGTCTTCAAAGGGTAAAACCCATGCATGCCAGGTTTTGCTGTGCACCGCAGGAAGTCGAATTCAAGGATCCCTGTATTGCTGAAAATAGAATTGTAAAAAATAAAAGGGGTGGAGGGAGAAAGTGAATGAAACTAATCCTATTAAACGTGGTAGCATGTTTCTGTGGTGCGCAGGGAGAGATTAAGCACAGGAAAGGGGATAAGTACTGCTTCAGTTTCACTAAACTAATGTGACAACTTGTCATTGGAAATCTTTGCAGCTTGTTAGTAGATGACTAGCTGATTCAGAAGTGTTTTCTATCATTCCCTTTGTGTCTCCCATGAGTTTTGTTTCTTTTTTCAATTTTCTTTCTTTTCCTGTTTCTTTCTTGCCCATGCTGCTTTATTTTGCTTTTTAATCCTGCATGTCTCCTTCAAGTCAAAACATTTAGCTGGCTCTAATCAAGATTTAGTTTTGAAGATGCCCCTTGACCTTGTCTTGCCCCGAGAAGCCCCAAAGGGGACTGACTGCTCTCCATCCTCAACCTGGGGTCTGTCTTGTGGCTTAAAAAACCAAGCTTCTGGGGAAAACCTCTCATTTCAGATTTCATTTTTCTGCACTCCTTCTTTTCTTCTCTTTCTTTTTTGCTTTATCTTTTTATTCTCTCCTTTTTGCCTTTCATTTCCATCTTTTTATTCCCTCACTTACCCCTTTCTCCTCTTCCCTGTTTTCCTCTCTAATTTCCTTCTTCTCTCTTGCTTTCCTCCCATCAATGGTTTCAATTTTTTTTCCTAGAATTTCTTTTTCCTCTTTAATACACTCCAATAACTCTCTTATTCTTTCTTTCCTTCAGATAAGACAGTTGAATTGGCAGAGAAAAGCTAGGAATCCCTCATGGTAGTTACCATGCTGGATTAGTTCCTGGCGAAGGCAAGGAGGCAACATTGTGGGGAAGGGGCCAGGGCAGATCACAGACATGCAGGGAACAAAGAGCTGATCTAAATCGTGGGGAAGAAAGAATTTTAGCCTTGGTCCCTGTCTTTCCAAAGCAGGTGTCCAGCTTGTTTGGAAGCGTGGCTCACTGTCTCTCTCTCCTCTGCCTTGGCATCACTCTCTCCCACTTTCCTCCTCCCTCCCCCTCTCCAACTTTCCCCACTGGCTCACCACCAGAGGCGAGATGTTGAGTCAATGGAAAAACAACATTCGCCAACATTAAAGGGAGACTGTTTAGAAAAGGAAGGCCCTGCTGAGGTGCAGAGGAAGCCTGTACATTAACACGGGCCACCTCTTATCTGGGGCAGCTGGGCCCAAGCTGCCTGTGCTGATTCCCCAGCTTTGCCAAGAGGCCTTCAGCAGAGGCTGCCTGCTTTTTGGGGGCGGGGGGCTGATTCTTACCCACAGGCATCACCAGCATTTTTAGAAACACAAAGACATCGATTTTCTCCCAGGGACTTAATGGGAGAACCCAGGCCAATAAGCAAAGTTTTGCAAAAGGCAGCACTGTTCTAGGCCTCTGTCTCTGGACATGCCTCACCATGAACCTGGCCCCTCTCATCTGCAGTCCTTTTGAGGACTCCCAAGCACGGGAAGGACTGGCCATTCTGACCTGAACGTGAATTAAGGGGAAGGACAAGCTAAAGTGACCCAAAGGAAAAGAAGAAAAAGGCATGTGGGTAGGTTTACCCTGGCTCTAAATTGCTTACCGTTAAGTCTTGAACCGGCTCCTGATGGAAAGATAAGGCAAATCCCTAATCAGTCAATAATTAACTGAAGCTCCATTAATGGTCCAGTCAACCAAATCCTGCTGACACCTTCAGACCCTGCTGGAGTGGGAGGGTTAGGTGGGACCTTTTGATAGAAAGATCTGTTTAGCCCACCGTTCACTCCACTCACAGGTCACCATAGAAGGGGTAAAGTGATTCCTGTATCTGCCAGTGAAATCTTTTCTTAGTTTAACTCCTTTGGATAACTTTTTGAAATTTCACTTTTAGAAATCTCAGTGTGTGTGTGTGTGTGTGTGTGTGTGTGTGTGTGTGTGTGTGTGTGTGTTGTGTTGTGTACAGAACAGCTTGGGGGTCCATTCAGTTCCAGGTCAATTTGAATCAAATCAGATGTGTTCTGATTGTTACTACATTATTCTTCCTAGAGGATTATATTTTCTCTCCCCAGCCTTGCTCATCTAAGTCTGTAGTTTATTCTCAGTGTCTATAGATATTTCTGTTCCTTGTTTCTCAATGTTAGCTCCCCCTCAATTTGTGATCAAAGCAGAAATATGTTGTAAGTAATAAGCAACCACAAACCACACATCCTTACCAAAGCATGCAGATAATTCTTGAATTTTAAAGAAGTAGGACTTTAAAAGACTAACACAGATTTGATTTTGGTACTTCTGGTGGGTCAAGGTCTTTTTATTTCTTACAGAAGCAAATTTTTAGGAAGGGTGAGTTTAGGTCTTACATTTTCTTTTAATGGAAATTTTTTTATTTTTTGTTTTTGTTTTGCTTTACTTTGTTGTTCTTCTGTACAGCATTCAGTGTGCTACCATAAGCTTGTAGTCAATCTATTAGATGAGAAAAATCAGTGTATTAAGTGCAGTGTGAATTTTTCCGAAAGTCAAGCTGTAAGTCATGATTGTGTGTCAATCAATGAACTTGGTTCCTAATTTAATCTGTTCAAGCCACTTGAAAAATGTGTTCTTTTAGACATGGGAGGAATAGGGTATGGGAGTGTGGCTTGATATGAATCCATCTCCATCACAGGAGAAAAACAACAAAAATGGCCTTTTTGCCTCCTAGGGTGTCAGTGGTTATTCCTGCATACAGAAGATGGTTCATCGAACTACACTTCTATTGCCTCCCCGGCTCGGCCTCTGAAATTGTCTGCACAATTATTCCCCTCTCCTCATAGAACTTGGTAGCCTGGGTGCTCAGTTAATCTTGGGCTGCTCGGAGGAGTTGCCAATGGGTAGAAATTCCACCAGTCATCTGTGACACCCTTTTCCACAAATATTAATTGAGTGACATTTCTTTTTTCCCCCAAATCATCCATCTGTCCTTTCTTATGCAACCTTTGAGTTTCAAAAGGGTAGAAGGCAAGCTTTCTTTCTGGCACACATTTCGCCTACGAAGACAATCTATGAATTAGGCAATATAATCTACTGTAGCCTTGTAAAGAAATCTGAAAGATTCACCAGCCTGAAGCAACATGTTAAATATAAACCAACTAAATTCAGCCTTCTTTTCCTTTGCCCATTAAAACTTCTCTTTCGGAAGGCAGCTGGTAAATGGCTAGATGCAATGTGGCTGTAATCATTTGGGTGATTGGGAGTAGGAAATGTAAGAGAGAGACAGTGAGAAGTTTTAAAAAAAAGTAGTCATTATTCAATTTGTAGGTAAACAAATCTAGGATCCAGTTTTCTTAGTTTTTATGCTAATTTTTGATTATTTTAAAACATCAAAATCATCTCACTGATAAGAGTGCTGTTAAGTAAAGCAGAAGACATACATCAAGTTGTCTGTGTGGTGGTACTGTTGCTTGGATATTAAAATGAGATTTAACAAAAATGGAACTGACATCTATTTTTCAATAGGTCAAAAGGCACTCATAATTACACTAATAATTTTTGAGTATCATACTAATGATGATAGGGAAATGTAGACCTTGACAATGGCATGTTTATTTACATTCACTATGAAAAAAAATGTTGTTTACCCCTCGAGAATTTCTTAAGGAAAAGAAAAATCAATCTCCATCAATGAGCAATATTTTTCTCCCCAAGGCATATTGATTTGAACATTGACTTCACAATGGGTGAGTTATTTCCCTCAGACTCCCTCTTATGAATCGTTAGGTGACATGTCTCTTATGAGACAATAAACCTGCTGTTTCTCGTATAGTGATCGCATCAGGGAGATCCCAACTTCTGAATTGTGGTTGGTTTGGAATATTTCAGCTTCTGTAGGTCTGGGTTAAATATTTCTGTGGGATATATTCCAAGTTGAAAAAGTGTTATCACTCATCTTTCTGCCCTTTTAAATGAGGTATAGCTTTTTTGATGCCTGTGAAGGAGAATCTGGTGGCAGTGAATAATTCCCTTTTCTGCCTGCTCCTCGGCTGGACGTCCTCTCAGCTTGTGCGTGGACCCATGACTCATGTGTAGTCATGTAATGTCCTCATGATTCCCTTTTCTCCTTTTATGTAACAGGACAATGTTTCTCATTTGAAAATGAACCAGATTTTCAATTTACAGGAGAAACCAGTATGTAAAGGAACATGGTGGTAGGTGGGGAGGGAGGAAAGAATAGGAAACGTAGAATTCTTGTTAACGTGATGGTCGTTCTTCAATTTATCTGTTAGAATTTGTGTATAAGGTGTTTTCTTAATGAGTTTCTTAAAAGGGCTTATTTTTCCACCCATTTATTCTTCAACAAATATTCATTCACACTCCTATCACGTGCCAAACACTGTGTGCAACATTGGTTGAGCACAAGATAAAGACCCATCAGAGGCATTCACAATGGTTGGGAAGACATTAGGCAGGATAGTTATGAAAATACTTCAGGAGCCCTGAAGCTTTTCTTTATGGCAGTTTGGACTATCAAGGAAGCCTTCAGGGAGGAGGTGAGCATAAGCAAGTAACGAATTAGACCAGGGCCTTAGGAGAGGAACGGAAGTGAGTTTTCGTGTCCCTGGTACATGGTGAGAGAAATCTTAAGCAAGTTCCTGTACCTCTCTGGGCCTTAGTTTCCTTGTCAGCAAATTGGGGATAGTAACGATATCTGCCTCTTGAGATTATTGTGAAGATTAAATGAGAATGCATGAAAAGGCCTCAACACTGTGCCTGCCACAAAGTAGACATGCAATAAGCATGTGCTAGAAAGGTATGAAAAGAGTGACAGATTTTACAATACTCTCTAAAGTTGATCTGACAAATATTTATTGGGTACCTACCACGTGTCACATCTTAGTGCTGGGTCCTGGGCAGGAGCCCAGCACTCTGTCAGGAGGCACCATGAGGGTGGAGTGAGGGGTAGAATGACGGGTAACTTGTGCAAGGCATGGAGGAGACACATTGCATCTGTGCCGGGGGAGCCTGAGGTGGCCTCTTACTGCTGGAGTACAGAACCCAGGGGAGGCCTGGCAGGACCAGGAGGGGCCTCATGGGGCAGCGCTGGCCTCAAAGCCGGAAGGACCCAGGCACACATGTTCATTTGGGGGTTCTCAGTTCCCTTTAAGTTTTCCATGAATGCACATTGCCTTTCTGTAGCTTGGTTATATTCTCTTCAGGGACCGAGGCACCCATCTTTTTGCCACTCCCACCCTCCCCGTACTGCCTGTTAT
Organism: Physeter macrocephalus; assembly: GCF_002837175.3. Taxonomy (NCBI): domain Eukaryota; kingdom Metazoa; phylum Chordata; class Mammalia; order Artiodactyla; family Physeteridae; genus Physeter; species Physeter macrocephalus. The sequence goes on from NC_041217.1 coordinate 31,985,793, forward strand.
AATGTGGAGCCTCTATCGTATCCTTGATAAGTATGGCCAGGTCTTCATACTTCCCTCTTCTCTGCAGTAGCTCAGCCATTTCGTACACCCAGGTGATTTCAGAATGCTCAGGCTACGATGCTCGCTTTGGTGCTTATTAGAGAGATTCCTGAATTGGGAACTGTGATCATGTCACTGCCTAAAACTCTCTGTATTGCTCAGTAAAGTCCAAAATCCTGAGTGTGTCCTGCAAGACTTGGCATTATCTGGCTCCTGTCCACAGCTCCCACCTCATCTCTTGAAACTCTCCCCTCGGCTCCATGTCACTGGCCTTTTTCCTGTCATTTCAGCACCAGGAGCTCCTTTATACGTGTTGCTGCCTCTCTTTGAAAGGCCCTCCCTAACCCCTTCTCCACACAAACTCCTCTCTTTATTTTATTAATTTACTGATTTTAGTTATTAAAAGTCCTTTGCTCAGGAAACACCTCCCTCATTTCCTAATGATACATGCTCACAACACCTATAGTTTTCTGTTATTCTGCTTATCATAATTGAAATGGAGTTATTTGAACATAAGCCTTATTTATCCAACACATATCCTTGGAGCCCTTAATGTGGTGTAGATGTTGGGGATACCATGCAGTAAGGTAGTCAAAGTGCCTGCCCATGGCACTTGTATTTTAATAAGTGAGGCAATGAATAAGAAACAAATATAGGTATGATACAATGTTAGGTAGTGATAAATACTATGGGAAAAAGTGAAGCTGGGTAAGGGGACAGATGGAACTGAAGATAAGCTGGAGATGGTTAAGAAGGAATGGCTTTTAGGTTGCTTCCGTGTCCTGGCTATTGTAAATAGTGCTGCAATGAACATTGGGGTGCATGTATCTTTTCGAAAGGAATGGATAAAGAAGATGTGGTACGTATGTACAATGGAATATTACTCAGCCATAAAATAATGCCATTTGCAGCAACATGGATGGACCTAGAGATTGTCATACTGAGTGAAGTAAGTCAGACAGAGAAAAACAAATATCCTATTATATCACTTATACGTGGAATCTAAAAAAAGGGTACAAATGAATTTATATACAAAACAAATAGAGTTACAGATGTAGAAAACAACCTCATGGTTATCAGGGGGTAAGGGGAGTTAGGGATAAACTGGGAGATTGGGATTGTCATATACACAGTACTATATATAAAAAGATAACTATTAAGGACCTATTGTATAGCACAGGGAACTCAATACTCTGTAATGGCCTACATGGGAAAAGAATCTAAAAAAGAGTGGATATGTGTATATGTATAACAGATTCACTTTGCTGTACAGCAGAGACTAACACAACATTGTAAATCAACTAGACTCCAATAAAAATTTAAAAAAAAAAAAAAAAAGAAGGAAGGGCACGTGATTGTCCTGTCCAGGGTAGAATTTCCAATACCCAATGCAGCAGCCAGCATCTAGAAAGTATCTGACAAATGTTTGCTGAATGAGAATCATATTGGCTCAAGTAGACTCAAGGGGTAAAGGGTACTGAAGAGGGCTAACTGGGTTGTATAGTTATGCATGTTTCCCCCCAAGGTCCCTGACTATGTCTGGGACAGTGTAGTCTGTGTTTTCACCCCATATCCAATATCTATGTCAAACATAATTCCCCGTTCAAGTTGACTGTAGTCACACCTTTTGTGTTGTAGCTTTGCATACTTTCTTCTTAATTGCCCTGGGATAAATTGCAACTGGTTGGTGAATGAAATATTTATGCTTTGAAGAACTGGTGTTCTAATCAGTTTCTGTTTAAACTGATGATCAAGTCTTTTCAGTGAGGAGGAGGAGAATTTTTTCTGTGATCTATGGACTTCTAAATGACTAATGATGTCAATCTGGGCCTGGCAGGTTTTTGCCACGACTTGGACAGACGTAGCACTCATGATGTTGGGTTACTTCTCAGCTCGCTGGTACACTGGTTCCCACTGTAGTGATCTCATTATTGGCATTTCATTTTCAAAGTATCACATCTTTCCCTTTTGCATTATGCCTCTGTGTGGCTTGGACTTGAGGCACTGTCTGCCACTTTTCTTTCAACCAAGATGAACTTCTTAAAGAGTAGTCTAAAGTTTAAGCATCTTCTATTAGCTTTGTTTTGTTTTCATTTTGGTGGGTTGGGGAGAGAGAGAAATTCATGTGCTCATAATTATCTTCTTCAGTTTGAATGAAAGAACTTTTGCAGATCAGTGTGGATTGAGATCCAGACAAATTGGGTCCATTCTCTAGACTTGGTTTAAAAAATTGAAGAGCATAAAGGAAATGAGCAACAGGAATGGTTCCTTTCCTCATCTCTGGACCCTAGCGCATCTTTTCTTTTGTGCTGTCACCTGGCTTCACTCCTCTCTGCCCCGGGGGGCCTTTTCTGGTTCTGCACTTCCATAGAAGTCCATTGGTTTGTTTGTACCACTCTTTGGACAAGAAATGCCAATCAAAATCCATACTCTAGGGGAATTCCCTGGCGGTCCAGTGGTTAGGACTCCGCACTTCCACTGCAGGGGGCACGGGTTAGATCCCTGGTCAGAGAGGTAAGATCCTGCATGCCGCGAGGCACAGTCAGAAAAAAAAAAAAAAAATCCATACTCGAAGTTCATTTTGGTTCTAATTCATGCAATTTTGACTGTCCCACCCCCTTCTCTCTGTGTAGCACTCTTTATCTCTGTGACCAGATCCCCAACTCCCCAACAGAAAATCACATATTTTCTATCTAGCTTTAACCAACTTCCTCAACCACCCCAGGCACTAATAATGAGGACTTCAAATAGTTGCTGCTTGTGGGATCGGTTAAGAAAAAGACTGAGGAGCAATAGAATGTTTCCCCATTTTCACTCTGTTTCCTTCAATCTTATCAATGTGTAATTGTATATTTATTTATCTTTTCACTTATTGACTGTCTCCCTTCCCATAAACATTGGGAAAGTGTCTGCCTTGCTGGCCAAGGTATGCCCGATGCTGGCCAGAGTAAACATGTTCAGTGAATCTCTGTGGGGGGGAAGGAGCTTATTCAGGGTGGATTTCCACTCACCCTAAAGAAGTGAAATGAAAGCCAACTTTGGTGGTTTTTGTTTCACTGTGGGCAAATTTGTATGGACTGAGAAATTCAATTAACTGTATTCATCAATATTTGTCTCTGGGATAGAGTCATGAGACTAATACCCAGAATTCTTGGTCCCCCCCATTTTGTGGCATTAAAAAAACAACAACAACAAAAAACTTGGCCTATTACACCAACCAGATTTTTTTTCTTTGTCTCAAAGAAGCCTCAGCTGAACACTAGATTCCTCACCCAGTGTAACAATCAAAAACTCAGAAAACCTCAGCTGCCTCAGATGATGTCACAAAACCCTTAAGAATGCTCACTGCTGAGTTGGGCACAGGTCCAGCAAACACAATTTTTTCTGCCAGTTATTCAGGGTCTTGGACAGATTAGGTGGTCTTTTTTTCTTCTTCTTCTTCTTCTTTTTTTATTTCCATCCTCTTAAAAGGCAGTTCAGTTTACCTCTAAGCAAGACATTAGCTCTGGCTGCCCCAAATAACATTTTAATTGAAGTCTCAGTCCAAACAAATGCCCGGCCTCTTTATTAACCCCAACTGTGTAATTTTTCAACCTAAGACTGATTCAGGGGGAAACTGTCCCACTTAAACTGCCATGCAACGGAACATGGCAGTTTTCCTCAATCAGTCTCTTTTCTGACCTTAATTTGAACCTTAATCTCTTCTGACCATGTTCTCTTTATTAGCTGCTCATGGCCGTGGCACAATACTAATTTTGCTGTTTTTAGACTATCAGTTTACAGAGGTATTTCACTCCCCCATCTGCCCCCAAATGTATTCCAGATTTCATGGACCTTTTTGGGAAAGGGAAGGTAATACTTAACCTCTTTTTAGGTTTAGTAATTTAAATAGCTGCTTTGCAAAATGCTCTGTAGAATTTTAGACCGGCTATTTTTGAGGTACATTCAAGTTTAGGTACAAAAAATTATATACTTAGTTGTCAGAAAAACCTAAAAAACCTTTTAAATAGTAACAAAAGATTTTTCATCAATAGACAGGTCCACACTCATAAAATAACATGGAAAATAAGGCTATTATCTTAATAATTTAGGCAAAACCAATATGTTTTTATTAGAAACCTCTAATCTTTTGAGGGGAGACCTGAATTATCCAGATAATTGCTTTCATTCCTTCCTTTTTTTATATTTAGAAATAATCAATGAGTAAGGACAGAGACAATCATTTTTTCCTTAATTATACCTTCACATTTTTTGACATTGGTAAAATGATCCAAATTAAAAAGAAAAAAAAAAATCCACCCTTTTCAATAACAATGAAAAAAAAATGTGTTTCTCTATTTGGAGTCTACTTTAATATAACAGAACTATGTAGGTAGAAAAACAGTGCTTATGATCATGTGCTCAATTAGATTTATTATAGGTTTTTGTACTTTTTGACATTAGCATGAAAGCATATTGGTTATTATTCTTTCTAACCTAATTGAAGGCTTTGTATCTAGTAACCCCTCTGTTCTTTCCTTAATACAATAGTTTGTTGATTGCAAAGAATTACATTTCTGTGACTTTAAAGTCCTAGAATGAGGACTGTCATTGAACGTTGGAGATTCAGCCTGGTGTTTGGAGGGCAGGGACCATGTGCCCTCTGGGTGTGAGGAGGTAGGCAGCTGGGAACAATGGTCTGTCCCCTGCGGTGCTCTGTGGCAGTAGCAGCGTGTTGGCACGATAAACTTCGCCTTCATTTCACTGGCTCGAACAATTAGTGGGATTGAATCAGAGTTCTCCTGGATCATAGTTTATTATATACTATTAAATTCCATTATTCAAGAAGTTGCTGCTACAATTCTAAAACTTCCTGATGTCTCCCGCAAAGTCCCCATCTCCACTCTCTGTGTATTTTCTTTTACGTTTATCTTCTGCTTCTCTGATAGCCAAGGTTTCTTTTTTCTTTTGCTTTCCCCTTGGTACTTATTTAAAGAGCTAAGAGCTAATTTGAAAATACATCTTTGAAAGGGCAACAAAAATGAGATGTGAAAAAAATAGATGAAGATTCTTAATTAGTCCATTATTTGACATGCACGATTTAACATGGTATGCTTAGCATTGTGCATTCCCCAAAAGAACAAGGCTCTTTTTTTTTTTATCCCAAACTTTAACTCCCTCTCATTCATTATATCCCTTCTTGTCACTTTCCATTAGCTGATCATGACATCCTTTGCTGGAAGGGCGAGCAAGCAGATTACTTCCAAACTGGTGTAAGTGACACTCAAAAGACTGGCCTAAAGGGGGTTCTGTGATAGCAGCAAGCTCCTCAGCCCCTGGAGTTGGAGAATGTCATTTCAATAATATATTGGAGTCCATTGTCACATCATTTCTGTAGCAACTTGGCAACTTCCCAGAAGTGGCAGGAATGGGTCTTCTGCTGCAATTTGTGTGTGGATAGCATCTAATGATTTTATAGGTGCTACTTATTATATATTATATAATAATTATTATTTATTTTGCCAACCCAAACCTTCTATCTAGCATCTTGCATTTTACAGATGAGGAAACTGAGGACCAAAGAGATTAAATAAATTATCTGTAGCTGATAAGTGGCAGACCTAGGATTTTAATTGAGGTCTGGCAGACTCCAAGCTATGTCTCTTTCCATTAGAACAGGCTACATGCATCACACCAATGTCCAGGAAACTACAGCATGTCTCCCTAAATCTAAAAGATAAAGAAATGATCAAAAGCATATTTATTTTAATGCAACTGAAAAATATTCTGTCACCAGGCACATCTAAACAGGGACAGGGAGTGACTGAATGAGTCAGGGATCAAACAAACATGGGTAGATTGTGTGAAGAAAAGAAGTGGAGAATCTGATGCTCTTCTCAGATCAGCCCTGAAGATGTGAACTTTCCCCAGCCCATCATCCCTGTCCCCCACAATCCCTCCCCTACTCCCATATGTCCAACATTTGGAATCATATCCTCAGCCTTGGAAGGGGGTTGACCTGCAGAGAACTGAAAGGTTACAGGTGGAAGGTGTATCCCAATCAGTCACAGACAGCAATGAACTCTGGTGTGAACAGGACTGATGCTGGCTGCCACTCAGGCCATCACTCCAGCTTCTGAACTTGTGTGGTCTTCTGCACCCGAGAAAACCAAGTTTTCTTCATTAACCAAGTTTCAGCTTCTTTCCTTCCTTAAGCAACTTTTAGCTTCTTTCCCCAGTAACCCTTCAAAACATTTTGATTATAAAATAAAGAATATGGAAATAGCAAGCAAACATTAAATAAAAGTCCCCTATTATTCTACCATTAGGGGGACATGGATAGTCTCATGATATAGATCTTTCTAGTCTAGACTATCCATTTATATGCTAGGCTGTAAAACAGGGTGGTTACAGGGATAGACTCTGAAATGACACTACCCATCTTTAAATCTAGACACACTGCCATCAGCAGTGTCACCCAGCCTCTCTGGCCCCCAGTTTTCTCACGTGTAAAGTTTCTCCCTTACAGAGTTGTTGTGACAATGAGCTAATGCCTGTGAAGCAGCTGTCCCATGGGAATCACTTACTGCATTTTAGATACTGTTACATATATGTTGGCCCCGTGTTCTTGTGTTATTCGCTTTTTCTGACTGTGCTCCCATCTCCTCGAGTTCAAGCCTATAGATAACTTCATCCTCAGCCGTGATTCTGTCTCTTTTCAGTCCATTTGGTTTGACCGGCTACCCCCTCACACGGCATCAGTGATTTTTCCAGGTCTCAATTACTGTCCATTTAACCATAACTCTTTTTTTTTGTTGTTTTGTTACGCGGCCCTCTCACTGCCGTGGCCTCTCCCGTCGCGGAGCACAGGCTCCGGATGCGCAGGCGCAGCGGCCATGGCTCACGGGCCCAGCCGCTCCGCGGCATGTGGGATCCTCCCGGACCGGGGCACGAACCCGTGTCCCCTGCACCGGCAGGCGGACTCTCAACCACTGCGCCACGAGGGAAGCCCTAACCATAACTCTTTAATAAGCATTGCCAACGTCCCATTTCACCTCCTGTCTGATGGACACACTTCTGCCTGGATGCCCTGCTTACCCAGCCTGGCACTATGGCAAAGCCTCGGCGGCCTTCCTTGTTCTCTTCCGTCTTGAACTCCTTGCAGAGAGTGCAGGGAGAGGCAGTATCCGGAGTCTGTGATCACAGAGATAGCAGCAGCGTCCACCCACGCCTTCGGGGCCTCGGGAATGTCAATGACAAACTAGACATAGGTAATACAACGGCAAGTTTGTTTGTTTAAACCATTTTAAATGTAAAAAAGGAGGTAATTATGAAGGGTTTAAAAAATCATTTTCATTTTAGAAACCATCTTTGTCAAATCCATATTCTCAGAAGTCTTTGCAACATTGAGAAGGGAAAAATATAAATATTTATTTTTTATATATACACGTTTTATATATATATATTATATATATATATATATATATAATATATATATATATATATATATTTAACTTGGAAGTATATGCGATGGGAGAGTGGATGGCCAGCCACAGGAATGGGAGAAGAGGGAATTACATTTAATGAAGCTAGGACCTTTCACGTGGACCTTTCAAACTTAAAAAAAAAATGTTGATTTTCCATGCCAAAGTCTTGAAAGAGCCTTGATGGCTCACGGCTTTGGTGTATTTTTCCAGATGGCAGATGCCATTTTGTGTTTTGCATAAACTGACTAAATTTGCTTGCTCTTTGTACTTATTTCAGAGGCAACCATTCTTTGCTTTCAATAGGACAGAAGAGCTCCTTGGCACTGGAACCCTCCTGGTCTGGGGAGGGAGGAATGGTTAAGGGACTGTTCTGAGGATACGCAGGCGTCATCCCAAACTTCCTACGTTCACTCTGAGGAAGGGGTTTGGGCCAGGGCTTTGAATTCTTGTTACCTACAGATGTTTCTGACTATGTGAGCAAATCACAGAAAGTAAGCTGTGCTGGAGAACTTCTGAAAGTTATTTTTCCAGTTTTCCCATTGCTATCTCCATGGAGGACAAATAGGTTCATTATGTTTTTATTTCAACTCCTCTACAGCCTGCTAACTACTAGTTGTATGATCCCTTAACTTAATTCCTTTGAGCTTCAGTTTTTGCAAAAAAAAAAAATTAAGATGCTAATAAAAATAATGCTTATCTCTTAGGATTTGTTGTTAAGATTCCATGAGTTAATCCATTCTTAAAGGATTACGAACAGTGCCTGACATATGTTAAGTCCTCAAGAAATGTTGATCAGTGTTGTTGTTATGATTACTTTTCATGGGAATTTTCACTTTCTTCCCATTTTCTGATTGACACTGCCCTACTCCCATCATCATTATGCTAACTCTTTGGGTCAATTTTATGGAAATAGGCTAGTAATAGAGTGGTTACACTACAGGCTTTGCAGTCAAACAGCACCAAGTTGAAATTCTTGAAGTAACATTTCATAGCTATATCTTCTCAACAAGTGACAATTTCTTTAAGCCTCAGTTTCTTGATCTATAAAATAAGGATAATAATAACAGTACCTACCTCATAACATTTTTGAGAGGTTTCAATGAGACAATGCTTGCACAGTGTCTGGCAAGACTATACAGCATGTTATGTATTGTCATTATTTTTGCTGCTCCAAATATGCTGGTAGGGCTCTTCTACCCAAAAGTGCTTCTAGAAACTTGTCAAGGCTCCAGGGCTCTAGCTTTATGTCAGCTGCCCCACCAGAAAAGAGGGCAAGCACAGAAATAGAAAGATGCTGTAAGGCCATGACTTGACCTGGACTCTTTGCCAAATCATGACACAGATTTGACAGTGTCGAGTATCGCTCAACATGGATTTCAATTCAAGTTAGAAAACTCACATCCTGAGCAGGTCAATCCCACCTCACTACACTGAGGATTATTCCAAAGGATAGGAACTATTGTGATAGGAGCAAAAGCCTATTCCTCTATCCTAAATCCCCCAGAAGAAAGCACAGAGTGAGGTAGGTTGTGAGGAAGAAAAAGTTACTTGTGCTGGTTACCTCTCAGGGAGGAGTGTGGCATTTATACATTATGGAATATTCAAATTCTGCAGTTTCAAAAATGTATTTATTTCTTCCCTCAAACTGAAAATGGATAGAAGTTGCATCTGTGAGTGAAAGAAAACCCTCTAAACACTAAAATTGTGTTATTGAACAGTTGAAAACTGTCTAACTCACTTTTGCCCTTGATGTCTATGTGTCTCTATTAATAATTGGATAAAGAGAAAACAACTGAACCCTTGAAACTTTTGCCCCAAAGCCAGCATGAAACCTGAAAAAACTGAAGAACATGGAACAAGGAAGTGTAAAAAATATCAACAATCTTGAAAATATTTTGTGTGCCCTCTTAGATTTGTTCTGACCTCTCTCTTCTGCTGCCTATGACTTCTAACAGTAAGAATAAGATGGGGTTGAGTTGGAAGGAAAAGGCATTGAGATGACTTCTTTTCTCAGTTCTGATAACAGTCCATCTTTGTTCTTGACCTCACACATAGAAATTGCTACAATTATCACTAAAAGTAAAATAAGATAGGAGAGTAAGATCAAGCAAGAGGCAAAAGAGAGAAAGTGCATGTCAAAGGAAAAAAAAAGACAAGTTGGAAAGAATAAGAGGAAGCTATATTATTAAAAGGGGGGAAAGAAATTATATAGCAGAAAGGAAAAGAAAAAAGAAAAAACTTTATATTATTGTAACAGAGATGGCTAGCTGACCAATCAAGATTTATCCTCCCCTTTCACAATGCAGAGTGGTTTCTGGGAAGCAATTTTTCAGCCAGAGGCTAAATTTCCCAGCCTCTCTTGCATGGATGTGGGACTATGTGATGAGCTCTTATCAGTGCAATATGAGCTGAATTGAAGAGATAGTTGTCACTTTTGTTCTCAGTTAAGATCATATGTAGTTTCTCTATTCTCTCTGTCTATCTCTCTCTGTCTCTCTCCTTCTCTCTGTCTCTCTCCATCCTCTGGCTGGATAATGCCAGGAAAATCTTAATGTCATCCATATACAGGAGATGTAGAGCCATTACATGGAAGGAATCTGATTCCTGACTCACTGTTTGAAGGAGAGCAGCCCAGGACAGCTGCCCAACCAGAAATATTCACATTAGACTTTTGGGGAGTGAGAAATACACTTTCATATGTTAAGCCACTGAGCTTTGGGGGATTGTTTGTTATACCAGTAAACATTTCTTACCTTGACTCATATAGAAACTGATACCAGAAGGAAGCTCCAGAAGTAGTTACTTTTACTTTTCCTCTTTGCTTAAAAACCAGTTAATCATTTTCTGATATCCTCTTTTTCTTCTTTTATGTTGTCAAAAGCAGCCAATAACAACCAGCACATGCTGTTTTTCACCTATAAGCACAAGAGTCCTGTGGTCAGACTCTCAAGTTACTAAAGGCAACAGTTTTGCTGAGTGTTTTTCCACTGCACGATATGGGTCTCCAGCCATCCAGCCTAATATATCTGCTTCTAGCAACTTGATCACAAAGTCAATGCCACACATTTTAGGATTTTGTTACAGGACACCACATCTTGTACCAAATAGAACAGTCAAGTTTAGTCAGAAAAATAGAAGCCTCTCGTGGAAGATATAAGGCAATGTGTTCACCAAATCATTTCTTCTCCCTGGACACAGAAGAAGACCATACTCCCCTCTCCACTGAAATTTAATTGGGGCGTCAGGACCAGTTCTCTGTAATGGAATGTCAGCAGGAGTCCTGTACCACTTTTGGTCCAGGGAGTTCAGAGTACATGTGTGCTTTCTCTGTGCTCTCTCCTCCTCTTCCTCAGGAGACTTGGAGGTCATGTGTTCAGATAGTGTAGCTACAAGATAGAAGCCACTCAGCCTACATCCCGAAAAAGAAATAACGTTTTTTAAAATAATTCAATGTTGCTGTTATTCTTTATTTTGGGGGGGCTAGCAAAGATTTTAAAATAATTTTTATACAATTTTTAAAGTTTACCCTCCATTTACAGTTATTACAAAATATTAGCTATATTGCCATGTTGTACAATACATCCTTGTAGACTATCCTATACCCAGCAGTTTGTGCCTCCCTCTCCCCTACCCCTATATTGCCCCTCCCCCTCCCCACTGGTAACTGCTAGTTTGTTCTCTATATCTGTGAGTCCGCTTCTTTTTTGTTATATTCACTAGCTTGTGATATAATACAGTATTTGCCTTTCTCTGTCTGACTTATTTCACTTAGCATAATGCCCTCCAAGTCCATCCATGTTGCTGCAAATGGAAAAATTTCATTTGTTTCATGGCTGAGTAGTATTCCATTGTGTGTATATACCACATCTTCTTTATCCATTCATCTGCTGATGGACACTTAGGTTGCTTCCATAGCTTGGCAAATGTAAATAATGCTGCTATGAACATTGGGGTGCATGTATTTTTTCAGATTACTGTTTTTGTTTTTTGGATGTATACCCAGGAGTATTTTGCTGTACTATTCAGTGTTTGGAGGTTGTTACTGAAATACACCTATCCCATTCTGACTAAAAATTGAAATATTCCCATCAGGAAGGTATTCAATGTAAGCAATGAGAGGTTTACAGGATCCTTGGGAGAGCTGGGGAATAAAGGTCAAGGGGGTTGTTACTAAATTTCAAAAAAAAAAAACCTCAAGTGAAGAAATCATGCCTTGGGTTCAAGACGGCGGAGTAGAAAGTTGTGTGCTTACTCCCTCTTGCAAGAGCACCAGAATCACAACTAACTGCTGAATAGTCATTGACAGGAAGACACTGGAACTCACCAAAAAAGATACCCCACATCCAAAGACAAAGAAGAAGCTGCAATGAGACTCTAGGAGGGGTGCAATCACAATAAAATCAAATCCCATAACCACTGGAGAACAATTATACCACAGAAGTCCACCCACTGGAGTGAAGGTTCTGAGCCTCACGTCAGGCTTCCAAACCTGGGGGTCCAGCAATGGGAGGAGGAATTCCCGGGGAATCAGACTTTGAAAGCTAGTGGAATTTGATTGCAAGACGTTGACAGGACTGGGGGAAAGAGAGACTCCACTCTTGGAGGGCAGACACAAAGTAGTGGGCACATTAGGACCCAGGAGGAAGGAGAAGTGATCCAATAGGAGACTGAACAAGACTTACCTGCTACTGGTAGAGAGTATCCTGTGGGGGGAGGGGATGGCGAGCTGTGGCTCACTGCAGGGACAAGGACACTGGCAGCAGACATTTTGGGGCGTACTCCTTGGTGTGAGCCCTCCCAGAGTCCACCATTAGCCCAACCAAAGAGCCTTTGAGCTCCAGTGTTGGGTCGCCTCAGGCCAAACAACCAACAGGGAGGGAACTCAGCCCCACCCATCAGCAGACAAGCAGATTAAACAGATTAAAGTTTTACTGAGTTCTGCCCCCCAGAGCAACACCCAGCTCTACCCACCACCAGTCCGTCCCATCAGGAAGCTTACACAAGCCTCTTAGATAGCCTATCCACCAGAGGGCAGACAGCAGAAGCAAGAAGAATTACAATGCTGCAGCCTGTGGAACAAAACCAACATTCACAGAAAGATAAACAAAATGAAAAGGCAGAGGACTATGTATCAGATGAAGGAAAAGATAAAACCCCAGAAAAACAACTAAATGAAGTGGAGATAGGCAAGACAGAATGGTGGAATTCACTGCTGCAGAAGAGAATAAAGAAAAAAGAATGAACCTAAATGAACACAGCCTAAGAGAACTCTGGGACAACATTAAATGCCACCAACATTTGCATTATAGGGGTTCCAGAAGGAGAAGAGAGAGAGAAAGGACCTGAGAAAATTGTTGAAGAGATTATAGTCGAAAACTTCCCTAACATGGGAAAGGAAATAGCCACCCAAGTCCAGGAAGCGCAGAGAGTCCAGGCAGGATAAACCCAAGGAGAAACACACCGAGACTCATAGTAATCAAATTGACAAAAATTAAAGACAAAGAAAAATGAAAAACAACAAGGGAAAAATGACAAATAACATACAAGGGAACTCCCATAAACTTAACAGCTGATTTCTCAGCAGAAACTCTACAAGCCAGAAGAGAGTGACACAATATACTTACAGTGATGAAAGGGAAGAGCCTACAACCAAGATTACTCTACCTAGCAAGGATCTCATTCAGATTTGATGGAGAAATCAAAAGCTTTACAGATAAGCAAAAGCTCAGAGAACTCAGCACCACCAAACCAGCTCTACAACAAATGCTAAAGGAACTTCTCTAAGTGGGAAACACAAGAGAAGAAAAGGACCTACAAAAACAAACCCAAAACAATTAAGAAAGTGATAATGGGAACTTACATATCGATTATCACCTTAAATGTGAATGGATTTAGTGCTCCAACCAAAAGACACAGGCTTGCTGAATGGATTAAAAAACAAGGCCCATATATAGGCTGTCTACAAGAGACCCACTTCAGACCTAGGGACATATACAGACTGAAAGTGAGGGGATGGAAAAAGATATTCC
>NC_041217.1:31999490-32000950 GCF_002837175.3 Physeter macrocephalus
GACAGTAACACAATAATAGTGGGGGACTTTAACACCTCACTTAGACCAATGGACAGATCATCCAGACAGAAAATTAATAAAGAGACACAAGCTTTAAATGACACAGTACACCAGATAGATTTAATTGACGTTTATAGGACATTCCATCCAAAACCAGCAGATTACACTTACTTCCAAGAGAAGAAAAGGACCTACAAAAACAAACCCAAAACAATTAAGAAAGTGATAATGGGAACTTACATATCGATTATCACCTTAAATGTGAATGGATTTAGTGCTCCAACCAAAAGACACAGGCTTGCTGAATGGATTAAAAAACAAGGCCCATATATAGGCTGTCTACAAGAGACCCACTTCAGACCTAGGGACATATACAGACTGAAAGTGAGGGGATGGAAAAAGATATTCCATGCAAATCAGATAAATAGACTTTAAAATAGAGAATGTTACAAGAGACAAGGAAGGACACTACATAATGATCAAGGGATCAATCCAAGAAGAAGATATAACAATTATAAATATATAGGCACCCAACATAGAAGCACCTCAATACATAAGGCAACTGCTAACATCTCTAAAAGAGGAAATCGACAGTAACACAATAATAGTGGGGGACTTTAACACCTCACTTAGACCAATGGACAGATCATCCAGACAGAAAATTAATAAAGAGACACAAGCTTTAAATGACACAGTACACCAGATAGATTTAATTGACGTTTATAGGACATTCCATCCAAAACCAGCAGATTACACTTACTTCTCAAGTGCACATGGGACATTCTCCAGGATAGATCACATCTTGGGTCACAAATCAAGCCTCAGTAAATTTGAGAAAATTGAAATGATATCAAGCATCTTTTCCAACCACAATTCTATGAAATTAGAAATAAATTACAGAGAAAATACCGTAAAACACATAAACACATGGAGGCTAAACAATACGTTACTAAATAACCAAGGGATCACTGAAGAAATCAAAGAGGAAATCAAAAAATACCTAGAGACAAATGACAATGAAAACACGATGATCCAAAACCTATGGGATACAGCAAAAGCAGTTCTAAGATGGAAGTTTATGGCAATACAATCCTACCTCAAGAAACAAGAAAAATCTCAAATAAACAATCTAACCTTACACCTAAAAGGAACTAGAGAAAGAAGAACAAACAAAACCCAAAGTTAGTAGAAGGAAAGAAATCATAAAGATCAGAGCAGAAATAAATGAAATAGAAACAAAGAAAACAATAGCAAAGATCAATAACACTAAAAGCTGGTTCTTTAAGAAGATAAAATTTATAAACCTTTAGCCAGACTCATCAAAAAAAAAAAGAGAGAGAGGACTCAAATCAATAAAATTAGAAATGAAAAAGGAGAAGTTACAACAGACACCACAGAAATACAAAGCATCCTAAGAGACTACTACAAGCAACTCTATGCCAATAAAATGGACAACCTGG
>NC_041217.1:32001217-32129047 GCF_002837175.3 Physeter macrocephalus
AAAAATCTTCCAACAAACAAAAGTCCAGGACCAGATGGCTTCACAGGTCAATTCTATCAAACATTTAGAGAAGAGCTAACACCCATCCTTCTCAAACTCTTCCAAAAAATTGCAGAAGAAGGAACACTCCCAAACTCATTCTTTGAGGCCACCATCACCCTGATACCAAAACCAGACAAAGATATCACAAAAAAAGAAAATTCAGACCAATATCACGGATGAATATAGATGCAAAAATCCTCAACAAAATACTTGCAAACAGAATCCAACAATGCATTAAAAGGATCATACACCATGATCAAGTGGGATTTATCCCAGGGATGCAAGGATTCTTCGATATATGCAAGTCAATCAATGTGATACACCAAAATAACAAATTGAAGCATAAAAACCATAAGATCATCTCAATAGATGCAGAAAAAGTTTTGACAAAATTCGACACCCATTTATTATTCAAAACTCTCCAGAAAGTGGGCATAGAGGGAACCTACCTCAACATAATAAAGGTCATATATGACAAACCCACAGCAAACATCATTCTCAATGGTGAAAAACTGAAAGCATTTCCTCTAAGATCAGGAACGAGACAAGGATGTCCACTCTCACCACTATTATTCAACATAGTTTTGGAAGTCCTAGCCACTGCAATCAGAGAAGAAAAAGAAATAAAAGGAATCCAAACTGGAAAAGAAGAAGTAAAACTGTCACTGTTTGCAGATGACATGATAATACACATAGAGAATCCTAAAGATGCCACCAGAAAACTACTAGAGCTGATCAATGAATTTGGTAAAGTTACAGGATACAAAATTAATGCCCAGAAATATCTTGCATTTCTATATACAACCGATGAAAAATCTGAAAGAGAAATTAAGGAAACACTCCCATTTACCATTGCAACAAAAAGAATAAAATACCTAGGAATAAGTCCACTGAGGGAGACAAAAGACCTGTATCCAGAAAACTATAAGACAGTGATGAAAGAAATTAAATATTACAGAAACAGATGGATATATACCATGTTC
Source organism: Physeter macrocephalus (assembly GCF_002837175.3). Taxonomy (NCBI): domain Eukaryota; kingdom Metazoa; phylum Chordata; class Mammalia; order Artiodactyla; family Physeteridae; genus Physeter; species Physeter macrocephalus. Next base: position 32,002,243 of record NC_041217.1, read on the forward strand.
TTGGATTGGAAGAATCAATACTGTGAAAATGACTATACTAACCAAAACAATCTACAGATTCAATGCAATCCCTATCAAATTACCAATGACACTTTTCACAGAACTAGAACAAAACTTCAAATTTGTATGGAGACACAAAAGACTCCGAATAACCAAAGCAATCTTGAGGGGAAAAAATGGGGCTGGAGGAGTCAGACTCCCTGACTTCAGACTATACTACAAAGCTACAGTAATCAAGACAGTATGGTACTAGCACAAAAACAGAAATGTAGATCAATGGAACAGGATAGAAAGCCCCGAGATAAACCCACACACCTATAGTCAACTAATCTATGACAAAGGAGGCAAAGATATACAATGGAGAAAAGGCAGTCTCTTCAATAAGTGGTGCTGGGAAAACTTGACAGCTACACGTAAAATAATGAAATTAGAACACTCCCTAACACGATACACAAAAATAAACTCAAAATGGATTAATAACTACATAAGACCGGACACTATAAAAGTCTTCGAGGAAAACGTAGGAAGAACAATCTTTGACATAAATCACAGCAAGTTCTTTTTTGACCCACCTCCCAGAGTAATGGAAATAAAAACAAAAGTAAACAAATGGGACTTAATGAAACTTAAATGCTTTTGCACTGTGAAGGAAACTATAAACAAGACGAGAAGATAACCCTCAGAATGGGAGAAAATATTTGCAAATGAATCAACAGACAAAGGATTAATCTCCAAAATATATAAACAGCTCATGAAGCTCAATATTAAAAAAACAAACAACCCAGTCCAAAAATGGGCAGACGACCTAAATAGGCATTTCTCCAAAGAAGACATGCAGATGGCCAAGAGACACATGAAAAGCTGCTCAACATCACTAATTATTAGAGAAATGCAAATCAATACTACAATGAGGTATCACCTCACACTGCTTAGAATGAGCATCATCAGAAAATCTACAAACAACAAATGCTGGAGAGGGTGTGGAGAAAAGGGAACCCTCTTACACTGTTGGTGGGAATGTAAATTGATACAGCCACTATGGAGAACAGTATGGAGGTTCCTTAGAAAACTAAAACTTAAATTACCATATGACCCAGCAATCCCACTACTGGGCATATACCCAGAGAAAACCATAATTCAAAAAGACACATGTACCCCAGTGTTCATTGCAGCACTATTTACAATAACCAGGTCATGGAAGCAACCTAAATGCCCATCGACAGATGATGGATAAATAAGTTGTGGTACATATATACAATGGAATATTACTCAGCCATAAAAAGGAACGAAACTGGGTCATTTTTAGAGACGTGGATGTACTCGGAGACTGTCATGCTGAGTGAAGTAAGTCAGAAAGAGAAAAATAAATATCGTATATTAATGCATATATACGGAATCTAGAAAAATGGTACAGATGAACCAGTTTGCAAGGCAGAAGTAGAGACACTGATGTAGAAAACAAATGTATGGACACCAAGGGGGGTAAGTGGCGTGGGGGGTGGTGGTGGTGTGATGAACTGGGAGATTGGGATTGACATGTACACACTAATATGTATAAAATAGATAACTAATAAGAACCTGCTGTATAAAAATAAATAAATAAATAAAATTAAATTTAAAAAAATCACCACGAAGCCAAGTTGATGCTGATGATCTCAGTTGCCTGCAGCACTGAAAGGGGTGATTCTTAGGAGGATGCTCAGGAACTGGCACAAAGCCCCAGGTCTGCTGTCTGCCAGTGCCCACACACCTGCTTGTAGCTACTGATAGAGAAAAAGGGTTTTTACTTCTACCTTCCGATGATTGCATCTCTCAATGCCAGATTAGACCAAGAACCCTACTGGCAAGGGAGGCTGGGAAAAGTAGTTTCCAAGCTGTCAGCCCTTTTGGTGCAGAGGGACACTTAGAAGGACAAAGGTGGTACTTACAGAGTCTCAATAAAAAATTTCTGCTACAAGTGCTCCTTGTTTTTCCCATAGGATATTCAAGTGTTCATTACTCCACAACCTGTTTTCTCCTGAAAGCTCCTTGAGGGCAGATCTTAATCCATTCTCTATCCCCAGTGCCAGATAAACCAGAAAATAAATTGTTTTCAGTTGATTTGAATGGAATGAGAACAGGATCAATAGCAAAGAAGAAAGTTGTCCCGCTGTGTTGAAGTTAGATTTCAAGGTCTCGTGTTCATAGAATCTGAAAATTTCTGCTAATGACTGCCCTAGATTCTGCCCCAGCTTAAGCCATTTTCCTTCCTAGCCTGCTCAGAGTGAACATGAAGAGCTGTTTGCTCATCAAGTGACCTTAAGCTTGAATTCTGGGACCTGTCTGCACAGCCCAAAGGAGGGGGATTTGACAATAGTCTGGTTTATTGGATCCATGGAGACTGTTAATTACATAATTTTTGCTTTAAACTGCATTATCAAGTTGGTCGTGTAGAGTTAGTCAAAGTATTTCTATATTTTATTCATATAGAAATATGAAGGTTCCAAACACGACCTTCATGCTCTGACAGACTTGGGATCTCTTTGGGAATGTGGAGTTTATGAGTTCACCTTGGGGCAGGGTTTGGAGTATTCTAATTGAAAAAGAGATGGGGTGGATTTGGGTGTTAGGAAGGACCTGTTCAGCCACAAGAAAAGGATACTCAGGAAAGAGAGGACCAGACCCTGGTGTGATTTCATCTGAAAAGGCACAGAGTTCACAGACAAAAATAAATAAATAAATTTATTTTAAAAAAGAAAAAAAGAAAAAAAAAAAAAGCTCTGTGGAAGATTAAAGACATCCTCTTGATATTTATTTTCCTCACCAAAAAAGGGTAAGACTATTGTGCCTATAGTAAGAATAATGGTAGAATGACTCAGGCTTATTTACAATCATCAAAGAAATGAAAGATATGGATCATGTCACTAATTAATCTTTTTATCATTATCAAGTGGTGACTGTATCCAGCTGAAGAGTGCTGTGTGCATAATAGCACAATTATGGGGGATGTGATGATGTAACAGCTGCTAGAGCCCAGCATTTAGCCTCTCTTTTCCATTCCCACCCACCCTGATCTCTGGCTATATTTAGTTGTTTTACACAGTGTACCTGGACCAAAGTCTGTTTTACAAAATTAAAAGAATAGAGAGAAGATTCAGAGTCTTCATAGAAAAATCAGGCTTCACAATATGTCTCTCCCTTGGTTACCCATGTTCCTTCTTGGTTAATGTATTTTCTCCTACGTTGCACCTAGAATCATGGCTGAAATACAATCATGAGTTTACTTTGTGTAAAGGGAAGTAGGGCATTGAGCAATCATCTAATGAATACAGTCAAGATGGTTAGTGAATCTGGAAAATTCCACTCTCAAAAAAATTACTTTCTCTACTCTGTAGCAGATTTCCTCTTGGCCTTAATTATCCACAGAGTTGTCCAATTTTCTGATAGTCTTTACTGCTGTTGACATCGCCTCAATAATTTATTTAATGGATTTTACTGGGTTCATTTGGGAACCCTTTATTCTTAGTGACTTCTTTTATCAATTAATTTATTTATTCAATAAACACTGAACACCATTCCAGTTATCTACTGCTGTGTAATAAGCTACCCTAAAACCTAGTGACTTAGTACAATAATTTAGTATTATCACACATAGTTTTTGATGTTGATGGGCTCAGTTGGGCAGTTCTTTCTTAAGTCCCTTATACTGTTGTAGTCAGATGGTGGCTGAGGCTAGAGCCACCTAAAGATTCCTTCCCTCTGTGCCTATCATTGTGCTCTTCAGGAGTCTCTCTGTCTCTCTACGTGATTAGCTTGGGCATCCTCAGAGCTTGTTGGTCTTTTGGTAATCAACCTTCTTACCTTGTGACCAGCTTTCTCCAGCATGAGTGTTCTAAGAAAGTCCAAGTAGAAGTTGCAAAACATCTTCCAACCTAGCCTTAGAAGCCATGCAGATCACTTCTCTCTTCTGCTTGTCAAAGCAGTTACCAGCCAACCAAGACTCCAGGAGCTGGAGGGGTAGATTCCACCTCAAAGTAGTGGAGTGACTTGTGCCTTGAAAGATGATGGTGGTCATCTTAAGGCCAAGCTACCACAGGCACCTGCTATCTGACAGGCCCTATGATAGGTGCTGGGGAAAAGTGTTGAATAAATGAGACACTGCCTCTGCTCTTGTGGAGGTGAAAATCTAGCTTAATTAATTCTGGTGTGATGTGATGGTCTTTACAATCAACTGCTGAACAGTGAATCTCAAAATCAAGAATATTTGTTTATGAAACTGGCAAAACAGCTATTGTGATCCTTTGTGGTCTGGTCATTTTGACTTTCTCAATAACCCAACTGAATGAAATTTGTGGTTATCTAATCTATAACTTGATAACCAACTTGATGAGCTGACTCATCGCTGTATTTTTAAAAACATGGCCTGAGCCAAACTGGGAAATTCATCTGTGGCTTAACATGTTGAGTTCCTGCTGGGCATGGAGGCTGAAACTAGCTTTTTAAACTCATAATAGGGAATATAAGAGAAGCTGAGAAGTCAGGTTTTGCTCCTGATGAGCTTCTATTCTTTTGAGCAGTTCTGATCTAGTGCAGCTGGGGCAACTGGTGACAGTGACAAAGCAAGAGGGGAACCTAAGACAACACCTGCTAAATTAGACAGGAAGATCTTTCAGTTTCTCGCCTGAGAATTATCTTTTGGGGAGAAGTAATGGATTATTTGCCTTCGTTTTCTTCTCTCTCGTGCCATTAAAGGAAGGTGATCTAGGTTTGTTAAGTAAAAGGAGATTTCAGGACAGGAATGTTGACAGAAGAATCAGTGCTGTTCAGCAATTCTCAGATCTTATTGTTTTTGGCACAATTTGTGTCCATTCAGTGTAACAGCTATGAGGGGCTGGGGGAGGGGGCTCATGATGACACAAGAGATACCTTGACATTTCAGAAACAAAGGTCAAAGCCTGAAAAGGTCCAAGAACATGCAGAATTCCTGTGCACACTTGTCAAGTTCCCGGTCATGAAACTAGTATCATACTGGGCCTTCTTAGGTTATGTCTGTATACTATGTTATCTCACAGATCATGGAAAGACATCCTAGGGGATATTTTAAGTAAAACAAAAACAATAATATGTACTTGGCCTTAATGACAAGACTGGTTCAAGCAAAACTAAATTTTGGCTTGTCATATAGTGACTCTCCTATATCAATCCATTCACTTTAACTTTGTAGCTTATCCTTCATCGATATGCATACTTTTCTCACACTAGCGAATCTTGTGTCCCTTGGGTATCATTTGCTAAATTAAACTTCTTTCCATTTCTCATGCCAACTTATTTATCTATCTGAAATGCCTGTTTCTACTTTATCTGGAAATTCATAATTGATGTTAATTATAACCTATTCTTCATGTGGCCAGAACATACTTATTTGATGTGTTTTGCGGTAGGTTGTTATTTTGTGCCTGCTGATAGATATATCACTTTATAAATTTTCATAGGCATCTAATTTGCCCAGTTAGTTGGTAAACTGGCAAGGGCTTCTCTATTCACATAAATATATATATATATATATATACATATATATATATGTATACATACACACATTATATGGGTAGTATGTGTACACATACATACATACACAGGAGACATCTCTCAACAGCTTATTGACATGCTCTATGCTCCACTTTCCTTTTGTTTTTATTGGTTAAAATCAAGTAGATTATTTTACAATTACCTGATGAATTGGATCAATACATATTATAATGGATTATTCAGATTTTTAAAGCACCTTAACTTCATAAAGGTGAAAATAATCTAGATTATTGCTCATCTTTTCCTCTGAGAAAATTCTTTTCATAAATCCATGGCAAACATAAGTACTTGAACTATGCAAGTACTTGTGATTGATTATTTGGGGCAAAATTTTTTTTTTTCTAGAATTATTGAAGTCTTAATTCTCAACTTGAGGCTACCAAGCCTTTGAATTTCCATGTTGGCCTTGTGGGAGTTTATCAAGTTTTGTTTTATTGGTTGTGAGGTAGTCACAAGCATGGCTTGGAGTACTTAATCTCTTCCTTTATAAGGCCTGAATATTCCTCCCACTCAGACTCCCTAAATGAACCTAAATTTAAGTAGAAACTTGAGGTTGGCCTCAGGAAAAATCTCCTAACCATCATGTCACCCCTACTCTTCTCTTTTCTAACTGATTTGATGTCCCTAAAACCTTTTCATATACAAAGTTTGGTGCTGCTGCTGCCTGTTTGCTAGATAAGGGACATCCCAACTTGTCTGATTTCAGGGCCACTAGAAAACATCATGAATTATTTCTATGTTCCTGATATTACACTAACTTGGAATAAAGCTTTCTTCTCATAATGAGACATATACTTAGGGTATAAATCCTGTTGGCAGTATTAATATAATACTGGGTCCTTTTTCATATAAAATGATAATGACTAGCAGATATTTTCTTGAAAACAACTTTTGACTAGGGCAAGGTATTTATTGAATTTGGGGCAATGGTAGGTCACTGTATTCTTAAAGCAGTGGGTTCAGAAGTAGGATATCCATACCCTTTGGAGAGTCCAAAATAATCCATTGGAGTGCAGAAAGAAGATATTAAATCTTCTATTTATTTTAATTTTAAATTTCATCTTGAAGTTTGGTGTGTATATTTTTCGAGGCACACAATACAGAAATACATGTATTGTGTGCCTTACAAGTAAAATACACAGATTGGATATGCCTCAAAATTTTTTTGATAGAGGGATATGTTCTAAAAAGTTAGAAACCATTGCTTACAAAGAATGAATGTGGATAAGGTCTTCACAGTGCTACATGGAGTAACAGGAAATAGTTGCAGAACAAGTGTTTGCAACCTCAGAATTCTGACTCCAGTTATTACTGATTTCAGTTAATTGATCAATAGGTAGTTTACTAATTCTCAACCTGACGCAGGACAGTCCCTTTTAAGATGTTGAGAAATTGCTCAACTTTAGGATGTTGACGGAAGAAAGTAGATTTTAATCATGTTTTTTTTGTTTTTTTCATTTTGTTTTCTCAAGGGTCCCATGGGAACAGAAAGTTTTGAGGGTGTTTACTGTTTGTGCAAGATGACTGGTTGGGTAAAGAAGTCCAAAGTTTATTATCTGCAGAACAAATAAAGCCTGGGCAAAGGTAACTGAAATGAATGTCTCCCACCTTGTCCCTTCAGCCTGTCTAAGGGGATGTTTGCACCAGTGGTTGCGTAACTGAGAAACTAATCTATGCAAGTCAAATGGAGAGGAGGTGCATTTTAGACTCCTATCGGTTAAAAATAGTCACTGACTTCTATTCTTCTTGGTCTGATAGGCAGTTGATGATGGTGCCTATACAAAAATCATTTAAAAAATCTATTTGTGGATAAGTTATTTCTAACTCTCCAGGTATTACTTGTCAGACAGCATCTGGGTGACTGAATTAGAATTGTTTCCTCCTTCCCCAAAGGTAGATACAACATAGTGCCCGGCAAATACTAAAATAAGTTTGCTAAGTCAAGGCTCATTTGGACTTTTGTTGGTGGTGGTGATTAATGACATCAAGGATAACTGGATTGTTCTTGTGATTACTCCATAGTAATTACTGACAAATATTCAGAATGGACAAACATATAGTGTGAAGCTCAAGTATCTTTTAGAAGATAACATCCTATGCATAAATGTTGATGGGAAAGAGTGGAATATGATTGAGTGGTTGAGCTTAAGAACTTATTAATGGGAAAAATCATGCTTTAGGTCTCAGATATCCTTACTGACCAAATACTTACTTAATTATTCTCATTTTTTGGACTCCTTGTTGTTGTTTTTGTTGGAACTTGATGTTTATAAATCCAGTTAAAGAGGCATTTTATATAGTACAGCCATGAAGTGTGATAATAAATGAGCCAGAAGCCAATTATGGATAGAAGTTAAGTAAATTAAAGAGTTGACCTTTCATTTTAAATTAGGTAGTGCAGAGTTTTACAAACTTTTTCCAAATACATTTATCACCCAAAGACTTTTTTTCTCAAATAAATATTTAAGAAAGGGTTTAAACATTAAGGCAAAGCAATCAGAGTGAGACTGCCTAATTTTTGGATGGTTGAAAAAAATCCTAATAGGACTGATAATGTGTTGTGAGAAATCCACAGAGAATTGCCTCTGTCCGTGTGAGTATGTATGAATATACAAAGTAATAACTACAACTAGTTAGTTGTCTAGATTATCCAAATAACCATAACATTTACTGGTATAATTTTTTAAAAAGAAAAAAGTCTTCAATTTTCCAATATGGAAAAGACAAATTCCCACTTCTAAAGCCTAAACCCTGCTGTGACCTTGGTTTGGAATTTCACTTATGCCCAGCTATTCCAGTGGAAAAAAACTAAATACAGTATAAATCTACATATTTGGAAGTACAAAAGACTGTGAGACACTGAATTGAGTTGTAAAATGGGTGTGTAGATTCTGGACTCTTTCAAAGCCCAGAGTAGACAGTTATCTTTCTGAGTCTGTAAACTTGTAGTTTTTCCTGAAAATAATGACCTTTGGAGGGTCCACCAAGCTCTAGCATTCTGTCAGCCGCCCATCCAGGGCTTACAACATTGAGTGTGTGAATCATCTGTCCTGCCTTTAGAAGGAGCTCCCTTCTGAGGAAGGTTGGTGACTGTGGGAATATGTGAATGTTGAGAGAGACAGTGAACTGCATGGTAGAGATGATGGAACAGTTTTTGAGTCAAAAATAGCCGTGGAAACTTGCAGCGCCTATTAGATCAGCCAATGAATAATCATAAAAACAATGGTTCTCTACCCGGGGACATTAAGGCATTTGGTGAAGAAGATGACAGAATGGAAGAGAAAACGAGAGAGACGGAAGGGGAGAGCCAGAGCGAGGCGCACATGAGGCGCATGGCTGACGGGCTGCAAGCTCAGAGGGCCTGGTTTTCCAGTCTGGCACCGGGCTTGATGAGTCTGTTTATTCAGCTACAGTATCAGACGTTCCCTTTTCCTGCCCGAAGAAGTCCCCTTTGAAGAACTGCTCTGCTGGGGAGTAGTTTCCCCTTAGACGGGCTACTCCTGTTTGCAGACCTAAAGGAAAAGCGCTGGAAAGGCCACAAAAATGTTCTTTAAAGCGATATTCCAGCGCCACGTGAGGGGAGGATGAAATAGCAGTAAAAGATGTATTTCCTGGTTGAGGTATTTTTTTCCCCTCTCAAGTGAGTTTAGCGCTGAACAAAGGTGTCACATGAATGCGACAGGGGTCAGATGTTCTTGGGGGCCCTCGGGGTCTGTGTGGTCAGGTGGAGGCTGGGGGTAGGAGAGCAGGGGCATTTCAAGCTTCTGTAGACCTGGAGTGAGGAAAGCACACCTGCAAGAGGCAGAGAGAATTCAGTAGGACCAGCATTCTACTCCTGCAAGTCTTTATCTGCAAAGGAATCAATGGTGGTGACTTATCAGAGGACCAGCCTATGCCTTCAAAGCAAAGCGGCAGAGACAACTTGAGTGACTTTGGGGGACAGGGTTCATAATCAAATTGGATAATTCAGGAGTTGACATTTTTAACTTTGGGGTTTTCATATTAATTTCTTATATTTCAGTAACACTTTTAACTTTTCAAAGAAGCTTTTCATCTAGCCCTCATGTTCATCCTTTGAAGTAGCTAGGGTAGATGGCAGTCTCCTCAATTTTCCTCTTTGGAAAAGGATGGGGCCAAAGAGAGATGGTTCCCTAGCTCATTACTGACAGGGGCAAAATGACAACCCAGGTCTCTTGACTCCTGGACCAGGTCTCTTTTCTCTGTGTTCTTGGGACCTGTACAAAGTAATGATGGGAGTTTCAGAAAAAAGGAAGGTGACATTCTCCATCTCCTCCCAGGCACATACAAAGTTACTGTGACTTTGAAGCCACTGCTTTGCTGTGTCCAAACACTCTCTCCGGGACTGGCCTTAGGGAGGAGATTCAAAGTGAAACCTTCAGAGGGGAAGTCTCATATTCCAGTCACTGCGACTGCCCAAGCCCCTGGTGGGTTTGTTCAGTCTTTACCTGCGCCACATAAAACAGGAGTTCTCCAGAATGAAAAGGGTTCTTTGTTCCATCTCTGAGATGAACACTTTGAGTAAGAGATGCCACTTCACGGTGAGGCCTGGCTTTCCAGGAAAGGGGATGGGACCCACACTCTTTCCTTGACTCCTGTCAGAGACTCTGTGACTCATGGGGACTCTCAGAGCCTAGGAGTGAGGTTCATGCAGTGCATACTTGAGGACTAAGAGAGAACCAGAATTTTCTTCTGGGGAATACAGATTTGTTTGTCAGGGCTCCAGAGAGAAACTAGAAGAGGTCTTATGTACGAGCTGCCTTTTCTGCTTTGATATACACAGGCTTGTATTTTATCTATTGCTGGATGTTTGTCTTCTTTCTACATGGAGAGCTGAAGTTGCTCGACATTGAGCCATATCTTGTAATTATTTGTATCCTCTAAGGCTTCCTAGTGCTTAAAATATCTGCTGGATGAATGGGAATCCATTTTCAGTCAACTCCTTATCCCACTATCTCTCAGCCTATAGTTTGAATCAGAATCACCTGGGAAACAGGCCTATGTACTTTGAAATAAGTCCTGAGAGGAATCTCATGTGAACCAAAGTTTGAGAATTATTGCTTTATCCTTTTTCTCCTTGGGTTTGAGAGTTCTTGGTGACTTTGAACAATTCTATAAACACAAACATGATCTCAGATTTGCGTTGTGCTTTCTGACGTACAAAGTTTACTTCTCACGTCTGTCTCGTTCAATCCTAATGTAATGGAGCTACATTAATAACAGACCTATGATGTAGGTTCTTTTGCCACTCACTTTACAGATAAGGAGACAGAGGAGTGATAGTCTTTTTTTAAAAAATAAATTTATTTATTTTTGGCTGCGTTGTGTCTTAGTTGCTGCACGCGGGCTTTCTCTAGTTGCGGCGAGCGGGGGTTACTCTTCCTTGCGGTGTGTGGGCTTCTCATTGCGGTGGCTTCTCTTGTTGTGGAGCATGGGCTCTAGGCGCGTGGGCTCGGTAGTTATGGCTCACAGGCTCCAGAGTGCAGGCTCAGTAGTTGTGGCGCATGGGCTTAGTTGCTCTGCAGCATGTGGGATCTTCCCGGAGCAGGGCTCGAACCTGTGTCCCCTGCATTGGCAGGCAGATTCTTAACTACTGAGCCACCAGGAAAACCCCAGGAGTCTTCGGCTCACATAGTCAATCTGTGGCAGAGCCTGCATTCATCCTAAGTCTCCTGATTCCAGGTGCTGTACTCTTTATCCCACAACCCCTAAAGTTCTATACCTTTGCAGGCATTGCTGTTATTTGTGTGGAAGATGTTATTCTTGATACGGCTTGCTGTCCACACAGCTGGGGACAGTTACCATGACACAGATGTGAAGGCAGAGGAAGCAACACAGTCTGTGCTCCTAATGAAATCTGTAGAAGGATAAGTGGCTAAGACTAATAATGACCTGTCCTTTCATGCAAATATTAGAGTACAGTATTTTTGTTCATTGTCATATCGGAAAAGCAGAACTGGGAACTTGGTGAGAGGTAAGGTGTCCTTTCAGAGAAGGACAGTCTGTGTGTTTGGTGACCTGTGAACCATCTGACAGGTGAACTGTGCTGTCCTGACTTCATTTTACTGGAAACAGAGAAGGAATGGGAAGCAGATTAAGTCCCTAGAATTTGCTGTATGACCTGGAGTCCTAGGGATGACCAGGCCATCTCTGTTCAGGTTGGCTGTGTTAGAAGTCTGGAACGTTCACAGCTAGGGAGGGTCAAACAAGATGCCTGAGGAAGGAGTCTGGACATGGAGAACACTGTGAAGGAGGGTTGTTTTCCTCTCACTTAATTGAAAAGGTCCAGAATGCTCCAAAGTCCACTTGACACTCAAGGGAACATGTAGTCACACTTGCATAAGCAATTTAGTGGTTGCTAGAATATTCTAAAGAGAACTTTCTGGATGGCTGTTTGCTCTTTGATTAGTTGCAATATACAGACAGCCATCAGAAACAGAGACTTGTCAACTGAAAGAAGAGGTGGCCCTGAAACTTCTACTCGTCCCCAATTTTCTTCCACCCAGCTGGGAAAGGAGCGCTTCTTTCATCATGGAGTAATAGATGATTGATATGACTGTACTCTGGTTAGAAAAGGTTTCATTTTACTCGTGCATGATACATGGAATTAGTTAAGGATTGCACAGGAAAAGAAGTGATGGACTATTGTTCACATTAAATTATAATGACAGCCTTCCTAACCACTGTGTATTTATTATGTAAGAAAAGAAAATGTCTGGTAAAATTCTGTATAGGTTAATAACACCTTCATAATATACTCCTTCTTTTCTATTGACTTGAATAGCCCTCCTACTGACTTTTAATGGATTATTAGAGTTAATTACATCAATTGCAATATAATTGATTCTTAAATACTATGTAGAAACCTCATACAATTATGGAAAAACAAAAGTTATCTAGACATCTCAGATCAAAAAAGATTTGGAATTCCTGCACATTTAATTTCTGATAATCACTAGTCAGTTTGGACATTAAGATTGCATGGTGTCCTGTTTTCTCTTTGCTAGGTTTTGACAGAATTGATAGTTTTACAACATTTAACTCAATACGCATGGAAATATAAGATTAAAGCTGTGAATGCAATTTTTTTTTCTAAAAAAAGATCACTTCATGGCTTAAAAGCTGAAATGTGTTACCTGCCTAACATTGACAGAAACAAACTCAAGGGAAAATCAAAAGTGGATTTGATGTTGAGTTTTAGAAATCTCTTCTCCACAGGTGTAAAGATTCCTGTGGGTCTTAGGGTTTGTTACCTGAGGGCTTTAAAATGTGAGAAGGGGGTGAATTGCCTATAGGGGTAAAAAAATTTCTCGCATTTTATTACCTAGACATAGGCTATGTGTTCTAATGTCAAAACCACTGGTTGAAAAGTGAAACATCATTAATATCTGTTATTTGATGTCATACCGATCAAAAGAAAGCCCTGTAATAGAATGGTTTGAACGCAACCTTTTTATTTTTAACTGATTTGGGGAAACTAGTTTGTGGGTATTGACATAGTTATAAATGTGAGTTTTCCAAGGGATTCTTCTGCTTCACAGATACAGATTTCTAGACCATTCTAAAATGGTCTCCAAATAAATGTATAAAAGGGTGACAGCCTGTTGCAGTGGACAAGTTACTGGAATAGGCATCAACAGACCTGATGCTTTCTGTTACCAATTAGCTCGATGACTCAACCGGACTAGGTCTTAACGTTCTCTTCTGTAAAATGAAAGCAAGAGTGAGAGAGAGCCTCTAAACTCTCCCTACTGTGAAGCTCCTGCCTTTAAACTCTTATTGTCTATAGTAACTCATTTGCTTCTTAATATAAGCTGCCTTATATCAACATGTATACTGTGTATATCAATATGCCTTGACATGTGTATGTATGTATGTCTTATCTAGTTAACTTGGTTGTAAGTTTCCAAGGACAGGGGCCATGCCACATACATCTCTATGTCCTCATAACATACACTATGCTTTTGACTAGCCAGTCCAAAGGAAGTGTTTCTATTTATTCCCTGAAACTCTTGATGTGATATAACAAGAATAATAACAAAACATCTCATTTATTTGTAATGGTTTAATCTTTAAAAGTATTGTACTCAATTTTATTTTATGAAACTTTGAGCTTTAAATCAGATGCATTTAAAATGTAAAATTTCACTCCGTTTTTTCATAAATTGAAATGCAGTCCCATTTCCAATGGGATTTTTAATGGGGTTTGAGCAGCTTATTCTAAAAATCATCTGGAAGAGCAGTGCCTGACAGTAGCCGTGTAAAACAAAGAGTTAGAAGGAATGGGGACTTACCCTAGTAGTTATCAAAACAAACTATGTATTCATCTGAAGCAATACACAAGTTTAGTGATAGAGAAATAAAATAACCAAAACGATTAGAGTCCAGAAACAGACCTAAGAATATAGGGGAATTTAACAGATATTATGGAGACATTTCCGATCAGTAGCTAAAGAGTAGACTGTCCAGGAAATGGTACTGGGACAACTGGCTCTCCATCTGGACTCATAACATACACAAAAGTAAATTCCAGATGGAATAAAGCTCTAAACATAAAAATCAAATCCATACAAGTATTGGAAGGAAATATGCATGAGTCTTTTAAAAAAAATATTCTTGGGTGAGAAGGTCTTTGTAAATAAAATGGGAAATCCAGAGGCCATTAAGAAAAGCTAACAGAGTTGATTTTATTTTAAAAAATCGTAAACAAAGTTAAAAGACAAATGGCAGAATGGGACAAAATATTTGAATTATACATTACTGAAAAAAGAGTTGCTATCCATCAAGTGAATGAGAAAAATATAAATAACTCAAAATGGGCTAAGGATATAAAATAAGCAATTCTTAGCAGAAAATGCAAATGGCTAAGAAATATTTGAAAAATATGCTCAATCTCATTAGTGGTAAAAGAAATGTACAATAAGAGAACGTGAGTTGCCATTTTCTACGTATCAGATTGGCAAAAAGTAAGGGAGTTGATTGGCTATATCAGTTAAAATGAATGACTGTATAGACTGTCAAGGATAGATGTTGGTAATATGTTGTTAGGTGGAGGAAGCAAGTTATAGAATATCATACATTGTACTATGTCACTTTGGTAATGCCTTTAAAAAAACATTTGTATATAAATATATTTTAATAATTATTAAAAATTATTTATGCATCACAAATGCATGCCATTATCTTGTATAGTTACTGTCTCTTGGAATAGTACTAAGATGAGTATAAGTATACATCTCTCTATTCTTTGTATTACTTTTCAGCTGGAAAACATTCCTTTTATTATGCCTTATTTAACACTCATCAAGCTGAATAACTGATCTTTAGGAGGCAGTTACAAGTCATTAGTTCATGGGGTGTAATTGAATTGAATATTATATGAACATAGTGCAGTATTTTATGGAATCTCAGTCAACTCTGATTAAATTCTTCAATCAATCTTGTTGAATTGGGTCAATTAAATAGGGTTCTGGCTCCCTGTGGTCTTGGTCAAATCTTATCAAGACCTCTTCAATCTTTGGGTTCCTGAGCTTTGTGCAAGGGCTGTGGTAGATCTGCCTCCTCTGTCAGTTGTAATTATTCCATGTGACATCCAAGGGCACTTCTCACCTGCTTCATGAACACTCCGTGCATTAACGAAATCACAGCATCCTGGAACCCAAGCCATAAGTGGGGTTAAACAAGTCAATGTAAATAAAGTCTTGTGATTAGTTTGAACTTGCTTCCAAATTGTTTTGTTAACAAGGAGTTAACAAGTTCAGACTTTTGGTCATATGGGTCTTTAAGGAAAGCCTTTTTTCCCCATTCCAATGACTTCCTGTTCATGGGAAAATGAGAGGAAATGAACCTCTAACAGGAGGATGGACCCACCCTTTTCCAGTCGTGTGGCTAATTTGTCAGGTGTAATATTGGCACCTGGTGGCTTGTGTTGGCTTCCTGCCCACCCTTGCTGGGGAAGTATCCAAATACTTGCAATAGGCGTAGAAGACTTCAAAGCCATTTGTAAGAGAAAGGATATTGTCATTAAAGAACTTAGTAGTGAATACTCCCAATCATTTAGTGATGTCAAGATGAAAGGAAAATTTTAAAAACACATTATCTAGGGGTTTTTTTCTGAGTATCATATGACCTGCTAAAACAAAGCAATGTAGTTGACTTAGTAACAATACATTTTCAAGGATATGTATGTATTGATTGAAAGTTTGGTTTTCTTGTTTTTGAGAAATTAGCAAAGTTATCAATTATTTATAAGATAATAAATTGTTTCTTTAAGGATACAATTCTTCTTGCTCAAAATCACTTTTAAAAAAAAATATTTATTTATTTATATTTGGCTGCATCAGGTTTTAGCTGTGGCATGTGAGATCTTCATTGCGGCACGCGGGATCCTTCATTGTGGTGCCTGGGCTTCTCTCTAGTTGTGGCCCACGGGCTCCAGAGCGCACGGGCTCAGTAGTTGTAGCGTGTGGGCTTAGTTGCCACACAGCATGTGGGATCTTAGTTCCCCGACCAGGGATCGAACCCGCATCCCCTGCCTTGGAAGGCGGATTCTTAACCACTGGACCACCAGGGAAGTCACTCAAAATAACTTTTAAATAGGTAATCTCTTCGTGCCTGCCAATGGAATTATTTCCTTTGAATCAGAAGGGGAAACTACACTTTCCCCTTCAAAAGGACATTGTAGGTTTTCAGAGCTCATTAGGAATTTTGGATGGGCACAGCTGGTTCGGTTCCATACCTCTCAGTTTTCAGCTAGAAATAATTACTGCCTTTTGAACAATGGCATAGTTAGTTGTCCAGCAATTCAAGGTAAACTTGTCCACAAATGGGGGATTAACCAAACTAAAATCAGTGGTCATTAAGCCATAATAAATTCTACATAACAATGGAACTTCTTTTAGTTTTTATAATTAATGTAAACTATACTGGCTTTAGTATCTAAAACTCTCATGGCAGAGTCAGTATTCATGGATACGGAAAACAAGAATAACTAATCTCTCTAAAGCATATGTTCATGGTGTCATCACTTGTAAACCTCAATCAGTTAATTGTCATCAAATGATCAGCAAGTATTTATTGGCCTAATATAGTATTAGAAAAGTTCTATAAGTTATTAATTGAACAGATATTTGTTGAATATCTGCTCTATTGAAAAGTATATATAGTTGGATTTTCTCTGGCAGAGACTGAAGACTTCCATAGGGGGAGCAGTAAAGATGCATTGCACAGGGGTCCCTCAACCCTGTGAGTTGATGGCAAATGTTTCAGCTTTCCAGATATCTTACACTCCTTTACAATTTAGTCTGGCAAACTTGAAACACATGAACCATTAGAAATAATGCGTTATGTGCTATAAACTGTAAATGGGCTGGGAGTTTAGAAAAGGGAAGATCAATGTTGATTGAAATAACCTTTGAGGAAGAGGTTAGTTTGCTGAGTCTTAAGAATAACTAGCATTTAGACAACCCAAAAGGAAAACAGTGGGCATTCTAAGTGAGTGGGAGCTAGGAATGAGTGTAGAGTGGGTAGGTCCTTTGAGGAGGTCCAGATGACAGCAGCACTGGTCGCAGGTTCTGGTGTAGTGGGAAATAGGGTAGATTGGTTTAGTGGTAATAATCTGAACGGTCCTGTGAGCTCAGCAGAGGAATTTAGGCTTTGAAGTATAGGGTGGGGGTGGGCTAATAGGATTTAAATAGTAATTTAGGAAGATTTTTCTGGCAGTGATTTATAGGATGACTACAGCAAGGAGAGGCTGTCAGGAGGGAGAGATTTGTGAGGGGCTCTTTCAGGAGACACGGTTAAAAGAAAACCCCAGGTGGTGATGGTAGAAATGGATAGAGAAAAATGATCTCGAAAGAAATTTTGAAAGAAGGAGGGATGAGACGAGGTGGCATTGGTTACAGGGGTTGGGAGAAGAAAAATAAGTAAAAGATAACTCCAGAATTTCTATCCTGGATGGCTGGATGATTGATAACACCACTGATCTCTTGATGAAGGAAAATTATGAGTTCTATTTTTAGACAGGTTATATTTGGGATCAATTGGGATGTCCAGTGGGACTATCTTATAAGCAATTATAAACATGGGACTAGTGAGTAGCCAAAAGGCCAGGAAAAAAATTGTTGAGTAACAGCTACACACTGCCTGTAAAACCAGATTCCACAGCCTGATTTTCAGGGTTGCTGTCACCCAGCCCCATGCTACCTATTCAAATTCATCTTCAGCTACCCCATAGTCTGTGCCCCTCCTCCTGGTCCAGTCAGTCAGCAAACTATGCTTTTTATTTTATTTTTTGTCTTTGTGTCTAAATTCTTGTTATTCTCCATGCCTGGAACCCATTCCCTAAATCTCTAATTATTAGCATTTCTCTGTGTGTTAGGGCCAGCTCAGGACCTTTCCACATGAAGATGTTTTGCAGAAACTCCAGTTCATACGCTTCTCTTTTTTGAAGTCCTGGAGCATTTAAAGCTTGTGTTATTTGTAAAGCACTCAATCATATACGTGTCTATGTTCTTGTTTAATCAGGTCAAACATGAATACCTATCTTGTTTTGTCAGTAAAACTATAAATGCCTTCAGGGTAAGGATTGATGTTCCTCTTGCCTCAGTTAAGAATTATATTTAACTACTGAAAACATAAGCTCCTAAACAGTGGCTGTAAAAAATTAGGAGTTTGATTTTTCTCATATATGAGAAGTATGGAGACAGGTAATCCAAAGCTGGTTTGGCACATCTTGATAAGTGCAAAGACCCAGCCTCCCTCAACCTTTCCACTGGCCCATCCTTAGCATGGATTTGTCATTTCAGAATCACAAGCTGGCAGATCCTCATCAATGTAGTATCTGTGCTGCAGACAGAGAGAAGAGGGAAGGCAAGGGGCGAGAGGGCTTGCCAACCTCATCAGCCCTACATTTAACCTGCTTCCCCGGAAGCTCCAAGCCCACAAGTTCTGCTTCTATTTTGTTGGTCAGCAGTTAGATATAGAGCCACTCCTGTTTGCAAGCAATACTGCAAATACTGGTTTTTCAGTTGGACATATTACCATCCCCAACAAAATCTGGGTTATTTTTGTGAAGGGAAGGGCTGTTGACAACACACGGGCAATCATTTATTTGTTCTCTGTCTCTGCCTATTTCTTTCTCTTTCTTTCTGTGTGTGTGTATGTGTGTGTGTGTGTATTCTTGTTCAGCTACACTCACCCACACACATATATATGGAGAGAGACGGAGAGATGATATTATATCTCTAGATCTTTATCTCTCTATATTTGAATAATATATAAAAATATATAATGAATATATATTATATATGTGTATATATAGAGAGATTTGATATATCTCTCTCTCTCTATATATATATGTATTTGAACACACACACACACAAGAGCTAGACATTGTTCAAACTGAGCAAAATCCAATAAAATTACAATAAAATAATCTGATATATTAAATATGATGCCAATTGCCATGCCTATTATAGTTAGGAACAAGTGGAGCTATTTTTACATAAATAACTATTGGTATTATTTGCACAAAGTCAAACCAAGGCTTTTCTATTGTTATGGTAGCTCTGATTAGTTTTCTAGTGCCCATAATCAACATCACTGTTGACAGGAATCTCTGAAAATGGTCATATCCTCACATTTCTAAGCTACAGGTACTGAGTTAGTGGTTGGGGGGTTTAGTTTCTGCATTCTTAAGTTTTCCCTTTGTTCTCTTACACTTCCAAGATTTAAGGAATGATGCTCAAACTGTGTTTGTGATATGTTTTTGAATGTTAGAATTATTATCAGCACAAATGAAAAGACGAAAATACACTGCAGTAAACTAAAAAGAAATCAGCTGATAATTCGACACAGTCGTGGCCATTCTAGCAGCCTTAGAGAGTTTGTAGAAGCATCCCCAAATACTGGGTCTTCTGCCCATCACTGTGCATACCATGTCATTTTCACCACCCTGACTGTGCTTTCTTTTGTCCTCCCAAGGCAGTAACTCCATCCTTTTATGAGCAGAACTGTGATTAGGACTCAGGTCACAGTTCCAGGTTCAATGCTCTTTGTACTGTTATTCACAACAACAGTAACAACAAAAGCAACAATATACGTTTGTGTAGAACTGCACAGAGTACCTCACCAATCATGAGCTATAGACAGAGTGGGTACTATGGATCCTTTTTAGATAAGGAGACACTATATAAAAATGATGGCAGGTAGTGATAAAGCAGCAATTGGGACACTATCTCATACTCATCGGTCTTAGAAGGAACTTTCCCCAACAGATTATACATACTAAACGGGTAGCTCTTAACCAAGCCAACAGATCAGAATGTCCCAATCTGAACCCCTTGGATTAATCTGTGGAATGAGGTGATGTTTGCTTGCAGGGCCATTTCCTAGCCACTCTTCCTATAATTTAATCTTAGGCAATGTTATTATGTCTTGGTAGCGAAACAACCAAATCAATAAGAAAAATAAAATATTACCGTGCCCTCTTGCTACACATCATTGCCTTCAATATGGCAGCTAAGCTTTTAATTTTCTAAGGCAACATTATCACTTAGGGTTTAGACATCTCTTAATCTGCTGACTGATGGAGTGTGTGGCAGGCATTTTCACACCAGGACCATATGTGATATAATAGCCTAAATATCACAAAGGAGATATGTATAGGAGCTGTTGCATATCTATTAAGGGGATGACATTGCTTAGGTAACATAGATCAATGGCAGTGAAATAGTTAAAGACACTCAACATTAATTGGAACTCCCTTGTTTGTTTTCTTTTGAAACCTTAAAGTTATCCAAATGGAGTGTTAATTTAAAAAAAAAAAGAAATGTTTTCTTGGGAGAAGACAATGTTTTGAAATGTTTTTAATTTATGAGAGCCCGTTTCCTTCAGCCTCCCATTGCTGCATGAGGTTGAACAAATGTTAGCTGCAACTAATTAATTAAGTTTGCAGAAAGTAGCAGCAGGGGATTGGAAACTTGAAGTGGAAGTGAGTATTTTGACTGTAAACATGTTGCCTGCCTGAGAGACTATATCTGGATTGAGTGGTTGCTGAATTATCCAAAGAAATGCATTATCTCTGGGAAAATCAGCCTTGGCAGGGAGATAAAATAACAATGTTTCTTGCTGGCAAATCCATTCATTTATTTCCCGGGTTCATCTCATGTGTTTTGCTTGATTGCAGCCATACACTATTACTGTGCCATCCTCCCTGTGTATGAAGATGACACCACAGACTTGCCCTCAGAAGAGAAGGAACAAATATTTGTTGAGCACTTTTTCTGTGCCAGGCTCTTTTTTATGTATATCATGTACTTTCTTTCTGTAAAACAGATATAATTCTCTCACTTTAAAGATAAGGAAATTAAGACTCAGAATTTAGGAATTCTCCCAGGATCAGTTTATAGGCAATGGAACTGGGGGTTTGAACCCAGACTGATTTGACGTTGGAGCTTTTTCAGCTACACCAGGATGATTTCCTGGGGTCCAGGGTGGGAAAGGCTGCAGGGAGACTGGGCAGCCTCTTGCCTGGTTTCCCTATGGTTGAGGGAAGCATAACCCAGGGGAAAGACCTAGGGCTGTGGAATGTAGAAAGTGATTCTCAGACCTGAAGGTGATCTGCAGATCACACTGAGAAATACTGGTTTAGAGAGATTCCTGAGCAAGATTCCCTCCCTGAACTTGTATCCCTGTAACTAGTCACATTGGGCTAGTCACATTCCTTCTCTCAGGGATTTGAACCCAGACATCATATCAAAAAAGGTGAGGGGATTAAACAGAGAGGTCATAATACAGAAAGAGGGACCAGGTCAGCCATAAAGGACTCCAGGAGAGCTGAAGTTATAAGGCAGTAGAACAATCATGATTAATCATAGGAAGCTTTTTGTAGAGAAAGGAGGCAAGAGCAGAGGCATAGAGAGAAGTAAGGGCAAAGCAAGTTGAGATGGAGTCATCTCCCAGTCCTGAAGAGCTGTTTCAGTCCCCAGGGTCTTTCTGTTCCAACCATGACGCAACACATGCTGATCTTGCTATCACAAGCCCACTTCAATTTCATCATTTTGCTCTTTGCAGTGCCAACGCTAGGCACTATATAGATTAAAGACTTGTAGAAGAAATTTGTTAGAAATGCAATAGACCAATTCAGGATGCTGAAAAATTCTGGAATATCTGAGAATTTCACACAATTTTCTTAGAGATTAAATAAGACTTAAGTGCATGACATCAGTCTTTTATTGAGTTTACAATGGATACTGCTGGTAAAAATAATACAAAATGAAAATTACAATATCTAACACTGTACTTGGTAAAGTATATTAGCGCCTAAAGCTTGACTGAAGAATGGAGCCTTCTCGACTAAGTTTAAAGCTGCAAAATTTGAATGGGCAAAATTAAACTTGGTAGAAACCATGGTCACAGATGAAACTCACGATGGCAGATGTAGTGAATTATGTAATTTCATATGGTCAAAAATACTGAGCAATAAATCAAACCTTGGTTGCAAATTGGCATAGAAAAAATTGAACTAGATAAAAATCATGTCAATAAAATAAGAACAAAATAGAAGAATACTGGGAAAAGTTTGCCTATTCTATATAAAAATTATTTGTGGAATTAATTTTGAGTAGTATGTTGTGGCAGGCTATTGGCTCCTGCTGTAGCAACTAGAAAAAATGGGATACATTACAAAAATTATATTTTTAAAGACATTGGAGAACTAGGAAGCCAAAAGTATTAGATCAATTAAAATTCCAGAGGGAAGTTCCTTTTTAAGTTTAGCTGAGATTATTGGCTGTTTTCTTTCCTGGGGACAATTGCAAATATGGTCACAGGCTGAGGGTCAGTCAGCCTTGGCTTAGATGTTAGGACTGTACTAGGGAAGACAAACCTGCAGAGGAAATTGATAAGCTGGGTTCTAGAAGAGCTCTAAATGTTTTAGCCAGCTTTCCCAAGGGACATTTGCTGAGTGCTGGGGTTACCCAAGAGCCTGCGAGGCTAGGCTAGGAAAGTAGAGTGAAGTGTCTCACTGCTTCAAGTGCTTGGGAAACTCTCTAGATGGAAGGGCATACAGCAAACACTGTTCTTGAGATATTCGAAAACAGAGGTGGATTGTTTATAAATGAAGCTTCAGTCTAGTTCTAAGTCAGCTCAATTCCTCATTGGATGGTGGTAATCAGTCCCTCTCTCCATCTTCCTTTTAGAGGAAAGCGTGTGCTTGGGGGAAATAATAAAGACTTCAAATCTCTAAGACTCTTTACATGTGATGTTCACTATACAGTAAAATAGTATGAGGTGTGTAAAGAAGTAGAAAAACATGACTAACAATCAAGAGAAAAAGCAAGCAATAGAAACAAGCCCATAGATGATCCAAATGTTGGAGTTAGTTCAAAAGCTTTAAAATAACTATTATAAATATGTTGAAGAGAATGGAGGAAATGATAACAAAAGAGATGAAAAGGTAGAGAGGACCAACTGAGAATTTGAATCTATATGAAAGAATCAATCAGATATTCTATAACCTAAAAATATTACATCTGATATTAAGAACCCATTGGGTAGGTTTAATAGCATACTGGATGCAGCAGAAGATAGGATTAGTATACGCAAAGAAAACAGATAAACGGAATCATAGAAAGAAAAAGAAAATCAAAAGAACTGAACAGGGCTTCCCTGGTGGCGCAGTGGTTGAGAACCCGCCTGCCGATGCAGGGGACACGGGTTCGTGCTAAATAAATAAATAAATAAATAAATAAATAAATAAATAAATAAATAAATAAATAAATAAATAAATAAATAAATAAATAAATAAATAAATAAATAAATAAATAAATAAATAAATAAATAAATAAATAAATAAATAAATAAATAAATAAATAAATAAATAAATAAATAAATAAATAAATAAATAAATAAATAAATAAATAAATAAATAAATAAATAAATAAATAAATAAATAAATAAATAAATAAATAAATAAATAACTGAACAAAATAGAAGAGATATATGTGACATAGTCAAATGTTCTAATATATGTGCTATTGGAGTCCCAGAGGGATAGGAGAGAGACATTGGGGAAGCAGCAATATTTGAAGAGATAACTGTCAAGTACTTTCTAAAATCTGATGAAAGACATCAACCCATAGCATAGATTCAGGAGGCTCAGCAAACCCCAAGCAGGATAAATACAAAGAAAACTACAATTAAGTACATCATAATGAAACTGTTAAAAACCAGAGATACACAGAACCAATAGAGTTTGCTCTAGAAAATTGCTTCTCAGTGAAAATTTACTGATGTTGGTGCTACTCTGATTAAAATGCTTACATTTACAAATACAAAATCAACATGTTCTTGAGGTCAAATTGGAGGAGTAAAACCATATCAAAACAAGAGACATCATCTTTTTCCGGCTTGAGTAAGTTTGCTACTTGCAACCAAAGAATCTAACTGAAATCCCCCTTTGAGTATTACTACTTTACCAAGCCTCTTCTTCCCTTACCTGACCATTCTAGCTTTTTGGCTGAAGGTGGGGATTTTAGTTCTGCTTAATTTCTCTCCTAATCCTAGAATTCCTAGATTTTCACAGTTGTATTTCTCTGGCAACCAAGTGAGTGAGCCTCCCTGGGGGGTTCTGATGAGAGAACCATCTTGGTTACTGACCCTGAAAAGCACTGTCCAGTCAATCACTTTTGCCTTTGGGGTCTGTTTACTACGGTTGGAATAGGCAGTCAAAAAGGAACAGTGTAATGGATTGTACTTGCTTTTCTGGATTTGCTCAAGTGGTTTAGTAAAGCCGATGCTACACAAATACAACAAAATAGATTGTACCTGACTTGGGACAGTGGGAGCCTACTAAAACCCCTGAAGACTGACGGATTTCAACCAGTGTCCTATCTTGTATCAGATGGAGGGATAGATGTAACTTGTCTAATTTGAATATTTGTCAGAGCCTACAGTTTTCCAGGCAGGCCTTGATGCAGTCTTCAGGTCGTTCTACCTGCTTGATTTTCCCTGTTTACTTCTTGAGCTGATACTAGTCAAACCTGGTACTGTATCAAGATCCTCATGACATATAGCCAGTACAGTCTGGAACTGTGTTTGTCTGCTCAAATCAAGAACAAAATGTGTACATACTAAACCCTTGCACATAACCTCCCTCATTATTCAGTTCTCCCACAGAGTCTGGGCTGCTGTTAGGACTGTGGCCCTTTGATTTGGGGCCCAGGTTTCCTTCCTAGATCTTGCCATTCTCTCTCCCAGGAGATAGATCCTGATCTCACATAACTAGCTGTTATCTGGGGTTAGGTCTTGTATACCATGAGTATCATTCATTCATTATTTGTTTTTATACATTTCTATCAATCACTTACTATGTGTCTGCCCCCATATTAGGTGCTGAAAATGTAGTGGTGAACAAAAAGGTGTAACCTTTGTTCTCAGAGAGTTTATGTTCTAGTGGGGAAGAAAGACATTAAACAAATAACAAGACAAACAAATATCTAATTACAAACTGTGATAAGTGCTCTGAAGGATGAGAACAAAATTCTTAAAGGAAATACCAGGCAGGATCTAATTTGCTTTGGGTCAGAGGTCAGGAAAGGCCTCCTGCAGTCAGCCAAGTGACGCGAAGGGAAAGAGTGCTCCACAATGAGAAAAAAACAGGTGAAAGGGCTCAGAGGTAGCACTGAGCTTGGCCTTTTTGATGATTTTAATAGCGGTCAGTAAGACTAGAGCACTGATTGCCAACCCTGGCCATATTAGTTTCCGGTGGCTGCCATAACTAATCACCACAAACTTAGGGCCTAAAACAACAGAACTTACTTTCTCATAGATCTGGAGAACAGAAGTACAAAATAGTATCACTGGGCTGAAATCCAGCTGTTGGCAGTGCTCCTTCCAGAGGCTCCAGGAGAGAATCCATTCCTTGCTGTTCCAGCTTTTGGTGGCTGCCGGCCTTCCTTGGCTTATGGCCACATCACTCCAGATCTTCAGATCTCTCTCTTCTCCACCTTCATGTCACCTTTTCCACTGTGTGTGTCAAATCTTCCTCTGCCTCTCTTGTATAAGGACAATTGTGACTGTATTTAGAACCCACCTGAATAACGCAAGATATTCTCCCCATCTCAAGAACCTTAATCCCAACTGCAAAATCCTTTTTTGCCATGCAAAGTAACATCTACAGGTTTCAGGGATTAGGACCCAATATCTTTGGGAACCATTATTCAGGCCACCACTCTGAACTGCATTAGAAGTCCAGGAAGAAGTTTTAAATATGCATCGCCCGTGTTCCACCTTAGATCACTTAAATCAGAATCTCCGTTTGAGGCTTGGGCATGGGTATTCTTTATTTTTTTAATCTTATTTTTTTATAAATTTATTTATTTATTTTTTGGCTGTGCTGGGTCTTCGTTGCTGTGCGTGGGCTTTCTCTATTTGCGGCAAGCGGGGACTACTCTTTGTTGCGGTGCGCGAGCTTCTCATTGCGGTGGCTTCTTGTGTTGCAGAGCATGGGCTCTAGGCACATGGGCTTCAGTAGTTGTGGCACGTGGGCTCAGTAGTTGTGGCACGCGAGCTCAGTAGTTGTGGCTTGGAGGCTATAGAGCGCAGGCTCAGTAGTTGTGGCGCACGGGCTTAGTTGCTCGCGGCATGTGGGATCTTCCCAGACCAGGGCTCGAACCCGTGTCCCCTGCATTGGCAGGTGGATTCTTAACCACTGCCCCACCAGGGAAGTCCCATGGGTATTCTTTAAAAGCTCCCCAGGTGACTCTGAAACAACTACTAGACTCCTAGGCTGAGAACTAATAAGACGAGAACCTGACGCAGGAAGAGCAATTGTCATGGCAGGCAGAATGTCTTCCCTGTTTGGAGACTTCTGCTGCTGTTAACCTGGTGAGACCTGTCTTGGCCCTGCCTCCTTCAGTTCTTACTTCTGCTTCTCCATCAAGCAGACATTAAGGTCTTGGACTGTGTGATGCCTGAGTCTGTCCAAGTTGTAAAGAATGTATAGAGCTAACAAGTTAATGGGGATCAAACTTAGCTGGCCTCACACAAATATAGACTTGAGTGCTCTGGAGTTGTAAGTCCAAGTCTGAAGAACATGCACTAAAGGTACTAAGTTACCTTTGTAGATTTGTAAAAAAAAATTAACTTTGCTCTGACCTACGAACCAATCTTAGAGGCAGGACCAGAATTGGGGAAACATGTCAGAGCCCTCCAGAACTCACTACTTGTCTTAGCCATAAAAAGGGAATTTTTTTTCTTTCTCACTGTACCCACTAACCTATGAAAATATTGATTTATTTTTCAGTGAAAATATTTGGGGAAAATGGTAATTTGTTCTGTTAAGATCCCTGTGGTTATCAGCAGCTTTGGCCTTAAGGACAAACGTAATCTCATAACCATGTAGGCACGTCATTTGGGAGCTATGAAAATGACGATGCAGTGTGCTAAGAATCTGATAATCTGAGAAAAAGAACCAATTTAGGGAGTTCCTCTATAGCTATTTGCTAGTAGACCAGTGTTTGCACACTGTAGCTTGCAGGATCTCAGTTCCTCAACCAGGAATCAAACCCGGGCCCTCGACATTGGGAGCACAGAGTCCTAACCGCTGGGCCGCCAGGAAATGCCCTAGATCAATGTTTTCAAATGCCAGTTTGAGAGACATTCCCAGGCCCAATTCACCACCAGGCCATTAAACTGAGGGAAACATATTTGCTTTTACAAATCACTAAATTGTCTCTGGGGAGGTAAAGATGCAATGATCTCCTTTTTGGAGGCTGCAGCCTTTTCATGGTTGGATCTACTAATAGGCTCCATCCACAAAAGAATGTCAGGAACACCTGGAAAAGTGTGGGTTGCATCTTTAAGTACTGGGAATATTTAACTGGAAATCCTTTGTGGATGGGTCCAAGGTCTACGTAGCATCATCTTTCTGATGCTGTGTAACATCATCTCTAGCACAGTGCCACATCTGGTCTTTTACTCCTTATTGCTGACAATCACCTCAACTGGGACTGGACATCACTGAAAAGATTCAATGAAAACATGATGCCTCATTTGGGAAGCCCTTCTACCATCTTTCTCCATGTAGCTACCCTCTTCTTATTTCCATTATTACGTGTGCCTCAGTATCTTGTATCACTTGATAAAAATATTAAATGTGTCTGCTTATTACCGGGCTTCCTTTTGGGTACCTTTTCAACTTAGGGAGGCTGGGTGGTGAGGTTCTTTTCTGAGTCTGTAGTACTGAGCATGCTCAATGCTCAAACAAGGATTGAATTTATGATGGTCTCCCTTTCTGAACCCCTTTTTAAAGCTCTCTATTTAATATATCCTTTCTTTTTCAAAATGGCAGTTTCATGTTCTGTGAATACCTTGCCTTTTCTCTTGGTTACCCCTTCTAAGTGGAAACCTATGAGATACATGGTAATCACAAAAAATTCTTTCCTGCTAAGAAGATCTGGCAGGTGGTCCCAGTAATATCTTTCTTATCTAGGAAGTGGTTCAATTATTTTCATCTCTGACAAAACGATGAACTTCAGAGGATTTGCCCAAGGAGAGAGGATGGAAGGATTAGAATTTCTGGCTTCACCACCCCCATGTGAAGTAAAATACCTGAAAACAGCCTCCCTCTCAAGCATAAATTCCCCTCTTTGTCCAAAGAATAGCAGTGGTGAGGCGTTGGCATGCAGATACTTGCAAAGTGAAAATGGATACACTTCCACAGCTCCTCATCCCTGGCCTGGAGGACAGCCTGCCAACCACGCATGCATGTTGGTTTGGCACCGAGACAAATGTTCCCTAGAGCATAGACTGAAACCACCACGCTGATATCACATGGAACACCAGCCAAATTCTGACCTTGCTCTCTGTAGGTGAGCGGCTGTGGAATTAACCTGCGATGGTTTCCTGCTCCAGCCTGGTTGGTAGGCTGGATTTTTGTTTTGGTTTTTGTTTTTCTAATGCCACAGTCGAATCTTGTTGCTCTCCTCGTTCCACTGGTATCTACCAGCCACAGAGCCACTCTCCCGGTCTTGGCTTGTGAACAGTGGGCAACTACTTGGCTGCCAGAAATGGGCAAACCACCTGATTTCTTCTTGCCCCTTGAGAGGGAAGGGCCACTAATGGACCGTTCCAAAATCGTTCCCCAGGTGGCAGGGTCTGCGGCTGGCGTCGCAGGCATCTGCGATTGCTGTTCGTTCCTTTTGAACCCTTCTCTTCTATATTTTCTCCCACTGCTACAACTCCTCCCAGCCCCTTTTTTTGTTTCCAACCCTTATTTATTCAGAGCTTCCAATATTCTAAGTTTTTCATGAATTCAGGGCTTTAATTTAGCATGTGGGTGCTGGCACTTCCAGCTAGCTGCTTTGGTCATTATTTCCAACTTGAGGGAATAAAGAGGCAGCAGGGTGCAGTGGAGAGAGGGGGGCTGGGAGACAGAAGGCCCCATCCTAGTCCCGGATCTGCTTCTAACTGGCGGTGGGACCTGGCTGGGACACGCCCTGGCTGCCAGCCTCCTTTTCCTCCCCGACGGGATGGTAAGTCAGGATGAGATGATTTCTAAGGCTCGTCTCCTGCTGTCATTCTATGGCGCTCACTGGCCACGTGAAATCCATATGGGGTTGTGCCAGAGTCTCACTTTCCTTTTTGTCTTGAAAAACTTTCTTGTTAAATGGATGAATGAGGAACTGTAAGCAGAGTCCCTAAACTAGATTCCTCCAATGCAGAGTATTGAGGGGAAAACTTTTCTTTCAATCACTTTCCAGGGGCTATAGACTAGGAAAACAAAACAAAACAAAACTGCACTTCCTGTCTTGCAACATGAAACAATGTTTTCCACCAGGATCAGAAAGTGATTCAGATGGTATTTGTGGTTTTTTAAAAATCCTATTTCTGTGCTGTAGCATAAGCATGTATACTTGTTACAGTAAAATTGTACTTTTGGAAGGAAAAGGTTAAAGTTGGCTACTGATATTCATCAGGAGATGGATATTTAATCTTTAATCTCTTGTCCTAGGCCTCTACTTTGGATCAACTCATTATCCCGAATAAACGATGTGTCATTCCCATTATTTATGTTTCACTGCAGCCAAAGTATCTGGACCTCGTTTTAGTAAGCGCCATTCATTTCGACCCATTCAGTATTAATCTCCCTGCTAACATCTTTCCTGTTCTATGTGCTGTCCCCTATTTGCTTTTATGTTTTCTGCCGAGTGTTTATAAAAGGATAATCTTTTACAAAGCAGACAGAATTTTTGTGTATAAACTACTCTGTTTGAATGCCTCATTGATATACCATCTAAAAACTGAAGTGTTCAGCAAGATTAGCAAAGCCCTGAGCTATTGAGCTGGGGGAAAACATGAGAACCAGCCCCTTCTCTACAGGAGGCAAAGGTGACGAAAGATGCCTTTGCTTTCTCAGGAAGAGCGAAAGCAGAGCCATTGCCCACACAGGCCCCAATTGGCCTGGCTGCCTGAAAATTACAGGGGCACGAAGCGAGCAGCTCAGAAGTCACTGGGAAAGGGGTGAAGGGGGTGATGGTCCTTTGACCTCTTTCCTGGAGTTTTCTCAGAAAATGCCATGGCTCTGCAGATGCTGAGTTTACACACTGTCCTCACTTTGGCTAAAGTCTTTTAAACTTGCATGAATTACTTGCATGCTATTGCTTGTTGTTCTGTGAGGTTCAGCCACTTGTGTTATTCTCGTCCACCTTGTGGAAAGGGCAGTAGTAGGAACTAAGTAGGACTCCAAGGAGGACGATGGTCTCTTCCTGCCTCCTCCGTCTCCTCTCTCCAGGCATTGGGATCCCATCCAAGCAGCCCTCTTTTGCAGAGAGGAAGGAGGGATCACTTCATTTCACAATGGACAAAGAAGGTTCCTTTGTGGGAGTTTGCATGGCATGGGGTCTCAAATATGCCACCAATGAAAAGACTTAACAGATGGACTCTGAGAATAGGAATACATTCAAGAAAAAAAGAGAAAAAAGAAAACATTAAAAAAAATCAGTGGAAGCGGGTGGCGAGTCTGGCCACTGTAGGAGCTGAGCACAGGAAGCCGCACTGAGCAAATGCTTTGGACCTTAGACAGGGTGAGTTCAGCTGGTAGAGATGCATGGAAGCATCTGAAACACAAACTGTGCTTGGGTTTTTAGTTGGCAGTTCGTGGGAGAAAAAAAAAAAATCCCAAGACACACGCTGCCAAAAATTATACGTGCCTTCAAAGAGTGTTTTTTTCCAACAAATTGATCACTTTGATTACTCAATAGCAAGGTTTGTTATTTTCTCAGAAGTGCCCTTTGTATACATGAGCATTTTGCCTACATTTCCACATTTGTTAGGGAAAAGTTCAAAACAGACATGTGATTGTGCCATTCTAATGGCATAAACCCTTAAACACAAAGGGCCTGTCAACTCTCTTCTGAAGATCTAAGCTATAAAACCACTCAAAATGAATCCATCAAGACCATCAACAGTCAGCACTGTGTAGGAGTTTCTTTTAGCTCAAAGCCACCACGGCTGGCCGTTTATGATGAGGATGCTGGTCCTTGCCTGAATCTGCAATCCACACCAAGATGAAGGCTGACAGACATTTGGGAAGAACCTTTATTTATTTATTTTTTTGTAACAGGTTTTTCTTTCTTTTCTGTTTTTTTAAAAAAAAATTATTTATCTATCTATCTATTATTTATTTTTGGCTGCGCCGGGTCTTAGTTGCAGCACACGGGATCTTCGTTGCAGCGTGTGGGATCTTCGGTTGTGACATGAGGGCTTCTTAGTTGCGGCACGCACGCGGGATCTCGTTCCCCAACCAGGGATCAAACCCAGGCCCCCTGAATTGGGTGTGCGGTGTCGTACCCACTGGACCACCAGGGAAGTCCCTGGGAAGAACCTTGAATCCAGTTCTTTGGGGCACTCTGTGTGGCCTTTAGGGAAAATGACAACAAAATGACAGCTCTTCCTCACCAATTCCCAAGAAAGCTCTGTACTTGGGGGGCGGTGAAGGGACTGGGAGGGACTGGGGAATTCTTACAGGGGGACTGGGTCAACTGAGACAACGAAAAGAATACAGTGACTAGGTTCTCATGACAGGGAGTCAACCTCTTGACTGTAGGGAAATTCACAGTGTTGGCTCCTTTGACTTGGAAGAACCATGATAAGAATATATAGGATTATTTTGAATAATACAAATATTAATAAAAATTATAACAGCAAAAAAAAACATATACAAAATAAGCTCCTCAAGGAGAGGGGCTGCTTCAGTTATTTCAGAGGTATTGATCTCAGTGGTGCCTCGTTTTGGACTTTATTTATTCAATCTTCCATTCCTTTTTCTTTCACACTACTATTCCTTCTTCTTCCCTTCTTTTCTCTTTGA
This sequence comes from Physeter macrocephalus, assembly GCF_002837175.3. Classification (NCBI taxonomy): domain Eukaryota; kingdom Metazoa; phylum Chordata; class Mammalia; order Artiodactyla; family Physeteridae; genus Physeter; species Physeter macrocephalus. Next base: position 32,034,200 of record NC_041217.1, read on the forward strand.
TTTTCTTTACTTCCTTCCCCACCCACCTTTTTTCTCTTCCTCCCTCTGTCATTTCCTGTCTTCATCTTCATCAGGGACTAGAAAGTATAGAAAACATGACCTTTGCTACAAAAGGGTTACAATATCGGTAGGTAAATAGGACCAACACAAAAGTGTCTAACGTACGGATTTTGCATTTCAGCACCTATCACGTATTAGGGGCTGCCTGGAGCCCTGTGTTGAGGGGATTCTGAGCTCAGAACTGGGCTCAGAGGGAATGAATGCCCTGATCAACTTGATGTGACAGCAAAGGACAGAGGGGAAGTGGGGAGGAGGAGCACTCGTGGCAGAAACTTGCCATCCTGGGTCTCAATCAGGGTTTATCAACTGTGGCACTATTGACGTTTGGACTGGATAGTTCTCTGTTGTGAGAGCTGTCCTGTGCGCTGTAGGATGTTTAGCAGCATCCCTGGCTTCTACACACTAGATGCCAGTAGCACCCTCACAGTTGTGACAACTGAAACTGTCTCTAGTCATTGCCCAATGTCCCCTGCGGGGTAAAATTGCCCCTGTTTTAAAACCACTTGTCTAAATAATTACCGCAGAACTAAATACAGGGAAGTAAATGAGAAGGTGCAAGAGGCTGGAAGGATGCAGAGCTTTTGAGAGGCGACGAGGCTGTGGGAGAAATGGTAGGATGTGCGATGGCAGAGAAGAAGTCCCCAGTCACTGCTGTTGCCTGATAGGCTGTGCCTCGTGCTACATTCCACAGTTCTCAGGTTATCTCCACAACTAGACCTGGACCCTGGGGAACACAGTCTTAGAGCACAGTAGGAAGGATTGGAGGTATAGTTTCTCAGTCGTAAGACGGGTGGAACTCTGGATCATATCATCAGTGAAGATGAAGCACTCAGTGCTGGAGATCTCAGTTTGCAAGGATGCTGTTGCTCCTTGGGGCTCACGAGAAGGTGGATGGGCCCAGAGGCAGGGGAACAGGAAAGATGTTCCCTGTGTGGCCCCGGGAATTTCTTTTTTTTTTTTTTTTGCGGTACGCGGGCCTCTCACTGTCGTGGCCTCTCCCGTTGCGGAGCACAGGCCCCGGACGCGCAGGCTCAGCGGCCGTGGCTCACGGGCCCAACCGCTCCGCGGTCGTGCCGACCGGGGCACGAACCTGTGACCCCTGCATCGGCAGGCGGATTCTCAACCACTGCGCCACCAGGGAAGCCCTCCCAGACCTTTTTATCAGTCTGAGCTCACAGTGCCATCCTCTGCATTTCCCGGCTCGGCTTGTTCTGCCCTGCACCAAACGAAAGTTGTTTAAGGGCTTCTGCCCTGCTTTATGGAATTAGTCCTTTCTTCCTAACAAGGCCGGTTCGCACATTCATGCAACATCACTTCAGTCATTCCCGGGTATACATCTATTGTATTCATGTCACAATTCTCCCACTTACCAGCTCCGAGATGCTGGGCAAGTTACTCAGCCTATATTAGCTTTGTATTAGTCAAGTTTCTGCAGAGAAACAGAACCAATAGGAGATTATCCATGTATCTATACATCTATGAATTTTATACATATATTCGTATATTCACTATATATATACACACACACTATCATTGTTGTTGTTTTTATCGAAAGCACTTACAGTTAGGGACTAAGCTCCAGACAGAGGAAGATGGAGGCGCTGGGGAGGGCAGAGAGGCAGGGCTGGCTTCATGCCCGTGTGACCCGAGTAGTCACACACTTAGAAAGGCCCTGTGCTTCTTTAATGCACTGCTGTTGCTGTGTCAAAATGCTTAATAACTGTTTCACAAGGGCCCTGCATTTCCATTTTGCACTGGACCTCGCGAATTATGTAGCTGGTCCTGGAGTGAGAAATAGGGAATCTTTTAAAAATGCCCAGAGATCATGGTAAGCTGGAGCTAACTGGGCTCTGCCACATCATAAGTTCCCCTCCCTTTGCTGCGGAATTCTGCAGGCATGAAAACTGCCACAAGATATTCATTTTTAATGACTTGTTATGGGCTTCTTAGCAATATATCTTTGGGTATTAAGGTGTGGAGTCAGAGACTTAAAATGATTGATGTCTTTGCTCGACACAAAGGGTCTCCCACACTTACCCAGTGCCAGATATCCACTTGGGAAATTTATGGGAGCTCTCAGCAGCCTAAGCGGCCATCAGATATTAATCAAAAATATGTAATAACTAATATATACTTAAAGAATTGAGGAAAATTAATATTCAAGGGAAGCATTCAGAGACCCATAAAAATAACAAATGCTAAAGAGACTCAGTAAAGGTTGGCGGGTTCAGAACTCAGCGTGCTCTTACACTTGCTTGGAGATTCTGCATTTGCTGTCTGGTCTTCAGATGCTTAGACGGCAGGAAGGGGGGCTTAGTGCTTATTGCATTGGATCTGGACTCCTACTAATGGAAGGAGCGAACGTCTACTTCAGGACACTGCCTTTCTACCTCAACACCCCCCCCCTTTTCCTCTGTACCTCTTTCTTATAGCATCAAGCACACCCAATCTGCAGCTAATTCTTTACGAGATTCTCTTTTGGCAGCCCCTCGAGGACAGACTGTGTCTTATCTCTCTTTATATTTTCAACACCTAGGACAGTGGCTTGCATGAAGTATTAGATTGAACCACATGATATTTCTACTCTTGTAGGTCAAAAATGGGCAAATAGCAATTTTCCATGGCTCAACTTTAAAAAAATGATAAATCAAATACACAGCAAAGTCCTACTGTATAGCACAGGGAACTATATTCAATATCATTGGATAAACCATAAGGAAAAGAATATGAAAAAGAATATATAGATGTATATATAACCTAATCACTTTGCTGTACAGCAGAAATTAGCACAACATTGTAAATCAATTATACTTCAATAAAACTTTAAAAAAATGATACTACTGGACCTGTCCATTTTAGTAAAACTTTTAAATTAGAACTGAATGACCTCCGCAGAGCAGACTGGAAAAATTCCGATAATTCTTGCTTGCAATCACTGAAACTTCTGATGATCCCATAGGCAGCAGACAGATGTCCAGTCATTTACTGGGGGCAGTCTCATTTTGCAATTCATTAGCCAAAGTAAAGGGGTGTAGACCTGCCTGGGGACTGGCAAAGTCAGCTCAGTTGTCTCCAGTTACTGCTTTTGGTTGAGAATTTCTATAGTCTTTTCCTCCCCTTCATGTTTTTGGTTTTCAGCTCATTCTCACCACCATCCTATGCCCGTTCTGCTTACTTTGGCAGCACTGGATATGCAAAGGAGTTAAGTGATTAACTTTTATTCACAAAATAAAAATTATTTAGCAGCAGAACTTAGATGAGCAGGGGCTGCTGTGAGTGACTCTCCCGCTATTATCCGTGGAAAGACAGGGATGCCCAGCTTCACAGGGGACAAGGGATGCTCTTTAGTCCCCAGAGAGGAGTGGATGTCGGCAGACCGAGTCTGCTTGGAAGGGAGTACTTTGTTCGGGTGTTGGACCACCGTGGCAGTTGCTGGTCTCTTCTGTTATTGTGGAAAATCAGGAGCGGGGCCTGTCACTTGTCATCTGTTCTTCGAGTGTAACCAACTTTTCTTCCATGGGCCATTTGGTGTGACTATGAATGATGGCTCTGGCTAAATGACACCATCCTGATGGTGGAGTAAACAGAAGTGATGCTGGAACGGGCGCCTTGGATCCAGCCTGTGTTTCCAGAGAGCTGCAGAAAGGGCCTGGGATGGAGAGGAATGTGCAGCAGTTGGGGGCTGAGGTCTTGAGTGTGTCTCCTTTAATCTCCCTGAGCTACTGAGGCACAGCCCAGGCTATTGGTTGGAGAATGACCTTATACACACTCGCTCTAGATTCCATGTGGGAGTTTAGAACATGCATGAAATTTCAGTACCTTTTAGTTCAATGCCCTCATTTTCTAACCAGAGACTCAGAGAGACCAAGTGGTTTATCTTAGGTCATATGGCTGGTACTGGCAGAGCTGAAATGAGAACCAGGTTTCCTGCCTCACAGTTATGTGCACCTTCTACTCTGTCCTGTGTCCTGTGTCCCATCCCATTTCCCCTATTCTTAGGTAACATTGTTTGAATAGCAATTGTTTGTTTTTTGAGGATTTAAACAATTACTACCATATTAAATGTTCACATCAGTTGTAAAACTTAATTTAAGAATATTAAAATGAGAAAAAAACTGCATTGAGAAGTAGTATGGAATAGTGGATAGAAAAGCAAGTCTAGATTTCAGAAAAACTGGGCCCAAGTTCTGGCTCTATCACTACCCGTCCCCAACATCTTGGGCAAGTTACTCTCCATCTCTCTGTTTCATTATCTTGGGGCTAAAAATAGTACCTACTCCGAGGGTTGATGTGATGAGTAATTGAGATTATGTATGTAAAATACTGGGCACATAATAGTGCACGATAAATTTGGACTATTCTTATCTGTGTATGTGTTTGTATACATATTCTGTACCTGTTTATGAGGGAGGCATGGAGGAATACTTCACAGGAGGGAGCAATGCAGTTCTGGGGGATCGGTATCTGGTTCTTTGTTTCAATTTGCCTGCGGAAATATTTTCTGAGGCATGGTGCACTGCCACAACGCTTGGTTTCCAGGAGCATTTACTGGTCAGGCCCTAGGTAATATTGAAATCTGTTAATAAGATATGCTGTTTTTCATATTTTTGTGCCCCCTTTAGCATCCTCCCCCAGGGTTTAATATGAGTTACAGGAGGTAATTCATGCAAAGAGCACTTTGCATGTATATATTTGCTTTGCATGCATCTGGTGTATAGTAACTGCTCAATAAACATCAGTGGCTATCATTATTGTACAGAGCCTTTTGTGGAGTTGTATGAGAGGAAAAAGAATAAAATATTATTAATTTCACAAACAACTTTTTGTTCATCTATCTGGATAGCATATTAATTTTCCAATTAATTTTCTTCACAACCCAGGAGGGAGGAGTAGGATGTATCCTTTCCATTGTACAGGTGGGGCAACCGAGACACTGAAAGGTGACATCACCACCAGGCCATGACCTAAGGAGTCAGGACCAGAACCAGATCAGGAATACAGACTTCCTGGCTCCTGACCCAGGTTCCCTTCTGCCCTGCGGCCTTCACCAGCAGGCCGAAGGGACCAAGGAGGTATCTGTTTCAGGACTCTCTCATTTGCCCTTGAAAGTTTATCATCTATTGACTGAGTGTTGACCAAAAACATACTAATTCCTGAGGCGACCTTACAGGATGTCCTGTTGAGACTTTTCCTCCTCTTTTGTCAGTGCTTTGCTGGCAGATTAAAATTCTGTGGACCCCAATTGTAGGAAGTCTGATAAAATATTCTCTTCTCAGTTGCAAACAATTTCTCCATCTGCCACTTGGCTGAGAGGATCAGACTCAAACACCCTCATGAGAGGGGAGAGTGATACCAGGGAGAGGAAGGTACAGGAAACAGCAAGCGTTTGTGCCTGGACACAATGTCTACCTGTCTGATGCAGCTGACTACTCAGCTCTGTTAAGCAGCTGGTTTTTCTTCACCAAATTGACTGAATCCACATAAAATTACTTTTGCCAAATATGTGGTGTCTTGTAGATGCAGCTCTATATATGCCACGCATTAATCTTTAGAGAAGCAACATATTTGGGGTTGGGCTGTGGGGTATATGTAAGCTAGGGAGGGAAAAGATTGGAGGATATATGAAGCGAGATCAGAAAAGCTTATTTGGGAAAAATGACGCAGTTTGCTAAACACATTGACGGAAATCAGTGTAATCCACCTAAGGAGGCATTTATAATACTCTTATTTGCAAAGAAATGTTTTGGGGTGGATAGAAAATGAAAAGAAAAATGATCCTACATTCGAATTGGTGAGGAAAACATTCCTTCATTCAACAATCCTCAGCAAGTGTCTATCAGTGCTAGGCATTTTGCTGGACCCTTGAGATATACTAGTGAACAAGAGGGAATCTACATTCTGGGAATTTACAGTTTGGTGGTAGAGAGCAACAAGGAAAATGTGACCACAGTTTGGGATAAATCCTAAGAAGGGGATAAAGAGGGTATTGCGATCGAGAGTATCAGAGTGGGTAGGGTGGTGCTATTTCAGATCAAGGAAGCCCTAGAGAAGAGCACTGACAGCAAAGGGAATTTCAAATGCAAAGATCTGAGAAGAAAAATCTTGGTATATTCTAGAAACTACCTGAAAGACCACACAGTTGGAGTGTAGTGAAAAGAAAGACAACAAAGCCAAAACAGGAATCTAGATGTGAAATGGCAGGATGGGGAAGTAGGCTGGAAACAGGTGGATAAATTCAAGAGTTTTGGCATGGAAGGTGGTAAGATCAATGGCCTTGGCCGAGGGATTGGATATGCGAGTCAAAACACACCTAGATTTCTGGAATAAGAACTTGGTATATGGTGGTGCCACTTACCACGACAGAAAGCCCAAAGAGGGAATATCTTTGCAAGGCGTGGAATAAAAAATTCCATTTGGAGGCTGCATAGTTTGAGGGGAATGTCCAAGTAGACATGCTAAATATATGTGGTTAAATACAGTGGTCTGGATTCAAGACATGTAAACTATTAATATAGAAAGAAATGAAGAGATAAGTGCTATGTGTGTTTAGAAAATGAAGTAATTACTTCAGACTAAGGATACATAGATGACTACAAGGACATGTCAAGTTCAACAAAGACCATCAGCAAAGGAAAAGAGAGTGGATAGGGAGAGAATTAGAGAAATGCCTTTCCTTGTATGATGAAAAGAAAAGGTTGATGATTAGTGATATTAGGACTATATTTCTACATTTCTCCCCAGAGAACTTAACTAGGAGAAGGGACCAGGTGAGGTCTGATCCATCATGAAGAAAATGAATATTTAAGTCACACACTGAGGAAAAAAATGTAAGCTATAAATAGATAGATAGATATAGATATAAAGATCTTATATCCATAATATGTAAAGAACTCCTACAAATCAACAGCAGAAGACAAGCCAAAAAAAAAAATGGGCAAAAATCTTGAACAGACATTTCATAGAAGATCACATACAAATGGCAAGAAGCAGATGAAAAGCCATGAGTCATCAAGAAAGTGCAAATTCAAACCTATTATTTTACTACTATTAAAAGCTACTATTCTACCCACATGAAAATGGCTAAAACCCAAAACACAGTCAATACCAAGTGTGAGCATGTGGTGCAACCAAACTTTGATATGTCTGCTGGCAGTAGTGTAAAATGACACACCACTTTGGAGAACTATTTAGTAGTTTCTTAGAAAGTTGAACAGGTATCTACTCTATGACCCAGAAATACTAAATTCTAGGTACTTACTTAAGAAAAATGAAAACACATGTGCACAAAACGACTTTTAAAAAAATGATGATAGCAATCTTAGTCATAATAGCCAGACTGGAAACAGCCCAAATTTCCACTGACAAGAGAATGGATAAACAAACAATAGTCTACCTGTATAGTGGAGTACGATTCAGCAATACAAAAGGATAAACTACTGATAAATGCACAAAGTCTCAAAAACATGATTTGAGTGAAGCTAGACATGAAAATGTACATGCTCCATGATTCCACGTACATGAAGTTGTAGAACAGACAAAATTAATCTATAGTAATAGAAATCAGAAAGTGATTGCCTGGTAAGGGGCTTAAGGAATCTTTCTGGGGTAATGGAAATGGTCTCTATCTTATTTAAGTGGTGGTTACCTAAGTGTATGCAATTGGTAAAACATTGAACTGAATGCTCAAAATAATAAAACCTGCATTTTATTATACATAACTTATATATCAATTTTAAAAAAATCTGGATAGCCTAGTTCCAGAGCCTGCATCCTTAAAATACTTCCCAGTTTTATGGGGGAAAAACAGGAAGTGACTGCATGGGGAAATTTTACTGAAATAAAATGGATGAACTTAAATTAGCAGAGTCTAATGGTCTTGCTTTCTGAGTAATGCACATGGTATCAGACCACAGCTTCTCAGGTTGATCTGTATTCATGTGGACATGTTGACATGTGGTTGAATTAGAGACCTGAAAATGTTTTTGTGATTACAGTTCAAGATGGCCCACATCTATGTGGCACCTACTGTATGCTAGGCCCTGGGCATGCCGTGTTTCCTTAAGTAGCCTGTTGGCTCCGCAAGGGACAGGTGTTTTGTCTCCTCTTTCTCTGGCTTCCTCCGCAAGCAATGCGGATTATCCTTCCCTCGACTGCCCTCAGGATAATGTCTGCACAGAGTGGGTGCTGAGTAAATATTTGGTGAGTGAATGGACGAAGAAATGAGTTAATGAATATCAAGTGTGTGACAATCTATATGAATATAAGAACTCAGTGTCTCCTTTCTATTTAAAAAATAAATGTTACCATATACCTGACATTTAAAAACACAAAACAAAATCCTCACTGGTTTCTTTCTCTTCACTCTCTAAATCAAAGAGTGGAACAAGAGAAGAAGGTATAGAACATAAAATAGTCTCATTTTCTGTCCCTTTTACTTCTGATATTAAAGACCAAACTGATGACAGCTGGTCTAGTGGTTGGATTTTGGATTATTAAAAAATATTTTGCAAGGAATAAGCTTGGCTTATAGAACCAACAATGAGATAATCTACTTTGGTAAGAATGACAGCAACAGTTGATATTTCTGGGGGGAAAACACTAACTAAAACAAGAACCAAAAAAAGTGCCTTCCAATCTCAAGAGGCAATGGGATATAAAAGAGATTAAATTTAGCTGCAGATGCCAACAGAGAGAATCTCTGGAAGATGTGTTTAGTGAGAATCTTTTGTCAAAATTTACTAACAGCCAATATACTTTCCATGGCATATAAAGTGGTAATATAAAATATTTAATGATTTTAAATCTAGAATATACTTGTAGAAATAGAATTAACCTGAGTCAAATGCTTCATCCCTTGAATGCGTCTCTTAACACTGTGAATTAGCTAAGTGATAAAAGGAAGTAAGTTTAAATAAGTCACTGTGTTGAAAAATCGAATGTAATTGGTAATGTATGAGTCAGCAACCAAATAAAAGGAAAATCTATTCTAACTGCATAAATTTGATGAACAAGATGAAAACTTGTTAAATACTTGGAAATTCATATGAAATTAAATTTTATGTTCTGATTCTAAAATTTTAAAGCCCAAGTAATATGTATTTCTTGGATATTTTAATAAAAATTTAAAATGAATTTATTGCAAATTACTGAAGAAAATTAAGGATGCATTTTATTTGTCTCTGTCATTCCATGGAATTTATGAGTTCCTGCAAGAATACCTAGTCTATTGTAAAATAGAAAACAAACATTGTTGTCTTGAGACTATAAATAAGACAAAGGGTGGGGGGGTGTTAAGAGAGAGAGTTTCAAAAGAAGAAGTTGCAGATACACAGCCTTCAGCATCTTACACTGTTCAACTGGCACTGAACCACAAATTTGGTTTTGAGTTTCCTGATGACCAAATAAAAAAGATAAACACAATTTATTGACATGATTTAAACAAAATTTACATTAACTATAGTGACCTTAAGCAAAGGGTATCCTAACTAGGAAAACAACACAACTCTCAGAGCTAAAAAAGGTGTGTGTGTGTGTTTGTGTGTGTTTGTTGATTTCAGGAGACTGAGAAACAAAATGGACAATGTTTTCAACAATATCCCTTTAGTAAATATAATGGAGAATTTTGCTCTGAAATTCCTTCTAAATATCAACCTGGGGGAGGCAATGCTGTATATGAGGAGGCCACGACAAATAAGGATGGATTGGACTGTAAAGAATCTGCCCGGTCCTCCAGAGCATGCTTCTCACGTAGATTGGGTTGTAAAGAATTTGGGGTTATCTTCTCTGATGTAGGTCTTCTGCGAGGCTATTGGGCGGTGATTGGATAGCTTTAAACATCAACTTAGAGAAGGAGAGTGTTGGCAGACTTGAATGAAAATTGAGAAGCCAAACTAGGCGACGATGTGGCACATGGGAAATGGTGGGAAATGGCCAGTGACTGAATGAGGGTGACGCCCTCGTGTCCTTCACAGTGAATCTATGTGGATGACATGGTACCCTTGGGCTTGGCAGTCCAATGACTTGACGTCACCTTTTATTAATTGGGTATCATAAGCGAAATCTCCTAACTTCTTTCTGGGTCAGTTTCCTCCCCCTGCAATGGTACCGGGCAGGGAGAGCTTGCTCCGCACTCCTGATGTTTCTTTCCTTGTAGGAGGTGTGCCATTCTGGACCCACTCCATCTGTTTACTCACTTGATCCAGGGGAGTGATTTATCCGATTGATACATTTAGGAAAAATAAACTGGACATGTGTGACCTACCCCCTCCTCTTTTCCTTCTGCAGAGCCATCCTCCTTCCTGCAGGAAGCAGGAGTTCCCTTCCCCCTCTACACTGAACGGACCATCTTCCAGGGTCCAGCATACCTGTGCCTGGGAGAGCAGCTCTGTGTAATTCTGGGGCTCTCACATTGAGCAATGTCCTGCCAGTTGGTCTTTATTGATAATAAAGCTTTTATTTTGGCTCCTCTCTGCCACTCCTTTGTTTTATTTATCAATTGTTCAGATCTCAGGTGAAGAAGCCTCCTATTTATTGGCCCCTTCCAGAGACCCCAAAAGGACTATTTTTTAATCATATCCATCTGGCCCTGGGTTTAGTTAGTGAGGTCTAACTAAAAATAATGAAATGGCACAGTGATGGTATGGGTGCAGTGGTTGGTTTGGAGAGTTACATTGTTGGTTATTTTCCCCAGATCCCTTTCGTCTGGAGGTATAATTGAGTAATACTAATCACAACATCCATAATAAGACAATAATCTTTGAGACTGAAAGAGAAGCAGCAGAGTCTTAGGCGTTTTCCCACCAAATCCTTACCTGCTGGCTTAAGGGGCCTACAGACACCCTACAAGCACAGCTGTCTTCCTGGGGCTGCCTATAGTATTTTACTCCTTAGTATGACTGCATTTATCTTGGCTGCAGATATGGCTCTTATCTCAAGATTCTTTCCAATTCCACCATCAGGCCAAAGCCTGATGAAAAATATGGGGTCTCTAGAAGCAGGTGCCAAATTAGTAAGTATTAGGAATGGCCAAGTGTTAAATGTCCTGTTGGACGTGGGTGCAGGGTACAGAGGATGGCGTGGTAGGCTCCCCCAGGTGGCTCTTTCTGTTGAAGAACAGGGCTGACACAGACACTGCTTCTGGAAACGCATTTTCCCAGCATGGTTTCATGTGCCTTCCCCATCTGCTCCAGAAGCATTATTCTGGGCACCTTGACAGGAGGACTCCAAATGTAAAAGGGAGAACAAAAAAGTGCATTTTTATCATCTCCAAATACCTTCAGCTCAGGGATATGAATGAAAAACACTTATCTTGTGACCTTTCAGGCCTACTGCAGGAGGAGGACAGAAAAAAAAAAAAAACTATTAAAAACAAAAGGCACCATCTTGTTTCTTTTCTGTCCTTGTTTGCTCTTTATTTAAAAGGGAAGAAAAAGAGATTTCTGGTATTTAAGCCAACCTGTTGACAGACAGTTTGCTCTCATTTGATTTGTACTTCATTTGCATGAATAAAAAGTAGTGGGAGAGTGTTGTGACTTAACAGTAATGTAAAAGCTATTAGAGGGGCCTTGATCATTAGCTTCTTTGTCACAGGGCAATTGTATCTTACTTTCAATCACCAAATGCCATTTAAAACATTCCCCAAAGCTACGAAGATTGACAGAATATACAGATTCCTTCACTTCGGGGCATACTGAGTCAACTGCAGACTGCAAAATTTACCAGATCCCAAACCAAAATGAAAAGTGACTCCTAGATAAATTAGAGTGTCTACTCAGTCAAGGACAAATGGGGAAGGGCAATATCATCCACTAAAGCCAAAGAGCTGGGAAAGCCAGGAAGAAGAGCATGACTTTCCTTCTCGCAAGGAAGGCTTCCCCTGTCCTGCTCCTTTCCCATGGATGGGACAGGAACTTTGTGCAACTTACCTGATAATGCAGCCAATCCTTCTCCAGAGGGTACGGGCTCCACCTAGAAGGCCCCACTCTCCTCAACATGATCAAAGGTGCTGAGGCCAGCTTCAGTCGTTAACTAGAGTATTAAGACTTAGGAGGTATTCATAACAGGGAGGGGGTCACTGTGGCAGTATTTGGTCTGGATCTATCCTCAGGCCAATCTTAGGCAGATTTGTGAGGTTTACGGGTTTTCAATCGTGCCACATTTTTATTTTAAAGCTCCGTTTTCCCTTCTTAGCAGAACATTCTCAATTCTGTCTTTCACAGGTACAAAAACTGATAATAACATAAAGTGTTATCCCTCCTGGGAGTATTTATATTTTACCAGGGATTGAAGCCTTGGCTTTTTCTGAGAGAGAGGCTTTAGGAATCTTTGGGAGAGTAGGTAGAGTAGGGTTTGAGGCAGAGGAGACAGATCTACTTAGAAATTGCTAGAGTCCCACCACACAGAGATAATTTCCTAGCTTTCCACGTGTGTATGTTGATGGTGAAAAAAGTGGCTGGATTTCAAGTTTGACTAGTAATATTTGCTAGCATAGGAGTTTGGCTGCATATAACAGAAACTCAAAATAAGTTTGGACTAAACAAAATGCAAATGTCTTTCCCATGGAACCGTCTGGAAGAAGGTGCTTCAGTGCTCATATGGTGGTTTTGTTCTTTGAGATTTTCCAGGGCCCCAGGCTCACGCTAACTTTTTGTTCTGCCTTTTCAGGGTATGGCCCATACCTGCTTGATCCAAGGTACCTCACTGCCACATTCATAATGAAAACAGCAAGAGGGAGGAAAGGAAGGAAAAGGGGGCACATCCCTCCCTTTAAGGATGTGACTCAAATTTGCACACATGGTTTCTGCTCATGTGGCATTGGCCAGGTCTTTCCACACAAGCTGCAAGGGAGGGTTGGAAAATGCCATCTGTATTTGTGTGTCCATGTGCCAGGGTTTGCCCCTGTGAAAGAGAAGGGGAGATAGTTATTGAAGTCTAACTAACAGGCCTGATGAGCAGGTTTGGGGAGAAACTTTTGGAAGGCCAAAGTTGCTTGCTTGGGAATGCAGAAAGGGGTACTAATGTGGGGTTGGCAGCGAACCAGGCGATGAGAAGTCTGGATGCTCCTTCTCCCGTGACTTCACTTCCAACAGTTTGGTTTTATGACTGCTTCCCATCTAATGTCTTCAGTCCGAGCCTCCTTTGTACTCCCTAGACTTGTTTTCAACTCTGGGTTAAGAAAAGATAGTCATAGTCTTTAATCATATGATTCCGTTTAATAACCGTCAAGGGAACAAATATTACAGACTATAGGATGTGTTAGATGTGAGAATATGATGCTGAATAAGTGTCTGTGTCTGCCCTTAAGGAATCTTACAGGATCTGACACATCAGGCTTTCTCAACCACAAAACTTTTGATATTTGGGCCTGGATAATTCTTTGTTGGGGTAGGGGGTGGGCTCTACCCACTAGATGTCAGTAGCCACCCCCCTCCTAGTTGTGACAACAAAAAAATATCTCAAAACATTGTCAAATGTCCCCGGGGGGAGGAGGTGTAGGGGGTATAGCCCCTAGTTGAAAACCATTGGTTTAAAGTGTGAGTTAAGTCACTAGATCTTAGTGTGTGCTTCCTAGGCCAGTAGCATCAGTGAAATGTCATTGGAATCACCTGGAACTCATTAGAAATGCAAATGATCAGGCCCTACCCCAGAATAACTGAGTGAGAAACTCTAGGAATGGGGCTTAGGCGTCTGTGCTTTAACAGATGCTTCTGAGGTTGCTGACTCTAACACTTGAGAACCACTAAGCCAGATCCTTCATTACATGGTTTCAGTTCAATGTATGAAGTGGTATAGGAAGGCACGTACCAACTGCCATGGGAACACAGAGAAAGGCAGCTAATCCAGCCTGTAGAGGTCAAAGGTAGCTTCTCAAGTAGGTCGAAGTTATATCTGCATCTGGAAGTTTATGTAGATAGCAAGCAGGTGACAAAGTAGAGGACGGATAAATACATCTACTCAGAGGCCTGAAGGAGCACAGTGCGTTCAGTGTCACTAGATTGTAAAGCCCTAAGTCGGGCAGCCCTAGGCTTTGGACGGGAGAGGCGGGCAGGAACTTGGTCACGGGGAGGCCCGGCATGGTGTGCTGGACAATAGTTGTTTTTAAGCTGCTCAGCCTCTGAACCCTTTTTCGGTGTGTGGACACTACATTTATGCGTGAATCTTTGTGGGAGACCGGGTTATTTCAATTGGAAAAATTGAACTTTCAGAGACTAGACTAGACTAGACTTTCAGAGGCTACTTCTCCCCTGCCCCATGGCAGCTAGTGTGAGGGCACGTACCTTAGGCCTGCCAGTCAGATGCCCCCTCCTAAACTTTGATTCTGGAGCTAAGAGGAGGAGAGAGCAGGGTACTCAAGCCAATGGCTGTGGCAGTGCTGAGAGTCACGTCCTCTGTCTTGTGTGGCTGTGGAGTTCTGTCCAATAGGAGCCTGGGTATTCTCTCCGGGTGGCTCTTCAGGCATGACTCTCCCTGTGGTCCTGGCTGTCCAGGCTCCCCTGGTTCTTGCCCATTTTTTTTAGCTTGTTCTTCAGCCTCTCTAGTGATCCTGTGAATTACCTTTCAAGAAATTCTTTCTCTGTTTAGTTACTCACAGATCATCAGCAGACAGAGGTGGTTTCTGTTGCCTGCAACTAGGATTCCGATGTTACATGTGGGAAATGAAGAGCTTCTGCAAAGGGATATTTACCTTTTACCATATATACAAAGGGAAATGAAAGAGTGACACCAGTCATTTATTGAGCACATGCTATATCAGGCAGTTTACCTAGATTATCTCTTGATCCTCAGAACAACCCTTGAGTAGACACCGTTATTCTCATCCTCATTTTATACATGGAAAGCTGAGTTTCTAACCCAGGCGTTCTGTCTCCAGAGCCTTTTTCCCTGACAACCATGACCAAAACCCAATCCCAATCCCAAATATTTTCTAAGGCCTGTATCAGCTGTCAAACCCCATCACAAAAGGACACCCCCTCTAAGCTTATGTGTACCTGATGATCTTTCCCTCAGGTTTTATTTCACCCACATGCTGCGTCTGCTCTCTGGCTCACACAGTCAGGCGCTTGTTTTCATGTCACTCCAGAATTATTTCATATCTCTCTAATATCTTCCTCTTCTAACTATATCATAAGCGACTTGTGGGTTCTAATCCTGACTGTGTCACCCACTAGGAGGTGGTCACAGGCCAGAATCATTGACAATGTAAATATGACCTTGCAGCATTGCTGTGGGCAGGGGTAGTCTTCAAAATGCTGTATTTAACAACTGGTTCACAAGAGCACTGGCCAATCAGGGCAGTCAATGGCTATAAATATCTGGAACACCTGTACCATGCAAATGACTGAATATTAGCTCTAGTTGTAAAAAAAATAATGGATAAAGTTCTTTGTAAGTCGTACAGCATGACATGTATTCCAAGCGTTATTATTTTGCCTTCTATGCCTCTTTTAGCTGCCACAAAGCCTAGTATATTCTTATGTACTTGGTAGGTACTTAATAAATCTCTGAATTAATGGATGAATGAGTGGATAGTCAACATGATACACGCCTCCAACCTGCTATCAAAATCAGTAATTCCCTATTTTGGTTGAATGAGATACCCTGGGTCATCTCCTTGATTATTTGCTGGTGAGGGGGGTCATGAATTTCTCCAACAGTTCTCCCACCATACTTAGCTTTGATTCACAGATTTGAACACAAAGTGATATAAGTCATACTGCAGCTTCAGAGAAACGGAGACAGGGGCCATGAAATCAAACTAAGGAAGCTGGCTCAGCAAGCCCAGCCTCCGCTTCCCTGGGTCCCTGGCTCAGGTGAGGGGACTGGTATCCTGCCATGCCCAGCCCCAGGAATGGTCTGGCAACCTAGGGGCTCTATGTGGCAATTCTCCAAGGCAAGCGGCAGCTCCTGGGAGCACCCAGTGGATCGGCCTCGATCGCCCCAGAGCCCACCTACCTGCCTGGCACTACTTGCCGAAAGTTCTTTTCATCCTCCGGTTCCATCTTCCACTGCGATCACGCCGACAGCTGCGGGAACACATGGAGGTTGCTTGGCAGCTGCTAGACACAGATGCTGGGCTCTGTAATGTACTTTCTCCCCCTCTGCTGCCACTTCTGAGTGTTTCTCTGGCTGTGCCTGGGTGTCTTCGTCCCTGCCTGCGGGAGGGGTGTGTGCCAAGGTGCTAGTGGGGTGTGAAGCCTTGGGGGATTGACGCTGCTGAGCTGGCAAGAGGGCTAAGTCCTCAAGATCGGCTTTGCCTTTTTCGTCCTCAAGTGCCATTTTTAACTGTTCTGCATGGCTGAGAATGATTTCAAGCTGGCCTGGAGGAAAATAATGTTAGGGTGTCTTTTCCTCTGCACACTCGAAGACCCTGCCTTCATCCAGGTCATTATTTTCCAGTTGCTTCCTTGCGGTGATCTCCTAGTTGAATGAGCCTCTGCCTCTGATTTGCCCCTTTTCTTCCACCTTCCACGGTGCTACCAGAGTGATTTTCCTATAACCAAATCTGCCCCATATCTCTTCTTCTTTTTTTTTTTTTTTTGGAATCCTCATAGCTTGGAGGATTAAATCTGACCGTAGTGTAACTAAAAGACCCTCTGTCACTCATCTCTGCTGCAGCCACATCTGTTTTGACCAAAATAAATCAGCTGTATCTTATACTGATATTCATGCAGCCTAGGAATTCCTTGCTTCCTCTGTCTGTTCACCTGGTTCGCTCCATCCGAGGCAGAGAGATTTCTAGGATGTTCTTTCCTAGGTGCAGCCTTTCTCTTGGCCTGATCCTCGATGGACCGAACCCGGAGACGTTGCCGACAGAGCCATTTCCCCGCAGAGCTAACCATTCAGGCAAAGCTGCTGCTGATTAAGCAGCCTACTCTGTGCCAAGCGCTAGGACACAAACATGAGTGAGATTCGGTGCCAGTCGTCAGGAAGTTCATAGATGGTTGGACAGGCAGACGAGGAAGCACAAAATTAAAACAGAGAATGCAGTGAGCTCTGTGACAGAGGCAAGTACAGGATGTTCCAGGAATCAGATGCTCCCATAACATCCTGAACTTCCTTCTGTTTTATTAGCTCTGTAATACTTTGTGTGTTTTCGGTTTGCCCATCTCCCAAACAATCTCTGAATTTCTTGAAGGCAGCGACTCTCCTTCTCAAGCTGTATCCCTCACGCCCACCCCTTGTCCAGCACAGAACTTCAAGAAAGGTCTTTGGGCAAATGAACCTCCACAGATAAATGGTTGCGTCCGCATGCAGATGGCCTCGCGAGAGGCCCTGCACGTTGGGCTACTGTGTGTCTGTCCAGGTGAGCGGCGACCCCAAGAAGTGTCCTGGAACCCTCTGGGATTGAAGGACACGGGGAAGAACACATGGGAAGTTAGGGGGCTTGTAGTTTCTGAAATTTTTTACCATAGTTTTGGAAACTTGGTCCCTCTACTTGTTCCTTATCTTTTCCCTCCCTCTTGAGAACCCATTTCCTCTGCTTTACTTTTCTTCTGTTTTGGTCAGAGAGAGCATCCATTAAAGGAAACTGCGTGTTATTTCAAAGTAATATTAATATACCTTAAAAAAGTAATTTTTACACCACTGTAGAGAAATTAGGAAACTCTAAGTAGAATGGGAAAACAAAACCTTGAGTGACCCCACCACCCAGTGTTGCCCAAATCACTGCTGTTGATGTGTTGGTGCACATCCTTCCAGACTTTTCTCTACACATGCGTACAGAAAGTGTTTGAGTGAAGACTTTGGATTCAGGCTGCCTGAGTCTGAATCCTGGCTTTACCACTGGCTGGCTGGGTGACTTTGGCCACATGGCTTAACCTCTCTGTGCTTCCTCATGGCTCAGTGGAGTTCATAGTAAGACTCAGAGCACAGTGCTGTTGAGAGAACAAAATATTCTATCAAGTGCTTACAACAGTACCTGATGCATAGTAAGCATGAATCGATTTAATTAACAAAAATTACTGAGGGCCTGTTTTATGTCTGACATTTTTCTGGACAGCACTTAGCCAAAAGAGCCACTTCTGTTATGCAGCTTATATTCTGGTTTAACCACCAAATACATTAACTAGCTTTGTTATTACAAAGAGTATCATATTGTATACTGTATGGAATCTGCTTTTCTCATTTACAATCTTTCTATGTACTATAACATTTTTTGGTGTCATGAAATCTTATACTGTTCCTATAATAGTGATACAGTATTTCATTGAATGGATACCATATTTTATTTAACAATCAGCTTTTATTAGATATTTAAATAGCTTCCAATTTTTCACTATTTTCAAAACCAGTATGATGAAATCCTTATACACACACATCTTTATGCACTTACCTGGGTATTCCATCAAGATATAGGCTTAGAAGTGAAGTTACAGGTTAGGGAGTATGCATGTGTGTAGGGCTTTTGGTAGATGTGGCCTCCCATGAGGATTATGTACCAAATTGCCATCCCTACTGCTACAGTTGAGAGCACAGTTTTTCAGACTCCCATATGAAGCATTGCTGAACTTTTTAATTCTTTCTAAATTTTGCAAATTAGGGCAAAATGGTATTATGTCATTTTTATTTGTATTTCTTTAACTTCAGGTGAAGCTGATTTCATGTATATATATAACAGTATTTGTATTTTTATATATTTTATATACACATTTAAAATAGTATTTGTATTTTTTTATTGGCTATTTGTATTTCTTATTTTCTGAGTTGACCATTTGTATTCTTTAAAGCCTCTGACTTTGATAAGATGATCTTGGATGTTGCTTAGATTGAACAGCTTTGCTCTGTGAAAGACCTAGATCTTTGTTAAGCTTTGTGAGGCAGTGGTTTCAAGGGACTTGTGCCCAACCTTCTCTGCTAGGTATTTGCATTTTTCCACTAAAAATGTCTAACATGTTATAAATCACTTCGGCAGTGATGTCGTTTTAATACTGATGGACCACTTTTTGTACATCTCAGTGAGAGGAGGAGCCACTTTTGCATAGGCTGAAAGAGACGCTATGTGTTGTCTGGTTGTGGTAATGGATGTATGATCTGGTGCATGCCAGTATTTTCCTGTATGGTAGGTGTTGGCATAGCTGAATGCACTTGTGTCTGCCTATGTACATGTCTGTATCTTGAGTTGAGATTAGGAAACCATACGTGTATTTTGGGGTCTCTGTGAACTTACATAACACCTTTGTATTTCCATGACCTGAATCTGTCTCCCAAGGGACATTTAGTTCAAAATTTGCTTCTTTTAGGAAGACTGCCCTGATTATCCACTCATCCTCCGATTACCTCCCTCTGAACTCCCTGAGCACATGTGTTTCACATCTAAACTTGCAAATGCATTGCTAAAAATGTGTCCTCGATAACTCACATATAGTTTTTCTCACATGAAAACTCTCTGCCTTTGCCTCTGACCATTTGGAAATGAGGGCTTTATTCAGGCTTTATCACATCCCCTCAAAACAGACCCAACCCACAAAGCATTAGTGAGTAATGAAGAACTGACTACAATTTTATGGGGAGATGAAGGAGAAAGCTACATGATACGACACCCGGCAATAAATAATGACAAAGATTTTCGCCTTCTCTTGTCAGGGTTCCTCTTTAGTCATGGGTCTCTGGGTCTCCCTCTCCCTCTCTGAACCGTTCCCTAAAGCAGCCACTGATTATCTCCTCTTTTCCTTGTCAGAGAAATTCAGCTCTCTTCTGAATTTCTTCATCAAAGGCCTCAGCTGATCCTAATGACCAGGAAAGCCAGCATTTTTTCAACAAAAGTGAACATCTTTCTGTGGGAGAGGTTCCGTTAAGACAAGTACATTTTTTTCCAGGTTTTTCCAGCAAGCTACTTCACCAGGATTTGCTTTGTCCCTTCATCCAGTTTCATAACAAGGACGTTCTTCCATTCATTTTGTGTCCTGTCTCAGCTTCCTTTCCTTCCCATGCTTCCTCCAGGGCTTTGCACAAAGTATGTTCTCAATAAATGCTTGCCAATCAGTAAGGAGTCTCCTCTGTATTCTCGTTACTTAGCACAGCACTTGGAACTTAGAAGACCCATGAACATACAGACAAATAAATGATGAAGGTTTGGCCTGTGTACCTCAGGAATACAGTGGGTATGGCCAGCTGGATGCTGTACCACTGGTGTGCTCACTGCCGTCCAGGGCGTGGGCAGCTCTGTAAGGCCCAGCGGTTCATGCCCTTCTACTTCTAGTGCATTTTCTTTTTACTCTAGTGGCTTGTAGGGTCTTCTTCTCTAATTCCCTTTGTGTCTTCCTTTATAAAGCATTGGGCCAATCCAGGGGGGAATTTCCAAGTTCCATTTCCTAGAATATGACCTGCCATGGGACTCCACCTTCTACCTTGGCCTTCCGGTAACATGGTTCCTCCCAGCCTCTCCTACGTAGGACCTGAACTGTCTGGGGCCCTGTTCTTTCACATTTCTCCCTAGGCCTCCTTTGACCACACAAGGGTCAGGAGAAGGGAGACATCAGGAGACAAATGTAGAGATATATTGATTGCATAAAGGGCAGAAGAGGCAGGAGAGGGATGTGGGAAAGAAGAGAGGATTCCACGGAGAAGAAAGGTAGGCCTGTTCTACTTGGAAATAAAGATGGCAGAATGATTGGGTCAAATCCATCTCTTGGGAGCTTTTGTATGGCTCCTTGCTCTGTGCCATGGCATTTCTTCCTGACTTCTTTGTGCTATTTTTTGGAAACCCCACAAAATGAAAAATGCCAAACAAGACTGAAATGGTGGGAGTCAGAAAGGAATTTCAGGGTATCTTTTTATCCAACACCTAAGGAAGTCTGGAGGTCAGCCTAGACGCTGGGACTCATCACCCAGATAAAGAAACTCTAAAATCTGTGCAGATAAAGATCTTTCCATCTCCCCCTGGCTAATTCTCACTTAGAAGACCCTTTCTTTCTTCTTCCTCTTCACCAAGAGTTAGATCTCATAGGATTAGAGGTGACATGAGTGAATGCCTAATGAAGATTAAGATTTTCTTATATGACAGTTTTTAGTGACCACAGATGTTTTCATTTTCTTCTCTAAAGGCCTGGTTGTAGGAACTTCCCGGCAAGCCTGGCGCATCTGCCCCTGCCTGGATCAGACTCATCCTGTACCCCTTTGGCTCAAACCCATGAGTTTTTATTTACTTTTTAAAAATTTATTTGATTGTGGTAAGAACACTTGATGTGAGGGCTACACTCTCTTAACAAATTTTAAAGTTTATAGTACAGAATTGTTAACTCTTAAGTATAGCTACTTTGTTAAGGTATACTGTACACCTTATATATCGTATACAATACATACCATATACTTAACTATGTATACACATAGGTATCATCTCAACTCAAACTTTCTACCCACCAGTTAGTAACTCTTCATTTCCCCCTCTCCCCCAGCAGCTGCTATTCCACTCTGATTCTACGAATTTGAATATTCTAGATACCTTACATAAATCGCACGGTATTTGTCCTTCTGTGACTGGTTGATTTCACTTTGCATAACGTCTTCCAGTTTCTCAGGCCCACGCATTTCAGCCCCTGCCCATTGTTTTGTGACAGGGTATCTCAAAGGGTTCTTGCCCACCTCTGCTTTGTCTATATTCCAGCCCCTTCCTGATAATTCTCTGGCCTCCTCAACCCTGGAGTCCTGCTCCCTAAACCCATGGGGCTCCCCCTAAATCTTTTCCCTGAGATTCCCCAGGTCCGGCTTCTGGCCTGTCTTGCCCCGTGGGCCGCACCTGATCCTTGAAGCTTGCCTGCCCGCTGTCTGCCCAGCTCTCTCGACTCCTCAGGCATCCAACCCTCACTATTCCTGCCAGACCTGCCCCGCTGAGGCCCCTGCCTGGCAGGACATGGCGCCTCTGATGACTAAAAATAGGAGTTGTATAAAAGAACGGTGGGACCCAAATAAAGTCTGAAGCAGGAAATATAATGATCCTCCGAAAATATGATACTGTTGCTTCCACAGGAGCCCTGTATCTGCTTCAAAGCATGTGAACTATCTTTATTTTGCATTCAAACTATCTTTTGGGGCCAGGTTTCCTTCATAACATGGCTTATTGCAAAATGGATCTGAAACCCTAGGGAGTTTATCTGTAGTCAGGATTTTTTTCTTTCCAGTAACTGTGGGTCGGAGGTATTCCAGCCATTATTGACTAAAGGACTACTCTGTTTTATGACATCTAATCAGATGGATGTCCCACTGGGAGGACAGATTGTGTCCCTTTTTTTCCCTCTGGACTGAGGAGATAAAGAGATAAAACTCATAGGTTATTATTTTTTTTTTAAATCAACAGCATAGTTCCCTGTGAGATCTTCACGTGAGCCTGTTATGCATGAGAGCCTGGGCTTAATGGGGGAGACCGAAGGGCTGGTGAATAGGACGTTTTGTCCTCTGAATGGCTGAGCTTGGTCCAGTCCAGAAAAGTTCCTATTCAGGGTCATCTTGGATCCTGGTGGTTCAGATGAAAATGGCAAAATCTGAGTGTGCTGTCCCCAGATGTCTTCACTTGCCTGAGAAGCCAGGTTCACCTTCAGTTTGGAGTTAGACAGGATCCCCATGCTACAAATATTAGGCAAATAACATCTCAGAGCTTTCACTTCCTGTTACATAAAGTGGGCCTGATAATACCGGCCTTGACAATTTCCCAGGGCTCTGATGAGACCTCAGGCGGACGTGGGTGTATATGAAACATCCAGCTCTATTCAAAAGCAAGGTATCATTGGGGCCTTAGTTACAATGCAACTCAAGCATCCCCAACTTCCCTTTACCAAATGGTTATTAACTCTAGCATCCTTACCATTATGAAAACCTTGAAACGATGTATGTTTTCACCCCATGTCATATCTCTTGAGACAGCTCGTGTATTGAAGTAGGATTACCTTTTATTTGTCCTGAAACTTCCCCCTTCAAACCAGGAGATGTCCCCCGGGTTCAGAGTTTTGGAGTGTGTGAGCAAACCTGTTTTCACTCTGCCTGCACTTTACATGATTGTGTAAGTTTCCCTTCATCTTCCCTGCAGGTTTGCTTTTGCAGCATGAGGCCTAATTCCTTCAGGCTGTGCTCACACAAAGTTCCCTCCATTCCTGTGATCACTGTAGGTTCTCTCTGAACCCCCTGTCCTTTGGCATTTCCACATGTATCAGCAACATCTTGTCTTCCTTAACGATAGGCCCGAAATACCATCTTAGTAATATCTCAGCCCAGTGCCTGCCAGAGAGCTATGTCTGGATAAACACTTAGAAAATTGATTTTGGTGAAGAATCTATGTCTGAGGACTCTAAGGCAAGTTGGTCACTTTCAGTGTTTCTGGCTCTGCAAGGCTTAAGGCTTAAGAAACCTCTAGGAAGACACCCCAGGGCTGCCCAAGCTTTTGGTAGGAGAGCAGGGGAGAGATTTCATGATGAGATTTAAGAGACTCAGAAATAAACCCTCCCTAGAAGCCCCTTTCCAACAAGGCCATACCGTTTTTTTAAGACACATCCTTTGCTAAAATGAGGAGGCCACCTGTGCAGTGGGTAAACTCCCAGGCTCTGGGGCTGGGTCCTCTGGTTGGAATCTTGGCTCTGCCATTTCCTAGATGTGTGACTTTACCTCTTTGTGCCTCAGTTTTCCTGTCTATGAAATGGGAATAATAATAGCAACCTACTTGGGCTTCCCTGGTGGCGCAGTGGTTGAGAATCTGCCTGCCGATGCAGGGGACACAGGTTCGTGCCCCGATCCGGGAAGATCCCACATGCCGCAGAGCGACTGGGCCTGTGAGCCATGGCCGCTGAGCCTGCGCGTCCGGAGCCTGTGCTCCGCAACGGGAGAGGCCACAACAGTGAGAGGCCCACGTACCACAAAAAAAAAAAAAAAAAAAAAAAACAACCTACTTAAGAGGGTTGTGATGAGAATGAAATGAATTAATATTTCTAAAGTATTAGAAGGTGTCTGGAAGAGAATCAGTGCTCAATAAGCAGATGAGCAAATATTCCTTGGGAGGACATGGATAGATTTCACACTGGGAAGTACCAGTGTGTGAATGAATGGCTTCCTCCCACCTCGTACGAGAGATGGTAGACCATGGGAGCTCCTGGTAGCACAGACCAGTCCAGAAAAGCCCCAGGGAGGGCTTTCTGACCTGAAAGCAAAAGTCAGCTTCTCAGGAATAAAAATAACAAAGAATATCGTTACGTATTGAGCACCTACCCTAGGCTGGACCCTGTGATCATGGTCCTATATTGCCTAGTTCTGTTCTTAACAGCAACCTCATGAGGTGCTGTTTCTTTCCTATGGATGAAAAAGCAGAAGCTTGGAGAGACTGGTTAACCTACTCAACATCACATGATTAGCAAAGGCAGCACCAGGAGTCAGAGCTCTTCACCAATTGATCCTCTGTGTTTTCATGTGTGTTTCCATCAAGGGAACTTCTGATCTTAATTTCATTTCTCAGGTAGGTCTTGTCTAGGATGCTGGAGTTTATATTATCAGTTAGTAATCTGGCTTATAGAAAGGGCACTGAATTAGGAGTCAGGAGACCTAACTTCTGATCTAACTCTGCCACTGAATATGCCAGCTGAGACAAACTGTTTACTTCTGCTGGGCTACCAAATGGGAACAAATAATGCCTGCCCTGCTCATCTCAGGGACCACGGTGAGGGTCAAATGAGATCATGCACTTTCAAATTTATCCAATAATCAGTGCTCCCTGGAGGCTCAGGCCTATGCAAGCTGCATGTATTTTTACATGTATTTTTTATTATTGTTAAATAACTTAGGAGAAACTTAAAATGCAAGATAGTGTTGTTCCTGTGAGTTTGGACAGTGTGAACCAGTTTTCCTTAGGGCCTGATCGCCCCCAGACAGGCTAAACATCAGCTGGGATGAACCCTATATTTTAGAGAGTGAACCTCAATCTTGAACCCTTCGCTGGATTTCAGCCTGCCTCTTCCAACTAGCCCAAGAATACTAGGCATGTTGAGAGTTGCTTTGGGACCAGGATACCAGCAAAGTCGGGGAAGCCAAACTGAAGCCTCACTGTGAAGATCTCTGCTAACTTGAGGTCCTCATGAAGCACTTCTAACCCTGCACCCATCCAGTTGCTATGGTGGGATGCGGGATTGCTTCCATGCTTCACTAAGAGGAAAGGTATCAAGATGGAGGAGAAGGAATTGACAGCTAAGGCAATAATAAAAAATAAATCCAGGATTCGTATTCAGCTGGTATGTATCAAGGTGACCGTACTGATCTTTCCCTGCCAGCATCTGCTCCGATTGGTCAGTGCCCATGGCGGGCAGCTGATTACATATATTGACTCTCACCCCTGCACAAAGCTCGTCTGCTTTTTGTTTTTGCAGAGGCTCTCCTTGATTCTGTGCTCTGTCAGGTGCCAACTCTTGTCCCGTCTGCCTCCTGGGAACATAGCGGTAGCACAGGAAATAACGCTGGGGGCTCGGGTCCGGGCTGCACCCAGAGCTGACACACTGCAGCAGGTTCCCATTGCCGTGATGTCCAGGAGGATCTGAGGGGATGCTTCCATTCAACTGGCTGAACTCTGAGAACAGGAGCCAGGTCTTCTTCAATTCTTCATCATCAACAATCCTGTGCTAATGTTTAGACGGTGCTCGGAATGCATCCAGTGAATGAATAAATCCTCCAGAAGGTATCCAGTGAGCATCAGATGCGTGAGCTGCTGGGTTATTCATGGTAGAGGGTGAATTAAAAAGACTAGATCACATCTCTCAGAAAATTTCCAGTTTATAGTGGATGACTCCGTCTCTATGTGACAAAGAAAGGACACACAGATATGCATTTTATTTGTGCAAACAGATTTAATTTTTAAAAGTAAAGGTTATCACTAAGTAAAAGGAAAGAACCAAGGGAAATCGAGGGCAAATAGAGATTTTTCTTGGATGTAAAGGCCCTAGGAGAAGCAAATTCCTTTGGAAACAGCCCAACATGTGGCATTTCTCATCCCTTCTTTTTTCAAAGGCTGGTTTTGTTGGGTTTTTAACTGAGAGCCTCAGGGTGGAAGGAGAAGCTATCTCCGCAGCACAGAGTTTTCTCCCCGTTTTCCAAAGGGAAGGCAGATTTGGGAAACTGGCACTGCCCCTGCCCAGATGGCAGCCAGCAGCTGGCTCTGGCAAGAGGAAGTTCTCACTCTCGGCTGCTGGCTGCCCAGCCCCTCCCGTTTCCCCAGCAATGCGGGGCCATTGGAAAGGAGAGAGTGTGAGAGGCCTGCCATGCCAGCGCTCCTCGCCACCCTGACCTGGCTTCTCTGGCGCTGGCACCCAGGCCCACAGCCGGGGAGCAGGGGAGCAGACCCAGCAGCACCAGCCAGCAACTTTGGCCTCCCTCTTCCTGCCTCAGCTGCTGCCTTGGCCTGTGCTGAACCACACAATGGCTGCTGACATCTACGGGACTGTAGCATGAGGGACAGCGGGTGCTGGTGATCTCAGGGTGAGTGGCCTGAAACCACAGGCTGGTTTGGGTAACGCGGCCCAGATGATCAGGCTGGCCCATGGCTGCCCCTGTCCCACACCAGACACTACCCCATCTCTCCACAGACCCTACCTGTCCTCATTTTCTTCACCCCAAGCACATTTTTTCCCCCTTCTTTCCTTTTCTTCATTTTCATTCTCCCTTCTCGCTCTTTCTTCCTTGTGTTCCCTTCTTCTCCTCTCCTGTTCTCTTCCTTTCCTCCCTCCCCTCCTTCCCTTTCTCACCTCACATAATGTCTTTCTCCTACTTTCTTCCTTTCCTCTCTTTCTTTATTTTATTCTTCAAACATTTATTGACTACATCTTCTCTATCAATCCCTCTACTAGGTTCTGGGAGGACACAGATACAATATATTGGGCCCTGCCGCTGACATTTGTGCATGAGTCTATGACAATTGATGACGGTAGAGTGTGTTAAGTACCAAAACGCCCACAAATTACTAGGAAAACAAAGCAAAGAGTCACTGATTTCTACTTGACCCAGTCTGGGGAAAAGTTAGCTGAGGAGCTGCCATTTTTCAATTTAGTTGCTCACTCAGCTTCTTCTGTTCCTGAGGAAAGGTTTATATCTCTAAGTCTGGTTGGAAACATGGAAGGTTTGTTTTTTGTTTCAGTTTCTGTTTATGACTCAGATCCTAAGACTTTGAATTTTTATCAAGTCCAGTTTATCCATTTTTTTCTTTTATGGATAGCACTTTTGCTGTTGTATCTAAGAACTTTTTGCAACTAACCCAGTGTTGCAAAGATTTTCTTCTATATTTTCTTTTAGAAATTTCATAAGTTTACAATTACATTTACAGTTAAGCCTATGAACCATTTTGAGTTAATTTTTGTATATAGGATGTATAGAGGTTTTTTGGTTTTTGTTGGAATTGTTGTTTTTTGTTTGTTTTTTTGTTTTTTTGCCTATTGACATCCAACTGTTCCAGTACCATTCATTGAAAAGACTACTTTTCCCTATTGAATTGCCTTTGCAACTTTTCAAAAGTAAGTTGACTATATTTGAGTGGGTCTACTGGTGGACTCTTTGAGAGCAGTATTTTAATGTCCAATGCATTATTTGATGTATTCTCTCTCTATGTCTGTCTCCAAATAAATGCGTTCCTGCTGTGTAAATAGCACCCTATGTATAAACTACCATTATTACTTGACTGGGCAAAAGAAAAGAAGTTTGGGTAAATACAGATTCGGATTCACTTTGCCCCTGATTGCAATGTGACTTTTGGGTTTTAGACTTTTTGATCTTGGAGAAATGCAGGTGGGACTTGATAAGAAGTGTCATAAAGATTAATGAAGAACATGGCCAGGAGGGCACCTGGGGTTTATTTGCCTCATCGGCATCCAGATATTTGTGTAATTCCCTCTGTTTCATTTTGCAGTGAAAATATTGGAGGCGGGGGAGGCAACAGTGAGGATAACTATGAGAATAATTACATTGTTAGATTACAAGCACTTTCAAGGAAGGTCTATCTTCTTTTGTAAAAAACGAAGTACTCCCATTGCCCCTATAGTAGGCAGTAAACAGGTCCTCAGTATCTCTTGTCTATCTTCTGCTGCATCAAGTCAAATACAGAATGAACCAGAAGATGTGTTTAATGTTTTAGTCCCCATGACATTTCTTTGGCTTTCCTTTACCAGTAGAATTATTCTTCTACAATTTTGGAATGAAAACTATGCAAAATGGTGTCTTCATATTGCTTAAATGCTTTCCACCCATGCCACTCATTTCTGATTTTTCATGGCCTTAAACCACCATCTGCCGGAAGGGTGGGAAGGACACTTGCAAGGTCATTGTGTCCTGCCCTCCAGCCTCAGGCCTGGCTGCACTGGGGCCACAAATGAGAAGTGTCTCTGTCTTTCTCTGAAAGGTTTTCAGAGCTTAGTTCTCATCCTTGGAGGTTTCATCTTCAGGGTAGACCCCCAGCTCTTCCCTCCAGGGACTGTATTCCTGGTTGATGAGCAAGGAACCTTCACTCCTACCAAACACTCTGGACAGCTTGTACTATGATCATCGTTTTGTGTCTGACCAACTTTGCTTTCTTTTCCTTCATAAATCATTCAAACATTTCAAGTCCAAATACTAACACTGGGGACAGCTTGTGATTAACCTCTCTCCACTCCAAGAAGTAGCCAGCGTCAGTGATTCTTCCTTCTAAAATTGCTTAACCAGTTTTTAATACACCAAAAAGACTTTTGCCCAGAGCCCTCTGGCCATCTATTTTCCTTAATGGTCTTTTATGAGGGACCTTATCAAAAGCTTGCAAGGAAATCCAAGTAAATTATGTTCCTTGGTTCACCTTTACCTACTATTTCATTAACTTTTTCAAAAACAATATGACATAGTTTTCAACATAATTAAAGGGGTTGGGAAAAAGGGAACTTTAACTACCACTTGACAGTTTCCATAGTTGCCTAGGAGAGCTGGGTCACTGCTCATATTCTGTCTCTGCTTAAGGACACTAATTCATTTCCCAGGCTGTCTGGCGAGGTCAGCCACTAGTTCAAGGTGGAAATGACAAGTTTTTAGGCTTTCAAGTGTGCGGTACTCAGCTCTCCAGAGAGCACGAAGGAAGGAAACCACAAGTTTATCCAGGTCTGGCCCAGAGAAAGAGGAAATGATGGGACGAACCAAGACTAAGCCAGGGGTGGTGTCTCCGTGGCGGGGAGAGCCAGCCCTGGAGGGCTCAGACACTCCCAAACCACTCTTTATTCTTTGAATGGGAAAAGGAAGGGCTGATCATAGCATTTGGGAAAACTTTCAGTGTTCCAGGGGGAGGTATGTAAGGCCAGAATTCCAGGGTGGGCAGAGGCTGGTAAAATAAGAAGGAGAGTTAGAAATAAGCTCACACAAATGGTAGTAGCAGCATTAAAAAGGATGCTAATCATCATCATCATAATTGCAGTGTATTTATGCAGTGAGTGTCTCCTATATGCAAGTATGTGCTAGGCATGCGCATATGCCTCTCTCATTTAAGCTTAATAACCGGGGATGGTAGATGTCATTATACTCATTTAAAAATGAGAAAAATAAGGCACAGGGAATTGAAAGGACCTGAAGGTCACACAGTTAATAAATTATCATATTTGGGAGGCAGCCTCCTCTTCCTAATTCTGAAGTACATAGATTTTCACAATCTATGAAAATTTTTAGCCAGTTTAGTACCAAATTGTCCCATAAGTTAAATATTCTGGTTAACAAGATGTTCTAAACATTCTCAGTATGAATTACTAGTTTTCATAAAATAGATAGCATTACTCAACGGTTAAAGAAGCAGACACTCTTTAATTTGTATTAATAATTCACAAAAGCATTTAAGGGTTACAGTCCTCAAAACATCTTTATGAATCTCCATTTTTACTGGTCTGAGAATTTGCAAGTACTTGTTTACAAAGGGCTCTGGCTGACAAAATGCTAGTAAAATTGGCTTTTACTATAGAAAGGAACTAGCAAAGAAAAGCAGAAAATCTTCCATTTCTTTCTGGCTTACTTCTTGGTTTCCACTGGCTCAATGCCTATTTTTCCTTATGTCCTAAGGAATGGGCCATTTTTAGTCTTTTTCCACGACTTCAGAAAGACCACCATAATTGTCCTACCACATGCTTCATTCTCCACAGGATGTGATGCCTGCATATTAGAAAGTGTTTTTTTTAAGTGTTTGAAGACCAGCATCCTCTCGCTAAGTACTCCTTCAGGCTGCTGTGTTCCAGGGACCATGACGCCTTACCTTCTGGCTCCTGCATGCTTCTTGTAGTATCTAAAAGAACAGGCGGTTATTTGAAGGCACCTGGGCCAGGCTGAGTAACCCAGCGACTAGGTGCCACACTCCTGATTTGTCAAGACAATGACCCTTCAGATCAGGAGCCTGAGAAGCTGAGAAACCAGAAAAGCAACTTGGGCATTTCTTTAAAGAATGAATGTGCTAATTGGAGGGACTGCAGACGCAGTAGCCAGAGACAAAAACAAATCTTGCAATGTAGCTTCAAAACTGGGAACCTGGGTGAGAAAAGCAAGTCTCCTGTCTTAGGAGGGGAGGTAGCCTGGGCTGCTGGTCTTCACTAAGGTCAAATAAAGTCTGAGGTTGGCAGTTTGAACTTCCAGAGTCCATTTCCAGAGAACAGGAGGCATCAGCCCTGTGTGTTCACTGGGTGTGTGGCTATTAGGCAGGTCTGTGTGTGACATGCTGAGCAGAGGGGCAGAGACCTTGGACCATGGGGGGAGGCAGCAAGGGTCCTGCCGCAGTCATCCAGCTGCATTCCAGCTCTAGCTCTGCACCTTCTAGCCTCGGTGACCTTGGACAAACTGACTTTGATTTATTAATCAGTTTCCGTTTCCTCATCTGTAACATGGGAACAATGGTGGTTTGGGAGTATGAAAGACAGTGAGTGTATGTAAGGTGCCTGACAATACCTGGCAAATGATGTCTTTCCCATAAATTTCTGTCCTGTTATCTTTCTAAATACCAAATATTGATTCATAGCACATCTAATGTGAGCAACTTTATGTTTTCTATAGTCTCTCCACTGATGGTAAGGAAATAACATTTCTTAGATAAAAATGTAGTGACTTAAATCCCACCCCTTCATTGGACCTATGATGTGAAAAAATTTTAATAACAGATGAAAAACCTTGCAAAGCTATACAAGTTAGATGACATTACACTTATTTCTATCCAAACTGCATTCTACCATTTAAAGCAGGGAGAGGGCCTCTGGGCATTTTGACCAGTGACTTTGCATCATTAATACAGTCTGGGGTTAAAAATCACATGCATTACACTCAGCTGAGCTAAAAGCATAGAACATTTTATATTTTTAATATAATTTCTCATCTTGCTCTGACCTCTCATCTCTCTCTCATAGGGAAGTGGAGGGAGACCAAATAAACTTGACAACTAAAGACAACCCCTTCTCGTGTTGACATCAGCCTCTTTGGGGTAAATGCCCAGTCTTCCTGGAGTTCACTTCTCCCTTTCCACCTGTCAGCTGGGTAGCATCTGGGCCTGGGAGGAGGCTTATGTACCCTCATGGGGGTGTGGGAGGGGACCTTGGGTCAGCTTGTCACCTCTGATTCCTTGCTGGTCTTTGCTGTGGGATGACTTTGGTCCACTCCCTGGGTGCCTTGGACTGGTGGCACAGAGAAGTGGCTCTTTCATCTGGTCTTTTGGGGTTAGTGTTTAATCCCACCCATGGCCCTGGCTGGTTGCCTCTGGAGGTGGAATCCTTATACTCTGTGGCCATCTTGTTCCAACTCCAGGCACCTGGAAATCCTCTGGCTTCTTAGTACCACTGTATCATCCCACAGGAGTAGATAGAAACTTCTGGATTCCATGTGTACCAAGTGCAGGCCTTGGGAAGCCAGAAGCTCTAATTCAGGGCACCTAAACAACGACCCCAGCCAGGTTAACCTCCCTGGCGATGGTACCATATTGAGGAAGTTTCAGTGAAAGTGCAGGCTTCTGGAGGGAGGGGGAGGTCGGGATTGAAATTGTCCTGATATGTTCACAGGAAAGCAAGGAACAAGTCCCATTGCTCTGGGGAATTCCTCGTGTGTGCAGTGTGGGCGTCAGGGACACACATAACTGGCTAGTTTCGTTTTTCCTCGCTTTTTCCATTTCTTCCTCCTCCCAGCTCCAGAACAATTTTCAACTTGCACTCCAGGCAGGTGGGAATGCCCCTTATGCCATATTCTAAATTCTCTGTACCTGTAAAATTCCATATCGTTACTCAATGTATTGCTTTGCTTACATAAAGGGAGTTTTTGAAGTTTAGAAAGTTTAGAAATCCCTTTTTCTCAAAGCTTAGCTTTCAAGATTATCATTATCATTATCATTTTATTAAGCACCCCTAGTTTGAGGGTAAAAGTTGAGCAATGCCTTCCTTATTCCAGCAGGTATTTACTCATCACGTAAAGGATAAGAAACATTGATTTGATGGATGGAAAGCATAAGGAATCATGACTTAAAGGAAAAGGAAGATTCTATCACTTTAACTTAAAAAAATAATACCTGTTAGGCATGGTTTGGAGATTATGCCACCTTGATTATCTGCTGTCATTCAACTATGTAAGTGGAGTTTAGGGATAGCATTGGGGAAGGAAGGTGCTTTGCTGAAGGGCCCATCAAAGCTGTAAGCATATTACCAGTTTGTGCTGAGCCCGGGCAAGTGGCACTTACACAGTGTCTACACTGAAGCCTCCAAAGGTGGGGCCTTTTCTGGTCACTATATCTCATCATTAGAAGCATTTACTAATTTCCTTCCTTATGGATTCATATAAACTCATTGTAAGAGCTGATCAGCAGTGTTCTTTGCCTTTGTTTTTAGGAGGTGAATTTCTACTCACCTTGCTTGATTTAAAGACCATAAGAAGCTGCAATCCTGCCAAGCGGAACTTTCTCAGAACTTTATTGAATCCATTTAACAAATATTCATTGAGGGTCTATGTGCCAAGCTACTGTTCTGGGCACTTGGCATGTCTCTCTTGTAGTACCAAGTATGGAGGAGTAGAAAAAGAGAACCATTTGAGGAGACGAGAAATAGAAAAGGCAGGATTAATTGCGTTGGAAAAGCACCAAACACACCATACATCATCAAAATCATGATGATGATTTTGCCTCTCTGCAAAAGTTTTGCAGTCAGTGGAATCTGTTATAACTGCACCCATATCAGTACCCTCGGGAAACACAATGGGCCCTCAGTAACTGGACTATTGCTCTTTATTAAAAATGAATAAATTTTATTAATCATAAATTAATCATAAAATTAAGTATCATTTCCCTCAGAACGAATTTGCAGTGCTGGTGATAAAGTTAATTTGTCTTTAATTGCTCTCCTCTCCAGTCTGACTGGTCTCCTCAGCGTTCTCTACTTTACCAAGCTTTGTGCTGAAACATTTCACCTGCTCTGACAGTCGACAACCTGGTGTCCTCCAAACTCATGGGGTCACCTTCTTCATGGAAATTTCTTTGACTCTTCCAGCCAATGCTGACATGAATTCTCTCTCTGAATTTCTGTCATATTTCTAGTTCGATTCACATAGTTGATCTCAAAACTATACTGATGGCAGGACATAGGTCTTAAATTTCTTTGTATTTTCCATAATGCTTAGGAAAATTAAACGCATGTTGTAGGCCTCAATAAATAAATAGGTAGGTGATGATGCTAAAATAGTTAATACCTAGTATAGCATGAACACTGACCATTGAGAGTACTCTGACCAATTCATATCGTCTGAATATCAGCCACACTTACACACACATACACACACACACATATATATGTAATGCTCACGATATTATGCAGGATGGATATATTACTCTCCATTTCACAGATGAGAGATGAGGGAAGTGAGTTTCAGAGAAGTTTCAAATTACTTGCTCAGGACATACAACCAATGGAAGACCCTAGATTTGTTGCACTCAGCACCTGTGTTCTTTCCACTGTACTACTACTCTGATTACTACTTGGTGGTGGATCAGGTCCTCTGTCTCCTTGGGCTGAGATGTGCCTTTCAAAGGAGAGGGAGTTGGGTGACTGTTGAGTCTGACTAGAGCACACAGGTAATCAGTTCACTTAGACTGAGCCATCACCATTGTGAGGAACTGTGCGGTCATGCTTAACACTCATTTATAGCCAGTTTGCACACGACTTTGCCTGTGTTATGAAGATTTGGTCAGAGAAGTTTATTTTTCAAAGCCAAAGATCTGGTGCCTTGTTGGATGGTTCACAGTGCGTCCCTTGGAACCTCTTAGTATTTCCATTTTATCTTAAGTGGTAAAAAAATTATACTTGCCTTAAATTTCTCATAATTTCAAAGTACATTGATCCTGCATTTTTAATATAAAAATAAAATGTCATCATTATCCAATCATCTAGTTGATAACTGAGAAAAGAAAGGGCTTCTCTCCTCAGTTTGGCCAGTCATTAGTAAAGAGTCAAGTAAATGACACTTTCCAATACAGGATAGAGAGCTGTAAGCTCCTCAGTCCCATTTCCTGTTCCTGAGCACACGGGAACATTTCATTTCCTCCTTGTTGCGCTGGGGTCATGTGACAGGGTCCTGGCCAAAAAAATTAGGACTGAAGGATATAAGCCACTTCTAGTTCTGCCCCTTAGAAGTATCTTAAACAATATTCTGGCTTTTGCTTCCCCTTCCACAGTGAGTTTAGATGCCACTGATTTATGATTCCAGCATCATGAAAGGGAAGGAGTTTGAGTTCCTGAATAACCACTTGGAAGACAGCCTCTAAGGAGAGCTGCCAGACTTGCATTGGACAGTGACACGAGGGAGAAATAAACCTATGTGTGAGGTCACTGAGATTGTTGTTACAGCAACTGGTATGTATTGCTCTGATACAGAAATTGGTACCGGAAATGGGGTATTGACATAACCAAATCGATTTCTTTGACTGTTATACTAGACTTAATGTATATCATTGGTTTAGGAGTTTAGCAACAGGCTGAAAAGAAACTATTGGATTGGCCAAAAAGTTCATTTGGGTTTTTCTGTAAGATGTTACGGAAAAACTTGAATGAACTTTTTGGCCAACCCCATAATACCAGAACCTGGAAAGATGGAAATTCAGGTTATGCAGTGACAAATCATTTGGTACAATTATTGCCTGCTATTAATTAGAAGGTAGTCACATCACAGTTTTTATCATCAGAAGAAATGGTTAGGAAACAGAGTCTTAGTAGTGTTTTTGGCTAATCTAGATATATGTACTACAGGAAAGAGATGACTCAGGAAAGAATTCATGAGTTTGCTAGCAAAAACAGAATACAGAGTCCAGAAATTCGGGCTGTCAGATTAGAGAAAATAAATTTATTTTAGACTCTGACAGTAAGACGTGGTACCAAAGGAAGGCTTTAAGTGGCAAATATCCAGTAAAAGTTCTCAATTGAATGAAGTTACTTGAGGTAAAATATCAAATCAAGGGTATGGCCTTCCCACCTATTGTTTCTGATAGCCTCAATTCATTTAGGTAATTACGTTAAAAGAGAGAAATACATGGAGGGAAAGAAGAAAAACAAAAGTAGATTTGATAACAATGTCTAGAAAATAACTCTGGGTGTGCTTACTGGCACAAGGACCTGACTGGAAGCAAATATATCATATGCCTTCTAATTTTTAGAATTGCATTGCCAAAGAAACCAGGGGCCTGGACTTGAAACGTCTTTTCTTGCTCAAGGCTTAAAACAACTCTCGAGTTGCCAACCCATTCCAGATTGAGCGGAAGTCAAGCTTTTAGAGGTGCACTGTTCTGAAGGAAGGGTAGCCCCCCACCACCAAGCCCACTTCATATGTGGCCAAGAAGAAGAAAAAAAATGGGGTCCTTCTTAGAGCCAACTTCACACACATCCACCCTGCCCAGAAGGTATGGGCTTCACAGTGCTGACCCAGAGGGGCTCAGCGTGGCTGTGGACCATCATGCTGAGGGTTACCTATTATTTCCCTTTGCAAATGGGATTATTTTCCTGTCCTTTTTTTCCATTATAAATGGGTTGTGATTGGTGGGGAAGTAGGTTACAGATTACTTGTCTTTTTAATATGTAGGCTACTACACCTAGAGATCCTACATAAGACTGATGGAGAAGATGCTGCATTCCCCGGGTGTTCTGGACATTGATATGCTGGTGGTGTCTGGATGAGACCTTGCATTGTCCTCCATGGGGTGAGGTGAGCATGCTCTCTGAGTGAGAGGAAAGTAAAATAGATATTTGGTGTCCAGAAGTTTAGACTATTGCAAGAAACTTTTAGTGTTCACAGTTTTGGAGTCTCTTCTTGGACATGCAGGAAGATTACATTTCCTGGGTCACTCTGAAGTTAGATGGGCTATGTGATTCCCAAGCTCCAGCCAATGGAACAGGAGCAGAAGTGATGACTGTTATTTTGAGGCCAAGTGTGTTAAAGTCTCATGTGTCTTCTTTACATTTTCTCCCATCTAAATAGCTGGAAGCAAAGAGTTCTCAGATGCAAGAGCCACACAATGGAAGACGCCCAAGCAACACCAGATGCTCAAGAGTAAGTAATAGCTTTGTATTGGGCAATAGTACTTATATCTGGAAATTGCTTTTTATAGCAGCCTGCATTGATTATCTTGACTAATATACTATTCTAAATGGACGACTAGTTCAAAAAGCTGGAAAAGCTCCTTATTTCTCTTGAAAGGAGTGAAATCATCCTCCTGCCTGATCATCTTCATCACCATCATCTTCATAACATTTGGTTCCAAAAATCCTTTTTTAGTATCTGTAACTTATTGGGCACCATGGCAGCGATTGGAGTGCAAAAAGGACTATGAAATTGAGGCTGGCCTTGTCCATAATCTGGTGGGAAAAACATACAGATAAACAAAAATGACATAAAGAATTATATCCTAAGTGTAACAGCTTATAACATAGTTAATTCTGTTTGGAGGTGGGGAGGGGCAGTGATAGGTGCAGATCTCAGAGAGGAGGTTACACAGGTGTCAGGTTCTAAAAGATGAAGAGAGATTTTCTAGTCAAATAAGGCAGGTGGAAGGCATTCTTTCTTTTTTATATATAGCACATATATTATTGTCTATTATACTATTATACATTATTAATATGTTGTTATGATGTTATTAACTTTAGTGTTGTAAAGTGAGTGTAAAGGGACTACCTTTTTAAAAAAAATTTCATTGCGGTCTAGTTGATTTACAATGTTGTGTTAGTTTCTGCTGTACAGCAAAGTGAATCAGTTATACAGATACATATATCCACTCTTTTTTAGATTCTTTTCCATATAGGCCATTACACAGTATTGAGTAGAGTTCCCTGTGCTATACAGTAGGTCCTTATTAGTTATCTATTTTATATGTAGTAGTGTGTATATGTCAATCCCAATCTTCCAGTTTATCCCTCGCCCGCTTGCCCCCGGTAACCATAAGTTTGTTTTCTACGTCTGTAACTCTATTTCTGTTTTGTAAATAAGTTCATTTGTATCATTTTAAAATTAGAGTCCATGTATGACTGATATCATATGATATTTGTCTTTCTCTGTCTGACTTACTTCACAGTCTCTAGGGCAGGGGTCCCCAATCCCCAGGCCATGGACTGGTACCAGTCCGCAGCCTGTTAGGAACCCGGCTGCACAGCAGGAGGTGAGCGGCAGGCGAGTGGATGAAGCTTCATCTGCAGCTCCCCATCGCTCCCCATTGCTCACATTACCACCTGAACCTTAGCCCCCCATCTGTGGAAAAATTGTCCTCCACGAAACCGGTCCCTGGTGCCAAAAATGTTGGGGACTGCTGCTCTAGGGCATTCTAAGTAGAGGAAACAGTGCAAAGGCATGCAGATATGAAAATCAGGAAAATAAATTGATTTATACAGTTAGAAATGAAAAGCATATTTATCACTCTCATCAGCATCGATTTTATCATCCTATCATCAAATTTATTTATTAATTTTCATACAGAGGGACCACATGGATTTGATCTCTGTTTTCCGGAGGCTCTCAGTCCAAGGGAACATAGGTAGCAGATGAAGCAGTGACCAAGTGCGTTAAGCTCTGTAATTCACTTGCTATGTAATATGGGCCAGGACACTCGACTTGTCATTATGTCACTAGTACTGTTGTACTAAAGAGAGAACTCATATTTATCCTTCCTGATTTATGCAAATCCAGGAAATAAAACGTGTGAAACCCGATTTGAAAAAACATATAAATAGCATAACATGTTCGTTTATGTTTTAAAAGGACAGTTAATGAGGGAGGATTGGGCTGGTATGAGTCAGAGTCATAGCATTTTGTATGCCATCACACTAAAGGACATATTTTACTTCTTTCTGGTAGCAGTTGACTCAGTGTCCTCAAACAGATCTTACCTGGGGACTGTGGGACACCTGGAGGGCAAGCCTCTCTTGGGAGATGGATGCACACTGATTAGAGCGGTCCATGTGGGCAGGTGGGCTGTCTACCCAGTATGCACGAGGGCAGTACCATCACAGCAGGAATTGGGATCAAAGTTGAAGAGGGAAATAAACATTTCAGTCAGAGGGCGGCTGGTTTGGGGGGTGAGTGTGTAAGCCTGTAAAATGGAAAATAAATCACCAGATCTGAAGCCAAGAGGATGAGGAACAAGTCAGGATGTAGAATGTAAGAGAGTTGGGACAAGTTGTCCAGAGCTAAGGTTTCAGGCAATGAAGGCACTGAAGGTCCACCTTTCACAGTGGTCCCTTTTCTGTGGCCTGGATAGCATATTTTTATACATAGGCATCTAGGAAATGACAAAGAGATACAAACCTCAGTTCATAAACTCAACATCATGGTCCAGGTCTTGGGACTTGTGAGCACCAGGTGAAATAAACACATGGTCAATTGTTTCCAGCCATTTGCCTTCCTCCCCATTTCTAAGTGTGGATCACACTTCAAAGCTTCAGCATAGCAGTGACTCTTGATCTATCAGTGACACCCAAGGAGGCTATGCAGCAGGCCTGGGGATGCTATTGGCCCTCATAATTGGAAATAAGTCCCTAAAATACCCCATTTTCTCATGGTGGGCCAGCATAGAGCTGTGACCCATGCATCTATCTAAAACCCTCTTAAGCCTGTTAAGATTATCATAATCTATAACCTTGCAAGGACACCAGTCTCGCATAGTCAACTACCTTGTAACGTGGTATTTCCATGTCTTTGAGATCCTAAACCTGCTTTGTCAAAGCATGAATGCTCCTAGTATTTTGAGATTGAGTAAACCATTTCATTTTTGTCTGCTGAGATCTTAAAGACTGTGACTGAGGTCTAGAGCTTTATCTTTGTCATCTAGGCCTATATAACATTACCTAACCAAGTCACTAGTCATGCATCTAGTCACTAGAGAAGCTCAGGCCAAAAAAACCCAGCCTAGAGACTTGGATGACATCGCAGCCCATCCAAGCCATCAATAAATCCTTGAAGCTTTAGCCCTGCCTTCCTCCTCTCTCCACCCCTGGCCCCCAATTTACAATACCCTCTCTTTTAGGAGACGGAGGTGGAATTACTTCGCATTGGAATTAATGGTATAAAGAGCTACCTTCTCATCTGAGTAATGCTAATTCGTCTCCATCCCTGGTCATTCACTACCTATTAGAAATATCCTGACAGCCTGCATCTCATTACCATCGCAGCAGGTCCAGCTCCCAAGAATAACCTTCTAAGGAGGATGAAATGTATGCCAGTGGCATCTAATACGAGGGCATTCACATTCATATTTTTAGCAGCATATATCAGTTAGCCCAACCTTTAGTGTACTCTATGTACTTTTAATAATCTCCATAAAAGCCTGATTTCCAATCCCTAGGCTCAAGCTGACAGTGTAAATAAAATCACCCAAATCCACAGGGTAAGAGAAATGAAAATGACAAGGATTAAAATTTGGTCAAACCTCTTTCTTTTTAAAAATTCTGCTTCCCTTCCAATTGGATCACGACCCTCTGTGTGCTCAGCTTAAGACCAGACGGTATGCTTTCACTTTTATTCCTATCTGCAGCAGGCTTACAGTATTTAGTGAGAGTCTGTAAAGAATGTGTGCTGGGTAGAGAGTTAATACCATAATCCCCTATCGTTGGGGTCAAATGCTGAATAGAGCAAAAGAATTAGAAAACATGTTACATACAATGGCAGGAAAAAATGCATCAGCACGCTGTTCTGTGAACACCAGCATCTATCACCCGCAAGTAATGGCCATGAGGTAATAGAGTGGATAAAGAGATGTGTACTTGAAGTCCAGTGTGTTCACAGAGGCAGCGATGGAAGACTTGAGCACAAGTCTTAATCCCCATATACTCTGGGAGGTATTTGTCACCATTTTTAGTTGCTTCTTTCCAAGTACCTGCTCCAAGTTAGTTCCTGAGTAACACATGTAGCCGCTAAATTGTTTCCCGGAGTTGAACCCTGAGCTCTCTCTTTTCACTCTTCATCAGTGGGTGTGAATATTGTTCTCAAAGTGCTGTAATACATCTGTCTCTGGAGAATTCTCTTAACAAACAAGTAGAAATTTGAGGTATCGCAGGCAAAAATTGTTGAACAGCCCCCTTCCGCTGTATCTTGGGAAAGTCAACCGAACTTCCCTGGAGTAAGATTACAAGCAAATAAATAACCTTGTGTGGAAGTTCTATAAAGAGAGGAGTGTGTGTGTGTGTGTGTGTGTGTGTGTGTGTGTGTGTGTGTGTGTGTGTGTGTATCAGTGGTTTGACCATAAAGTGACAAGTTGAATTTATTTTAAACAATATCCTTTAAAGTAGCAACTATTATAGATTCAGCATTTAAATTTTTTAATTTACACATAGTAAATTTGGGGGTGTAGAGTTCTATACTTTTGACAAATGCAGAATTGTGTAAGCACTACCACAATCAAGATACAGAACAGATCCATCACCCTCAACAATCCCTTGCATTGTTTCTTTGTAGTCAAAGCTTCCACTCCCAAACCTTGAAAATCTTAAATTCTTATAAATACAGTATTACACATGTATAACTTGCACAACGACCAAAATGACAACCTGAAACCATACATATAACAAAATAACAAATCATCATCTACACATTTTAAATATATATATACTTTTGTATACA
This sequence comes from Physeter macrocephalus, assembly GCF_002837175.3. Lineage (NCBI taxonomy): Eukaryota > Metazoa > Chordata > Mammalia > Artiodactyla > Physeteridae > Physeter > Physeter macrocephalus. Next base: position 32,075,312 of record NC_041217.1, read on the forward strand.
TAAATAACTGGAAAGCCAACTTTCTTTTGTCAAAAAGGCTACTTATTGCTCAGTAAGTTCAGTGAGTGCAGAAATAGTCCTGTAACCCACTACTGTATCAACATGGACAAAAGAGCTTATTAAATGTACATTGAATTGAATATGAACCCACAGACTGAGGAGTGATTTTTACTTAAAATTGTAAATGCTCATGACAACTATAACTAGAGATGTGACAGTCTCAGCGTTGTAATTGTACCTTAAACACACAAAGAGAGATGAGGTAATAAGGAAGAAGGTAAAAGATTGTGTTTGTGTGTGTGTGTGTGCACGCGCATACATGAGCACATGTGAGATTACATTACAAATCCGTTAGCGCCCTAGACTGATGGAAATTGACTTCTTTTTTGCACATGACCAATACTATATATATATACACACACACATATATATGACTAAATGAATGAAAGCTAATGGCCTTAAGGAGAAAACTATTAGAAAAATTATTAATTAGGGTTTTAACATTATGTTTGTGAGGATAAACCTTTGCTCACTTAAATAAGACACCATGATTTACATGAAAATACTGAGTATGGTTTGATTCTCACCAGGAAGTATTAGACATGTTATGAGTAGTTCAGCATATCATCTCTTTCCTGCAGGGTATACCAACTAAATCACTAAAGGAATCTTATATCAAGCAAATAAATCACTATTGTTTAAAAAAGAAGTATTAATATGTCCTTAATTTTACGCATTATCTTCTCAAGCTTCTTTACCGGCTCCTCCTCATCTAGCTGGTATTCTTTTCCTCATATGTCACTCATGTTCATGGAGGAATCATCTATACCAGTAATTAGAGACTCCAATCTACACCTCCAACCCAGGTTTCCCTCAAGAGTTACACATTTTCCAGCTTTCTACTTGATCTCTCACCCTGTATGTTCCACAAACCCAAACTTAAATTGTCCAAAATGGAGCTCAATATCTGTCAAACCAAATGGTTCCCTCTCCACAGAATTTTCCATAAACTTCTATTAGTTCTTATCTCACTTCCTGTTTCTTTCATGGGACTGCAGGCAATGAACATGTGTCTTTTCCCCAGTGCCTGGCACAGTGCCTGGCATCTGGTAGGCATTTATAAATATTTGTGGAAGGAATGAGTGCATATGACACTCATATGCATATAAATAGAAATTTATTTCCACCCCAAACCCCAATGTTTATGAATGGTTTTTAAATGGATGAGTAGCTCTGATACACTTATAGATATAAGCATTTATTCCCATACCAACCACCAACTACCATATCTACATAATGTCTAGAGATCAAATACTGTCTGCTTTGTGCAGCAGGGAAAATAATTAGCACATTTCAGTTTCTTTCCTATTATCTTTTCGCATTGAAATCATATTCTTTTTTATTCAACATCATAACATAAGCATTTTTCCTTGTCTTAAAAAGGCAGGGCAGGAGTAAAGACACAGATGTAGAGAATGGACTTGAGGACACAGGGAGGGGGAAGGGTAAGCTGGGACGAAGTGAGAGAGTGGCATGGACATATATACACTACCAAACGTAAAATAGATAGCTAGTGGGAAGCAGCCGCATAGCACAGGGAGACCAGCTCAGTGCTTTGTGACCACCTAGAGGGGTGGGATAGGGAGGGTGGGAGGGAGGGAGACGCAAGAGGGAGGAGATATGGGGACATATGTATATGTATAGCTGATTCACTTTGTTATAAAGCAGAAACCAACACACTACTGTAAAGCAATTATACTCCAATAAAGATGTTAAAAAAAAAAGTCCCAGATATTATTTGTACCAATTGAATAATACTGCCTCAGAAAGAAGTTCTTGCTTTATACCAAAAGATCAGCTGGGAGCATCGTGAGGACCTCCTGTAGAAGCTATTCCTGTTCAACCGTCTATACTCTACACCAGTGATTCTCAAAATGCGGTCCCTGGACCAGCAGCGTTGGCAGCATCTAAGAACTTGTTAGAAGTGAAAATTCTTGGTCTCCACCCCACACTTTCTGAATCAGAAACTCTGGTGTGGGGTCTGAGATGTGTGCTTTAACAAGCTCTCCGGGTGATTTCAATGTACAAAAACAGTTTGAGAAACACTGTCATACACTCTCCAGGGAAAGGTCTACCTGCTGCATGGGAATCTTTCTGCACTAACTCTTTTTCCACTCACTCTCACTATTGAGTTCACTCCCTCATCAGTTTCACATCATATTCATATTGAAAAAAGCCTTCTGTATTTGATAATGAGTCTTTAGAACAAGGACTGGTTTCTTGTTGTATGTAAAACATAAATAGAAGTGTGGTATACGCAGTGTTTTTTAAAGGGGTGGGGGAACCAGAGGCTGCCTACTCAACTGGACTTCCTTCCACCCTTTTTTCCAGGATGCCTCCAGGGAACTGAATCTGAAAGCCTCTGAAGCAGTGGAAAGGGAATGTGATGGGGAGTCAGGAGACCTGGTCTCTGGTTTGTTTCTTTGAGCAATTCATTAAGCATCTGTGAGCCACATCTTCCTTATCTGAAAAGGATAGAGTGTTTTTTAACTTAGTTGTAGGAACAGAAATTTGCTTCAAATGAAATATTATGTAGAAGCCCTGTGTGTGTGTGTGTGTGTGTGTGTGTGTGTGTGTGTGTGTGTAGGGGAGACAAAAGGAATCACTATGTTTAAATGTGGTTGAAGGGGTGGGGGAACCAGAGGCTGCCTACTCAACTGGACTTCCTTCCACCCTTTTCTCCAGGATGCCTCCAGGGAACTGAATCTGAAAGCCTCTGAAGCAGTGGAAAGGGAATGTGATGGGGAGTCAGGAGACCTGGTCTCTGGTTTGTTTCTTTGGGCAATTCATTAAGCATCTGTGAGCCACATCTTCCTTATCTGAAAACGATAGTGAACCTGAAATTTCTCTTCCAGCTCCAAGTTTCTTCTTCTTCTCTTTTATTGTTTAGCTTTCCGTAGAAAAAGGTCTGAGTTTTTGGCAAATTCTCCCTTCCTTGGAGACACAGGAATACACGTTGGCTGTGTCATTTGCAAGTACTCCGTCATCTCCTTCAGTATTGACTAACAGGCATTAATGAATAGACAGGGCCAGGCTGCCACCGTTTGGAGTGCCAGGAAAGAGAAAGAAATCTCCCACTAGAGTCCCATTAGCATTGAACAGATTTTCAACCCCAGCATTTGACTGGGACTATAGGCTGATAACATGGGGATATGTGAAGAATTCAGGGAGCAGCAGAACATAGTTGCATTGGCCTTTTCTGCAGCCTCCTCCTCACCTTCTCTATCTCCCTCCCCTCTCCTTTTCTCCTCTCCTTCCGGCCCGCCTCCTCCTCCTCTTCTTCAGAGAGTTTACAAAGCACTGGCCTATAGTCACTCTTCCCATATCACTTAATCTGACTCTCTGTGTGTGCTTGACACTCCCAAGACCAAAATCTATGATGGCTAATGAAATGTCTAGGTGTCCTCAAGTGTCATGAGTGTTACTTTCACACTCTCTCCTGCAGGAACCTCTGTATTTCCATCTTCTTTTTCTCCCTGACCCCTCTCTTCTTCCTTTCAGTTCCCCTGACTCTACTGAGGCCACTTCTTAGAGACAACTCTAAACCTACTGGTGGCTATCACAGTGAAGGTGGGAGATGAGCCCAGGTCACAACTATCCCATTGTTATTGACTGAATGTTTTTGTCCCTCCCACCCCCTCCATAATTCATATGTTGAAGCCTAAGCCCTAATGTGATGGTGTTTGAAGTGAAGTGAAGCCTTAGGGAGGTGATTAGTCATGAGGGCAGAACCCTTATCAATGGGATTAGTGTCCTTATAAAGGAGGCTCCAGAGACATCTTTCTGCCATGTAAGTACACAGTGAGAAGATGACCATCTATGAATCAGGAAGCCAGCCAGCCTCCAGAACTGGGAGGAATCAATTTCTGTCATCTATAAGCCACCCCAGCTATGGTATTTTGTAGCCAGAACAGACTAAGACAGCTATCCTTATGTAAATTAGGGTTTGCGTGTGTCTGTGTAAGTGTGTGTGTGTGTGTGTGTGTGTGTGTGTGTGTGTGTGTGTGTAGGGTGCTGGTAGTGGAGCAGTGGGGAAACCTGAGGGGCAAGTTGGGAATGATTTTATACTTTTGTAACTTTGCTCCTATAGTCACCTCTGATGCCTCTGGAAAGAAGGTCATCCTGGCCTTGGCTCAGCAAATGACAAGGGGCTAATTCTCTGAGATGCAGAGACCTTGCTCTATCAGTCATTCTCTGATGTGTCAGAGGTTTCCACAGAAATACCAGAGGCTCTTTAATTAAATTTGTGGACCAAAGATGGCCTGACAGGGAAAGCATACTGATAAAAATCTATGTTATAGCTTACATTTTACATTAGACTGTACTACTTGTGCACATATAATTATTTCTTTCAAATGGAATTTTTAAAATGGAATCTACACCTATGTGTTTTTGTGTGCTTTTATCATACGGAAAACTAAAGTATAGACTGCTTGGTTTGGACAGCTGGCAGCGTTATCCATCCCCTTTTCCTCTCTCCTGTATTTCCAGCATCCCCCAAGCTTTAGTCTCTTTGCCTTCTGCATGTAAATGGGAGTAAATCTCACCTATCTTTAGCCTTTGTATTCCCCTTTACCCTCTGGTCTCCTTCTCTTTTTCTCTCAGTCAAGCTCATTGAGACAAGAGTTAACGCTTAGGGTCTACAATGGCGCCTCTGCCTTTTCCCTCACAATTACCCTCCGGCTTTCATTGCCCATCAGCCTCCATCCCCACTCTGCTGAAACTGCTCTTGCTAAGTCACCTGTCTCAAATCCCATGACAACTTCTCAGTCACTATTACATTTGAGCTCTGTAAGAAAAACTCATCATTTCCTTCCTGATTTCTTCCTCCTTCGGAGTCCACAACCCCACTCTCTCCTAGTTTTCCTCATAGCTCAAGAATCCATTCCTCCCAGCCTATGCTGGTTCTCCCTGAGGTTCTGTCTTGTACCCTCTGCTTTTCCAGGCTATTTACTCCTCCTGGGTAAAACCATCCACACCCAGGGGTTCAGGCTTCACTTATGTGCTGATAGTTTCCAAACCTATACCTTCAGTCCAGATCTCCGTCTTGTGAGCTGTAGACATATTTATTTTAGAATGTTTCCATTTAATAGGAAGCTTAAAATTAGGTCTGTTAAATGAAACTTATCATCATAACATTTAAACTCTGCTCCTTTAACTTGGTGAATAGCACTATTCAACCACCCACATGAGATAATGAGATTCTTCTTAGACTTGACTATACCTACATTCAATCAGTCAAACACTCCTAGTATGACAACCCTCTCTAATGTCTCCACCAACTGTCATCACTACTGCCAGTATTTTAGGTTGTGTTCGCTTTTCATATGGGCAGATGCCTTCCGGGCTCCCTGCCTTTAGTCTCCCATACCTACAAATCACCTTCAATCCATCCTCCAGGTGATCTTTCCAGAACAGTATTGTCCAATATGGTAGCCACAAAGCCACATATAGCTATTTACATTTAAATTAATTAAAATTAAATAAAATTTAAAATTCAGTTACTCTGGCTACATTTTAAGTGCTCAATAGCCCATGTGGCTCATGGTTGCCCATTGAACAGTGTAGACAGAGAGCATTTGCATCATTGCAGAAACTTCTATTGGATAGTGCTGTTCTAGAACATAATCCTTTCATATCCCTGCTTGCTTCCCAAATGATTCCCCACATACTTCAGAGTAAACTCCAAACTCCTTAGCTTGGCATGTAAGATCCTGCCCTCCAGTCCACTCTCCCTTTCACTGTACCCTCCACTTGAAACCTGTGCTTCTGTCATGTCAACCCACTGGCCCCTGTCCCCATGCTTCTGCTTTTGGTTATGCTCTTTCCTCCACATAGAAGAGCTGCCTCCCTGTGTCCCTTTAGAACTCCTGCATATGCTTCAAACTCAACTTAAGCACCATTCCCTCTGTGAAGCTTTTCCTTGATTTTCTAGGCAGAGCTTAGACTCACCTTTTTATATTTTCCCTGGCAGCTTATACTACTATGATACTTCTCATTAAAAAAAAAAATCTATTGATTCACTGTGGAAGGCTGAATAATGCCTCCCACCCCAAGACATTCACATCCTAATCTCCAAAACTGTTAAATATGTTGCCTTACATGGCAAAAGGAACTTTGCATATGATTGAGTTATAGCACTTGAGACAGGGAGATTATTATGGATTATCCAGATAGACTCTATGATGTAATCACAAAGGTCCTTACTGGAAGGATGCAGGAGTGTCAAAGTCAGAGATACAGAGAGAAGAAGGATATGGCATGATCAAAGCAGAGTTTAGAGTGATTCGAAGATACAGGAAGGGGCAGCATTAAGCCAGGGAATGAGGTGCCCTCTAGAAGCTGGAAGAGACAAGGAAACAGGTTCTTCCCTGGAGCCTCCAGAAGGAATGCAGCCCTGTTAACCCATTTTGGACTTCTGACTTCCAGAACTATAATATAATAACCTTGTGTTGTCTTAAACCAGTTTTCCACAACCCCCGGTCTGCGCACCGATACCAGTCCGGGGCCTGTTAGGAACCAGGCTGCGGAGCAGGAGCTGAGCGGCAGGCAAGTGACGGAAGCTTCGTCTGCCGCTCCCCATCGCTCACATTACTGCCTGAACAACCATCCCCCCGCACCCACACTCCACACTCCCTCCCTGCGTGGAAATACTGTCTCCCACGAAACCGGTCCCTGGTGCCAAAAAGGTTGGGGACTGCTGTCTTTTTATTTTTTTGGCTGCATTGGGTCTTCATTGCCGTGCATGGGCTTTCTCTAGTTGTGGCGAGCGGGGGCTACTCTTCATTGCAGTGTGCAGGCTTCCCATTGCAGTGACTTCTCTTGTTGTGGAGCAGGGGCTGTAGGCGCACAGGTTTTCCACAATTGTGGCACGTGGGCTCAGTAGTTGTGGCTCACGGGCTCTAGAGAGCAGGCTCAGTAGTTGTGGCGCACGGGCTGAGTTGCTCCGTGGCATGTGGGATGTTCCTGGCCCAGGGATAGAACCCATGTCCCCTGCATTGGCAGGTGGATTCTTAACCACTGGGCCACCAGATATGTCCCAAGACCGCTGTCTTAAACCAATAAATTTGTGGTCACTTTTTACAGCAGCAGTACGAAAGTAACATATTTACTTTTTCATCCATTCATTCATATATTTATGCCACATATCATTTGACAGGAATTTGCTGAGTACCTGCTTTGTGCCAGACCTAGCATTATATACTAAGAATAATGAATAAGACTCCATTGTTGCTGGGGGAGGTATGATGGAGGAAAGGGAGAAGGCAAGAGTCCTGGAAACTTGGAATTGTAAAGGTAGTGAGGGGCCAGACTATGAAGGGCCCCTCATGCTGCTGTCTAAAGTTGAGGCTGTTTTCTCAACTTTAGATTATGCAGAGCATCATTAGTTCATGGTCAGATCTTTGGCTGCCCAAGCATGGAAGTGGATTAATTCTAGAGGCAGGAAGATCCATCAGGCTGCTGCATTTTTCTGGGTGAGAAATGATGAGGACCAGAAGGAGGGCCGTGGGAGGATAGTTAAGGAAGTAGATCTGGTAACAGTGGGGTGATATTTCAGAGGTAGAATCGATGGGATTTTGTAATCAGTTAAATACCGTGCATGAGAGGGCAGAATCCAAGATGAGTCTGCTCCAAGATGACCCCGAGAACGGATGACTCTAAGTCAGTGCCTGGCACACAGTGGATAAGAAACAATTGTCTTGAATTGGATTGTGTGGCAAGAAGACAATGGTGTAGATCATCACTGGGAGGAAAGGATGATGCCAATGAATCTGAATAGTGGAGGAAAATAAATAGAAGAATAAGTGTGTGTGTGTGTGTGTGTGCGTGTGCCACAGGGCGATGGGGGAAAAGGATGTGAAACCTGTGTCCTCTTACTTCGTATGATTTTTACTACTGGATTTAAGTTTCTGCTCTTTAAGCTAGAACCATGTTCAGAGAGTGAATTTAGAAACTGTATAACCACCTTGAAGATGCCAGATTTCTCTCAGTGGCAAGTTTAGCTATTATTTGGATCTGAAATTGTTTTGAGCAGGGGAGGGAGAGTAAGGGGTGTGGGTTGACTTTTAGTGCATTTGCTGCATCATTCCGGAATGAGGGCAGTGTCTGGGTTTTCTCTCTCCATACCCCCCTTTGCTGATGGCTCGATCTGAGAATGAAATGTGCTCTGGCATTGGGTGGTGCTACGTAGGCCTCCCTCACCCAAGACCCTCTGCAGCGTCCATGTTGTGGTGAATATTTGCCATACTGAAATATACATCTACGATCTCTGCTCTTCCAAGTGACATCCTGGTTCCACAACACTGATGGAAGAATATACACAATTATCTAGCAAAGGCCCTGATGCTCTTGTTTCCCACCAACCTCGCTCTGCGGCATACTGACTATGGCCCCTGTATAACAGAACAGGATCCATGGTTGGGAGACAGATCTCTTCTTGGATTTGTGTTTACATAGAACATTGTTCTAACAGCCATGAATTGTGACTTTGTAGAGGAAAGGGGAAAAGTCTTATGGTTTAATTAGTTTGGGAAATTCTGGGTTAAACAAATGTACTTAATTCTCCAAGACCTCCCAGAAGCTTTACTCTACAAATACGTGCTGTGAATATCTGAGATAGGGGTAAAGATTTTCCTAAACATATTTGACTCCAGAGCACTAAAAACATTCTGTGGAAAAGTGCTCCCTTCATCAGAGTTTGGAAAGAGTTGTCCTACTGAATTAGAGTGGCCAAGGTGTTTTTATACGCCTGGCACACTCAGCAGGAGGCTATAACAAAGAACTCTAGCCATTATCCATCTTCACAAAGTCTCCAATGAGCATGAATCACTCAAGATTGACTGAAATGGTCATTGGACTAATCTCTCTATTCTGACACATTTAGTTTGTTGTGTGTTTTTTAAAAAAATTTTTGGAGTATAGTTGATTTACAATGTTGTGTTAGTTTCACGGTACAACAAGGTGAATCAGTTATACATATACATATATCCATTCTTTTTTAGATTCTTTTCCCATATAGGCCATTACAGAGTATTGAGTAGAGTTCCCTTTGCTATACAGTAAGTCCTTATTAGTTATCTATTTTATATACAGTAGTGTATATATGTCAATCCCAATCTTCCAATTTATCCCTCCCCTCCTTCCCCCCTGGTAACCATAAGTTTATTTTCTACATCTGTAGTTCTATTTCTGTTTTGTATATAAATTCATTTGTACCTTTTTTTTTAGATTCCACATATAAGCAATATCACATGATATTTGTCTTTCTCTGTCTGCCTTACTTCACTCAGTATGACAATCTCTAGGTCCATCCATGTTGCTGAAAATGACATTATTTCATTCTTTTTTGTGGCTGAGTAATATTCCATTGTAGATATGCACCACATCTTCTTCATCCATTCCTCTGTTGATGGACACTTAGGTTACTTCCATGTCCTGGTTATTGTAAATAGTGCTGACACATTTAGTTTGGATTGGAACTCACTTTTGCTGATGAGCCAGAATATAGGTGTAAATTAGAGCCACCTCTGTCATCCTTCTATATCTTACCACACTTGGAGTTTCATTTCCTCTCCCTATCCCCACCCCCACAAATGGCTTCTTATAATAAAAACAATTCATGTTGCTTTCCTTCTTAAAAATTGTTTTAAAAATACTTTGAAAACACTATATAATTTTCTTTGGATATTGGAGCATAACACAATAGTGCCTAGTTATTTATGTTCTGTTTCTCTTATTCCCACGTGAATACAAATGCACAGTATTTTGCAGTTTTCAGTGAACTTTATCATCTGTAATCTCATTTGATCCTTAAAACAACTTGACAAGGAGGTGATGAAACCCCATTGTCTTAGTCTGCTATAACAAAACAGCACAAACCAGGTGGTTATAAACAGCAGAAACTTATTGCTCAAAGTTCTGGAGGCCAGAAGTCTAAGATCAGTATGCCATCATGGTCAGGTTCTAGTGAGAGCCCTCTTCAGGTTGTAGATGGCTGACTTCTCATTGTGTCCTCACAGGGTAGAAGGAGCAAGATAGCTCTCTGGAGCTTCTTTTATAAGGACACTAATCCCATTCACGGGGGCTCCACCCCCATTACCTAATCACCTCCCAAAGCCCCACCTCCTAATACCAGCACATTGGGCATTAGGTTTCAACATATGAATTTTGGGGGGAATATAAACATTCAGCCTATAACACCCATTTTATAGAAAAGTGAAGCAAACAACATATTTGGATGCCTAGTTTATGCCAGGTATTTGGCGAAGCATTTTACGTGTATGAGCTCATTTAAAGTTCTCTGTATTAGGACAGGCTATCCTCGTGTTAAAAATGAAGAACTTGAGACTATGCGAGTGACTTAACTTGCCTAAGGCCACATAACTTATAAAAGTAAGGTGTGGTATTTAAACCCATGTTTGTTTAACCCCCAAGCCCACTCTCCTTCCACTATGGCACCCTTAAAAAGAGGACGCTGAGAACAAGGGCAGCTCAAGATTTGCACAAGTTCACACAGCAAGTTGGGGAAAGTTCTGGGATTAGGATGTAATTCACTTGACTTTTAGTCCAAGGGCCTGTTTTCTACATACTTTTGCCAGGTCACTGGAAGGTGTTTTCTTTTTTTTTTTTTAAACATCTTTATTGGAGTATAATTGCTTTACAATGGTGTGTTAGTTTCTGCTTTACAACAAAGTGAATCAGTTATACATATACATATGTTCCCATATCTCTTCCCTCTTGCATCTCCCTCCCTCCCACCCTCCCTATCCCACCCGTCTAGGTGGTCACAAACCACCTAGCTGATCTCCCTGTGCCATGCGGCTGCTTCCCACTAGCTATCCACCCTACGTTTGGCAGTGTATATATGTCCATGACACTCTCTCACTTTGTCACAGCTTACCCTTCCCCCTCCCCATATCCTCAAGTCCATGCTCTAGTAGGTCTGTGTTTTATTCCCGTCCTACGTAGGATGGAAGGCGTTTTCAAGAGTAAGTAATGACCTGTGAAATGTCACCGACAGCAGCCACAATAACAACTGCATGAGAGCAATGGGAAGAGGAAAACTAATCAGTGGCTCCAAATCTCCCACCTGTCCCTCAACGTCTTCAATGTTGCCAAGTAGAGGAGATCCTTCATTTCTGTGAAAAATGCCACCTTAACTTCATTCTCTTTTGTCACATAGGTAAGGTGCAATATACTTAAGGAGTCTGGGTCCTCCTTACCTCTTCTTTTCATTACCAGAAAGAAAATAGAGCAAATTCCACCACCCGCCCTTTAGTGATACCTACTGTTTCCACTAATCAGATGAATGTGATTCAGTAACATCTCCCTACCTTCTCCTATGTGGGAATCCCTGTGTTGGTGTCATGGGGACAGCTATGGAGGTGAGTAGGGCACACTTTCTCAGAGCCTGCAGTCTAAACATGGTATGAGAAGCATTATTGTAGAGGTACAAACTATCAGGAAAGTAAGAGGTGAGGCAGTTAGGGAGATAAGGAAGGAGCCCTGGGCATTTAGCATGGAATGTTCACCGTTATCACTCAGAACAATTACTGGGGTGTCCTGCCTGCAGTCACCATGTACTTACTTCATCAGTGACGTTTACTGTGTAGTTACTGAAAAGCAACAGTAGGGCAAATTTTTGTTGCCATTTCCCCAAACCCACAGCCTTTTTAAAGCTTTCCTCGATACCAGGTTGGGACAAAAAGGTAGTTACGCTTCTGTGTCCTGGATCCATCCTGAGAGCTCCTTGACCCACATGAGACAGGAGTGTGAAGCAAAAGAGAAGGGTCTGGTCTTTATGGAGTTGCTAGGTCCCAGTCCTCCTCTTGGGAGGTGGGAGTATCTGTGTTCATCTTCTGCTTTCTGTTTCCTAACTAACTCTTCCCCTCTCTTGAATACAGTGGTGGGCAGAGTCTGAGCTTGCACCCCATGCAGGGTTATTGCTGGTGGAAGTGATGTAAGAAATCATTCTGCTTCGCTTCTTGCTCATTCAGGCTCTGAGCGTTGGGCAGAAATAGAGTCGTCCAAAGGCGAAATCGAATGGATGGAGCCAAGGAGAGGAGTGAAGGTAGCAGAATCTATTTCCAACGTTTTGGGGGATTATGTTATTATTCATGGATTAGTTCCTTTAGCTATTGTATGAGGATCTATAGGTCAGGCCTTACTTCTATGATTAACAAACACTTTGAGGATAATAAGGGAAATATGGAAATAGGTTTAGGTTTCTCAAAGAAGAAGAGGCACTTTATAAATCCAAGGCAGTTACATACAGCCTCTTGGGTTCGAAATTCCAATGGGCTCACATTGGCCAAACTTATGTGTGCCATTGCCCAATAATTTTCCCTCTTGCACATTTAGGCTTCCAGATCGTTAGGCTGAGAGAAGCAAGGACTTCCTTTGAGGAAATACAGAACTGTTTTTCCACTATTCCCTCCACCCCACCATTGACTCGGTGAATCTCTGAGAATCTCTGGAAGAGACTTCAGAAGTCATTTAGCCCAGCTGCCAATATATTCCCTTGATAAGCAGACAGGTGGGAATAGAAAGTAAAAGTGCAGTTAATTCTCAAGCATTTGGATGTAGATTGTCCACAGACAGAGAGTGAGAGATTTGTGTGTTTGGAGACAGTGCTTGGGGTCTCTCCTTATCTGTTCCTTCTCCAAGCTAAACAATCACAGATCATTTCACTGGTCCTTAGAGAACTGCTTTCAAACTTTTGAAATCACATAAATTGAAGCCATCTTCATCTAACTAGGTTGATGCTGCCTTCATTTTAATTCCAGAAACTTTTGGCTATTCCCCATTCAGAAGGGATTGACTGCATTTGAAATAGGATGACAGAGGAATTACTCTCACTGAGATTACCCTTCAGCTACATCCCAGAACTGAGAGACTCTGCTAACTATGCTATTGCCATAATGACTAGCAATCACTGCACAATCACGGAAATGAATTAAATTATTAATTTCAATAGCACCCCATGGTGCATTTATAAATCCCACCATCTGGGGAACATAAATATGGAGGTCCACATTTTAAACTTGGAGGCATGGTGCTTGGTGCCAAGGGCTGTATCTTTGAAGGCAGTAAAGATTTTTCAAGATACTATATGTGGAGCAGCAAGCTGTGCATTTGAGAGAAGGATCTGTCCCTGGGTCTCTGTTAGCTTTACTATTTATTTAAGGCTCTCTTCTCCCTTATTTTTTAACCGGTTCTCATTGATAGACCCAATGTATAAAAATCTTGGTTTATGAAGATTAGGGGATGGGAAATAAAATCAAACTCTGACTTGAACTGTTTAGTTATTCACTCCCTTTTCTCTTCATTTCCTTTCATCCTCCCAAAGTCTCTTCTCTTATTGACTAGCTTCACTCATGTAAATCTCTTTGTTAATAGGTTCTTCCTACTGAGATAGCTATTCTTGGGTTTTGAATGGGTTCAAAATCTGTCTGAAACTTTAAGATCATTGTTCCTGAAGCAAAGAGAATGGAGGTCCTAGAGGGGTGTGTAACCTACTCTAATCAAAGAGATTTAACTCTCTTTCCTTATGTGGAACCATTTGACCAGATGTTGGGGTTCCGTGAGCCTTCCCTGTTTGCCATCTGTGATGTCCCCAAGGGCTGGTGAGAGAGGGGCACTTCTAAAGAGCATATGTAAATGACTTCCACGGAGCCCTGCAGGGGCTCCCTAGGCTACCTTCTTCCCACTATGGATCACCAACTCAAAGCCAAGCAACAGCCCAGGTCTCTGCCACTGTACCACTATTTCCTAATATCCACAACAACTAGATTTCTAGCCGATGAGTTCACTTAAGATACACAAGAAAACTGCATAGCTTTCTGCAGGATAAATGATTCTAAAACATCTGGGGTGTTGTGTAGCTCTTGTCCTCTGTGTATCCAGGGCTTTAATGCAATTTGTGTGTTGGCTGGCTGATGAGGAAGATGACTGTTTAACACTCCTTTTGGTGCCTCTACGTGTGCACATCGAGTCATACATAGCTTAGTCGGTCCTGTAAATTAATGTAGGCCTGCAAGCCAATATGATTTCTAATTAAGACTGAGGGCAAACTCTAAAGGTCTCCCCATCCCGCATACTGCCACCAACAATTGTTGATGTTCACAGCCATTCAATGAAACATAGCTTTCATACGTAAGTTTAAAATATTTGGGGATGAGCTATTTTTAGCAGCTGCCTTTTAGGTTGATTCCTTTCAATTCCCTATAGAGCCAAAAGTCAGGGTAACTTGAGATCTGATGATCTGTAGCTTTGGGAAGAGGTGGTTTGTGCCTGATTCGAGTTTCATTTCTTCATTGTTTTAGATGCCATTCTCATAACTTAGCCAGATCAGCTTCTCGTTAGCCATTTTACAGCAAGAGAATAAACAGAACCTGCAATCACGACAGACTTAAATGAAACTTCTGATCTTCATGGCAAGGTCCTTGCCAACAGCTTCCATTTCTGTCCCTGGAGTGTAAACATAAATGTTCCTCAAATTGGAGGAGCTGGACCTCTAGGGACTCCTATGTCCTGAGTTTATTAATGACAACGAAGGACCCCAAATCAGTGATTCATGCAATTTAGCCACGGCTATCCCCAACCTCTGTGGGAGTTCGTAGACTGGAATAATTACAAACTAAATAGTGATGATAAGGAGGAAATGTACTGTAGTTGGAGTTAGTGGGCTGAGAAAACAAATGTTTCCAGTCTCAGGAGACTCGGTTTGTTGTTATAAAGGAGAAAAGTAGAAGCAAAGAGACCTTGTCCTGATTTCTGTATGAGTTTAGTAGCTGGGAGAGACCATATAAAGTTATCATAAAAAACAAGAGGTGATAAACACAAAAGACCCCTCAGCATCCTGCTCCCTGCTCCAGCCTGCCACCCAGCAGCGGGAAGACAAACAGTTGGCACTGGTTTGAGATGAAAATCTGGAACGGTCACTGCTTTGCTCTCGGAGCCAATGCTGGTGAGACTGGAGGAACCAGTGTAACTTTGCCTGTATTTGCTTCTGACTCAAACACCAAAAAAACTCTCACACAAAGAAGTGAGAAACGTCCTATTCTGAGTTGGGGAGTTCCATGTGAGCCTGTCACAGCAGAAGCTCTTGGTAATTGCAAGGCTTCTTTTCTCTTTGAGTGTCAGAGTAGCTCACCCTAAGCCACCACCAGCTCTACATTGGTGACTGAAACCCTCTGAGGCCCCGGTCAAGTGGCCTGCCCAAGGCCATGATGAAGGGCCCAAGTAGACCACAAGCTCAGCAAGCGTGGCTTCCTGACAGAAACAATACCTCTCCCCTACAGTCTCCTTGAACCTCACTCCCTGGATATATGCACTGTCTGACACTGTCCTGCAGCAAATAAAGGGAAAGTAAAAAACCAGAACTTCTTTCAAAGATGAAAGCATATGGCACCATCAAGGGGGGGGGGGTGGGAAGAAGGGTGCCTTGGAAGATTCAAAAGTATGTTGGATACCTCAAGGGCAACTAGTATGAGAGAAGAAGATGTTTTCTCATTTCTTGAGCAATATCGAAACAGCCCTTCACCCCAGGAAGGGAGAATACCTGCCTGAGTGAGGACCAGCTCTAAACTGACTCAGCACTTCTGTTCAAGGATGTTTACCTAGGTGACTCCCTTTCAGGTGAATTTTTCTTCATAGTAAGATCTGATGGCCAATTTAATTGGCCACAGAATAGAGAAACAATACAGCTCTCTGGAGAATTATTTAGGGAAATCTAAATAAAGTCCAGAGAACTCACACATTGATCCCTTCTAATATGGCCACCATGAAGTATGCATTAAGTTGGCAAACATCAAAACAAGATCTTTCTAGGACCCACCTGGCTTCCCATATCCTTCATTCTTCTACTCAGATGCTTGTTGAGTTTTTCATGAGGGAAGAAACATCAGATCTTGCTTTTTAGAAAAACCTAGTGACGAGGTCTGGAAGAGGATGATTTGTGCTGGAAACTCCCTCCGGCTGCCCCAGGCCCCACACAGCTGCCCTGCAGGCTCAGAGAGCAGAATCCCCCCACACACCTGTAACCCATTCATGGAACCTGGGTGTGTGGTGACACACCTGTGAGGAAGCGTGGCTCTCCTCTACCCAGGTGTGCTTGTGGGGAGGCTCTCTGAAAGGAGAGGGACCCTGCTTTACTCATACCTCTGAATGTCTGACTGCAAGCCTATCTCTGATGCTCTTTTAAGGCTGTCTCCAAAGCGCCCAAGAAATTAACCACAAGAATCTTCTACTCTAGGGAAATTCGGTCACATACGGATTCCTTGGGGACTTGCCTGACATTATAAACTATTACTGGGTATCACTGGACATTACTGGGAATCACTGGATAACCTATGTGATTATCGTGTGAGTAGGTCAGGCCCATCCATATTTCAAGGCCATCTCTGCTCCGGAACAGGGGACCCCTCCCTGTCCCTGGGAACCATGACTTCTAGACCCATAGAGCCTAAAGTTGTGCGGATGGAAAACTCAGATTTCTCAAGTGGGCCACTGGGAGTGATGGTGAGCAGGGCCGCTCCTCCTTCCACTTCTTGATCCCCATCCCCATTATCTCCCCCTATCAGGGCACAGCACCATATGTTGGTTGTCGATTAAAGATGTATGTCTTATCCTGGAGGATGGTACCCAGTTCTTGCAGATATCATCTCTAAGCTAGCACTTCAGCTGTGCCCTCAAAAAACCATTTCATTGCTTTATCAGGTCTACAGATTCTGTGTGTTGTGATACTTAATAGAACCAATGGATCCTTTGGTTGTGTGCCCACTGCCACACCTCCTTTTCTATAAAGTGGATCCCTTAGTCAGAGGTGACATTAAGTGGAATATTAAGTGGATAGTAAGTGACATATTAAGTGGATGTCAGTAGATTAAACGTCTGTAGTCAAGCAGGCCACAGCCTTGCGAACAGGATATATGTTGATTTCAGTTAAGAAGAATTGCTGCCCCATCCAGGGGGAAAAGAATCTCCTTGGATCAATTTACCACCAAGTGGGTGGCTGATCTCAAGGGATGGGCTCAACACTAGTCTTTGTGCGTCAGATGAGACATTTGGTGGTGACAACAACTAAGTTGGCTTTGATGAGTGGGAGCCTGTACTTTAGGGCCCAGGCATGCCCTCTGTCCCTGTCACAATGGCTATCTTATTCATGAACCCATCACACCCGGATTAGGGTGACTAATGACAGAGGCTGGATGACATCAGCTGGCTTAGTTATTATGTGTAGTTGGTTATTTAGTTGACTATTTATTCCACGGTGTTTACTCTCTGATGGTCATTAACATAATATAAAAAGATTTTCATGTTTCACATCCATTCTTATAGATCCATCAACATGCTTCTTTCTCAGATAGTCTTGTCTCTGATCTTCCAAACATCTTGGTTCCAGGTCCCTGCCCAGCCAAGCCATTCACCGCTACTCATGAGTCTAGGGAAATTCTTACCTTGGCTGACTTCTATTTCCGTACACAGTTTATGATCAGATATACCACCTAAAGCTTTGCCTTTTGGGAGGATTTCCCCTCATTGCTGCAGGCCACCACTTAACGGGGCTGCAGTTCACCAGGAGTCCATTTTCAGCTTGTGCCCACACACTGAGCTATCCATAAACCAAATCTGGCCTTTTCCCACCTTCATCAGGTGGTCATAAGGGGCCTCCTATGTGGTCATTGATGTTTGCTAAGGGCAAGTGCAACAGTGGTGGATGACAAGGGCTTCTGCAGTTTTCACTCTCTGGCCCTGCTCATGCCTTATCCTGGATGTCCTACTTCCATCTTACAGTTGATGGCTTTTATGCCTGACCAACCTTATGACTTGGTGGGTCTGATAAACCCCCCACAATGGGTAGCTCTGGCTGCATGGTCGCTTGGTGTCTTATGGTCAGATGTTCCATCTCTACCAGGGCCCAGTAGCATGCAAGGAACCCTCTTTTGAATGGTGTTTAGTTCTCTGCTATAGTTGGCATACTCTTGCTCCAGAAGCTTAGAGTTCTAAATTCTGATTCTCCTGTGGGGTTTGCCATACACTCTGCACAACATCTTTTTGTATTTTAAGACCCAGTGAGTTGACTAGATCAAGTGGAAGGCTGCTCCTACCACACTCTGAACCTGTTGCCCGGTCCTTTCTTTCTGAGCCCCACTCAGAGCTGGCAGCCTTACATGTCACTTGTGTATTCTCAAGTCAGGAATGTACTGTCTCTCAAGAACCCAAAGAGGACTACCAAGTAAGCATGGTGCTTTCTTCTTAGTTGTGAGAGGCATAAGATACAATAATATCTTCAGGGCGGTGGGATGTCCTGGAATGCTGCAGATTATTTGATATTGACATAAAGTTTGTTATTCCACCCTCTCCATCTCTCTCATTAACTAGTTTTTTTCTCTCTCTCTCCTCTCTCTCTCTCTCTCTCTCTCCCTCCCTCCCTCTCTCTGTCTCTGGCTAGCATTCTCTCTCTCTCCCTTTAGCCAGTACTCTCACCCTTGCCCTTTATCTCTCTATCTCTACCCATTGATAGACTGAACTGTTTTCCCACAAAGTCTCCAACGCCCTTGCCAGTTCTTGCTCATCCAGGTGGATTAGCAAGATAGTGTGGCTATAGTGAACATATATGTTCACTATATATGTAGGCTGCCCAGAGGGTACTGGTCTCTTCAGACTCTACTGAGACAGAGGATGGTGAGTTCACGTCACCTTGGGGCAAGACCATAAATGTATACCATTGTCAGTTTCATTTGAATTGCTTCTAATTCTCCTTGCTGATAGAGATGGAAAGGAGTCAACTTGTTATGTAGGTCAATGCCCTTATACCATGTAACTGAAGCTGTGTTAACCTGCTGTAGAAAGATGTTACTTCTAGTGTGACAGTTTCAACTGGGGCTATGACTTGGTTGAGTTTTGGGGAGATCACATCATCCAACATGGTCCCTCTGTTTTTCGTAGGGGCCATAATGGAGACTTAAATGGGGATGTGATGGGGACCACCACCTCACACATGCTTTAGATTTTAGGGGTGGCTTTAGTCTTTGCCATTCCCACATGGGAAACCATATTATCTTTTATTTACTATCTTGGCCTGGGGCAAGAACAGTTTTAGAGCCTTTTGCATGGCTTTCCCCACTGCAATAACTCTTACTCCATAGGCCAAGGAGCCTGTCTGGGGGTTCTTTCAACTACCAAGTGTGTCCCTTCCAATTATACAGTCAGCAGTCAAGGAAATGACCACAGGGTGGGTCCATTGACCCAGTGGACCCACTGTGAGCTGGGCCTGACAGGGGCTTCATTTATTACCTGGCCCCCATCTGCTCCCGTTCTAACAGGGATCATGATGACACTTCGGGCCCCCAACTATCAATATCACCCAGGCTGTCTGTCCGACAGTCCTTAAATAGCTGGATATGCCCCTTTCTCTAGTGTATGGCTATCTGAATCAATGACCATAGAGGTACGTTTAGGGAAGGGCCGGGGGAATAATTATTGTCAGCATTTGCCATGGTGTTTCAGGATCCTTCTCATAGGGCCTGGTCTCTCCTTCAGACCATGGGCTCAGATGTAGAAACTGGGCAAGGAATCATGACTTTTATTGAGGAAACCGTGCTCAATCCCTTGATTGTTCATCCTTGATTCTTTTGGTTGTATAAACTCAGCAGTACCCTGCTGGCTGCTCATACAGTATGGGAAGCCTGGGAACACTATGTCCTACTAGTCTTCTCATAGTTGTCTGTCCCTGGTTGCCTTACTGACCTGCAGGCTCATTGTTATAATTAGACTCACCTTGCTTCTGATCATTACGTACGACCACCTGACTTCTATGCTATAGCCAGGTTGGTTATCATCCCCATTGTTAACAGGGAGCCCAGTTTTATAACAGTGATTCCTATTATCTCTCTCCTCTGGTCAACAGAGGACAGCCAGTACTGGGTTCCCCAGTGACACTGGTGCCCCTCTCACTAATGTATTCCTCATTGTTTCTGTGAATGGAGTCTGCTCTAGGTCCTCCCATTAACTAGATGTTTTACACTTACCTAGTATCAGAAGTTGGGATCCTCAGGAAGCAGACCCTGAGGTGGAATTTAGTGCATAGGAAGTTTATTCAAGAGCTCCTGGGATCAGCAGCTGGGAGAGAGAAATTGGCCTCTGACACAGTTTCCAAACAGAGCCAGCTATCTCCTCGTGGGGTCCTGAGGTACGGCCTGCCCTTCTGGGTTGTCCCGAGTTGGAGCAAGTGGGCCAGACATTTATACTCCTACTTCAGTCACTGTGTGTAGACTGCCCCTGGGAAGGAAGGGGCCACCGCCCTGGGAAAGGCAGCTCTGTTCCTCTGTGGGCAATTCCAGAAAAAGCAGACGGCTGGGGGCAGTCAGCTGCTAGTACACTCCACGCAGCTGGGGAATAAGCCCTTCATTCCTAAAGCGGGATCTGGGAGGTGGATCGTAGCATCCACGATACCTAGGAAAGCCACTCTAACATTCCCAGCTCTCTGAGCCTTTTGGGCCCTTTGTCTACTATCTGCCACCAGAGTCTGGGATTTCTACCTCACAAATTTGCAGGAAATTTTAGATTTAAATCATTTCTAAAAATGTTCAGATATTTGGAAATTGGTAAAGACTAGTTAGCCAAGTGATCGCTTGATTTTTCCACTTTAACTTTTAAACTGAATTACATGATGTCTAGCACGTAAAGAGTTTGTGAATTCTGGAACTTAGATTTGTATGTTTTAGAGACCACAGACTTAAATCAACAAACCAAACAACTTCACAACAAACTGAGGAAGATTCCCTCTTGGAAAGTCCCCAGGGCCCAGTGTCATTCTGGCCATACAGGCTGGTATGGATCCCTTCTGCCTACTCTCTGAAAACAGGAAGCAAAAGGAGGACCTGGGTTGCCCTGGGGCTCCAAACAAGGGTGGAAAGGTGAATTTTGTAGGTGACCAGGAATAGGGGCGCAGAGTTAATGAGGTGAGAATGAGTTTCTGACTTGTCACAGCCTCCATATCAGGACACAGTCACTCTCCTCAGTCTAGGGAGTGGTGTCAGAGTACAGGTGACAGGAGGTGCCTAAGGACACATGGCTGGTGAGGGTATGCAGAGGCTAGAGAGGGCGAGGCAAGAATGGAAAGAGCATGGGTTCGAATGCTGAAACCCCAGGCCTGTTCTCAGTCCTAGGAAGAGTGGCCTCTGGAAGTGCTGAGCATCTTCGTGAGGCTGTTGTCTGAGTTGAGAGTGGACCTTCCACAGATGTTTATTTCGTAGCACTGTGTAAGTCACTCACAGTCACAGAGGCACGGGATGTCAAGAGCCAGAACACCCCTTGGAGCAGTGTGGTTACTTGCCCAAGGTCTCCCTTGACTCTGATCTAGGTACCTTATTTCACATCCGTTTCCTTTCCTTTATTACCTTTCTGTCTTCTGTGTGAATTGTACTAGGGATTTTCCGTTTCTACCCCAGCAAGTGTAAACTTCTCTGCTTGCTACTTGCCAAGTTTTGCTACATTCTAGACAACCTCCCTGCCAACCTCAAATTATTTTTACTGCTCAGCACCCCTATTCTCTCACTGGCTGCCTTCCTGCTGTCTAACATGACTCCCTCCCCCTTCTTACTTCAAGGCTTTTGCTCTTTCTCTTGTCAGATTTATTCTTTCCTTAGCTCTATCCAATTTCCACCCTTACTTTAAGTTCCACGTAAAATTTTACCTTCTGTGTGAAAATCGTTTGACTTTTCCCAGTGATTCATCTTTTGCGTCTCTGCAATCCTTTGGTAGCCAGAGGCATATCAATGCAAGCTGACGATAAAGTACCTATTGTTTAATAATGCTTGCATAGTGTTTCATGTGCATGAACTGTTTTTGCCCTAAAAAATAAGGGATTCTTAATGAAGGAGTCCAAATCTTCCTACACTTTTGATAGGCACACACAGTTGTTGGTGAACGCTAGCTGATGGAGCTATGCTTTCCTTATCCCTCAGCCAAAACCATCTAAGCTAGTAGTACAACCCCACACATACTCTGAGGGATGAGGATAAACCAAAGTCCACACTTATCACCCCTTCTGCTCAATGCAGAAAAGTTCTATGCATCGAAAGACGTATCAACCTTTATGTACGACCATGAGTTGTCAGTTGTTCCATCAAATTGTTTCAATTTGGAAATCTTGACTTCTTCCTGCTTTGCACAGTGGCTTGAGCATGCTGCCAATGTACTTCACTAATGAAGTCTGTCAGATCCTGTTTGGTTCTCAGCCTCTTTGTCTCGTATCAAGTGTCCTTAACCCCACTTATAGGCACATCCGTCTCCCAAACTCCAAGAAAAAGCATACGTTTTCCCATGACACATTTAAGGAATGACAGCAGTCCTTTGTGATTCCAATCCTCCAGACCTTGGGCTGGAAATTCGAATAGTTGACCTTGGCCTTATTTTGGAGACTTGGGCTCCACATTCGCTCTAGGTCTGAGATCTGGATCCTGTCTTATTCTCTGTCTCAGAAATGCAACCACTATTCCAGCATCTGTCTTTTAGAGGGTTTTTACTGCCTTGCACATGTCCCTGTTTCTGCCTGCCTCTCTGGCCTCCTGGTATTGACCTCAACTGGCTTCCCTTTTAAAATCGTATTAAATGTCTTGACACCAGTCTTTTGGCTAATTCCCACCTAAGTCCACACTCTATCTGTTGGAGTCAACTTCTTTCAGGCCTGTTGTAGAATCTGGACTCTGTCTGCTTTAGCATACAAGTGGGATTTATTCTGAGCTCCATCCTTCTCAGGTTGTCCTGGGCTCTTATATGTAACTCAACCATATGCTGGGAAATAGTAAGAGCAAGTGTCATCAAAACTCAAGTAAGGTTCAGCATGAGGTACATTGACAACATGACAACCAAGACATGAAGTGAAGGACAGGCAGGGAAAGGAGGAGTCTGTGGGTGAACCCTGCGAGAGCAGTGCAGTGAAGATGTAACAGGGAGCTTGGTAAACAGGAGAGGTTCAGATGGGCTCTAAGCTCAAACCAAGTGGGAGGGGCTGCTGTCACAGTCCAGGTGGAGGCAGGAGATACCTACAGCTACATGGATCATGATGTTACGGAGGGCCCAAGAGAGCTAGGCCACGGTAGAGTCAGGTCCCTACTCAGAGGGGAAACTGAATCATGAACCCAGTAACATAGACAAGGCCAGTATTGTAGGAAGTACCTCGGTGAGCCCTTCAGATCCCGGAACTCTTGGCAAAACTTCAGATACCCTGTCCCCAAGTCGGAAAGGCTGAGTTGCTGAAATACTTTCTTCTCTAGTGAGGCAGTCAGGATAGACTGGGGAAAGAAACAACCTCAAACTGTCAATGGCTTAAAATGTCACAGGTTGATATCTTGCTTTCCTACCATCTAGAGGTGGTGGTGTAGGGTCAGGGGCAGCTCTGCTCCACAGAGACGTCACTCAGGATCACAGGCTGGTGAGGTGGCATCGTTTCTGGTGCTGATATATCACCAGGAGGTTCAGGTTTGCCTCTGGGTTCGCTGCCATGAAGTCTGGAGAGCTGCGTTTAAGCAGTTAAATGTTCTGGACTCTTTTGCTCACCTTTCATTGACCCAAACTACTCACGTGGACACACCTAACTTCAAAGAATAGGGCTACGTAATCTTCTTTGTACCTGGAAGGAGAGGAGAATGAGATGTTGGAATACTAGCAATGCCTATCAAACAGAGTCAGAATTGACTCATAAACTAGGTTTTCTGTGGCTATACAGGCAGACCTTGTTTTACTGTGCTTCACTTTATTGCACTTCGCAGATTGTTCTTTACAAATGAAGGTCTGTGGCAACCCTGCATTGAGCAAGTCTATCTGTACCATTTTTCCAACGGCATTGGCTCACTTCTTGTCTCTGTGTAACATTTATGTAATTAATGCAATATTTCAAACTTTTTTATTATTTTAGATTTGTTATGTTGCCCTGTGATCAGTGATCTATGATGTTAATATTGTAATTGTTTGGGGGCACCATTCAGCTCACCCACATATGACAACTAACTTAATTGATAATTGTTGTGTATGTTCTGACTGCTCCACCGACCAGCCATTCCCCCATCTCTCTCCCTCTCCTCAGGCCTCCCTATTCCCTGAGACACACAGTATTGAAATTAGGCTAATTATTATTATTATTTTTTAAACATCTTTATTGGAGTATACTTGCTTTACAATGGTGTGTTAGTTTCTGCTGTATAACAAAGTGAATCAGCTATACATATACATATATCCCCATATCCCCTCCCTCTTGCGTCTCCCTCCCACCCTCCCTATCCAACACCTCTAGGTGGTCGCAAAGCACGGTAATAACCCTGCAACGGCCTCTAAGTGTTCAAGTGAAAGGAAGTGTCGCACATCTCTCACTTTAAACCAAAAGCTAGGAATGATTAAGCTTAGTGAGGAAGGCAGGTCAAAAGCCAAGATAGGTTGAAAGTGAGACCTCTCTGCCAAACAGTTAGCCAAGTTGTGAATGCAAAGGAGAAGCTCTTGAAGGAAATTTAAAGTGCTACTTCAGTGAACACAAAGGAAAGCAAAACAGCCTTATTGCTGATACGGAGGAAGTTTTAGTGGTCTGGATAGAAGATCAAACCAGCCACAACATTCTCTTAAGCCAAAGCTTAATCCAGAGCAAGGCCCTAATTCTCTTCAATTCAAAAGGTTGAGAAAGGTTAGGAAGCTGCAGAAGGAAAGTTTGAAGCTGGCAGAGGTTGGTTCATGAGGTTTCAGGGCATAAGCTGTCTCCATAACATAAAAGTGCCAGGTGAAGCAGCAAATGCTGATGTAGAAGCTGCAGCAAGTTATCCAGGAGATGTAGCTAAGATAATTAAGGAAGGTGGCTACAGATATTCAGTGTAGATGAAACAGCTTCTATTGGAAGAAGATACCATCTAGGACTTTCATAGCTAGAGAGGAAAAGTCAATGCCTGGTTTCAAAGCTTCAAAGAGCCCCCCGGCACTCTTGTTAGGGGCTAATGCAGCTGGTGACTTGAAGTTGAAGCCAATGTTTTTTTACCATTCTGAAAGTCCTAGGGCCCTTAAGAATTATGCTAAGTCTACTCTGCCTGGGCTCTATAAATAGAGCAACAAAGCGTGGATGACAGCACATCTGTTTACAGCATGGTTTACTGAATATTTTAAGCCCACTCTTGAGACCTACTGCTCAGAAAAAGAGATTCCTTTCAAAATATTACTGCTCATTGACAATACACCTGGTCATCCAAAAGCTCTGATGGAATGTACAGTGAGATTAATGTTGTTTTCATGCCTGCTGACACAATGTCCATTCTGCTGCCCATGGACCAAGGAGTAATTTTGACTTTCAAGTCTTACTATTTAAGTAATAAATTTCATAAAGCTATAGCTGCCATAGATAGTGATTCTTCCAACTGCTCTGGGTAAAGTCAGTTGAAAACCTTCTGGAAAGGATCCAACATTCTAGATTCTATGAAAAACATTCATAATTCATGGGAAGAGGTCACAATATCAACATTAACAGGAGTTTAGAAGAAGTTGATTCCAACACTCATATGTGACTTGGAGGGGTTCAAGACTTCAGTGGAGGAAGTAATGACAAATATAGTCAAAATGCCAAGAGAACTAGAATTAGAAGTGGAGCCTGAAGATATGACTGAATTGCTGCAATCTCATGATAAAACTTGAATAGATGAGGAGTTGCTTCTTATGGATGGGCAAAGAATGTGATTTCTTGAGATGAAATCTACTTCTGGTGAAGATGCTCCGAAGATTGTTGAAATGACAACAAAGGATTTAGAATATTACGTACACTTGGATGATAAAGCAGCATCAGGGTTTGAGAGGACCAACTCCAATTCTGAAAGCAGGTTTACTGTGGGTAAATGCTATCCAATCCCATTGCACACTACAGAGAAATCGTTCATGAAAAGGAAGAGTCAATTGATGCAGCAAACCTCATTGTCATCTTATTTTAAGAAATTGCCACAATCTTCCCAACCTTCAGCAACTACCACCCTGATTAGTCAGCAGCCATCAATACTGAGGCAAGACCCACCACCAGCAAAAAATTATGACTCACTACAGGCTCAGATGATGGTTAGAAATAAAGTATTTTGAATTAAGATATGTGCACTGTTTTTTAGACATAATGCTATTGCATAATTAACGGACCACAGTATAGTATAAATGTAACTTTTATACACACTGGGAAATCAAAAAATTGGTGTGACTTGCTTTATTGCATTATTCCCTTTACTGTGGTGGCCTGGAACTGAGCCCACAATATCTCCAAGGTATGCCTGTAAATTATATGCATAGGCTTGGTGGGAAATGGGGGGGAAGTTCATTGTTGTCTGGTGCTGGGAAGAGTAGAGTAGAGTAGAGCAGAAGGAAGAGTTAGCAGCCAAATCCTTCAGGTCAAAAATCTTCTATAAAGTAAAATATATTCTGAAACATAACCGCAATTTGGAGTCTAGAACAAGAATTCACCTTTGGATGGGCCAACTCTAGCTTCTGGGCATATGTCTTCTAATTCATTAAGTAGCGCTGCCCTAAGTATATGAGAACAATATAAAGCTAAACCACTGCCATCAGAATTGGCTGTATTTTTTTTCCAGTAGAGAAGGTGTTTCTGCAATGAACTGTCCATGCTCTCTCTCTCTCCTTGTTCTCATTATGTAAATCACACCATGTATGAGCTGGTTGGCTCTGCCTAGAGCTGTGGCCCATGGCTATTAAAAAGCCCTGTAACTGGTCTGGGAATTGAGTCATCTTTGGTTTTATCAGCATCATGCCTTGACTGACCTATTCAGTCATTGCATCCCAGGACCTTATTGAAATAACTTAAGTTTTCAAAAAATGGAATACAACTAATTAGATGTAACTCAACTTATATTCTAAAAAAATTCCTAAACAACTATATACACACATATACTCATGCACACAGAGACACAAATCATACAAATTCGCTACCTTTCAGAACAAGGAAGTTGTAATTAGCAGTTTAAGAACCACTTTGAAGAATCTCTATAATGCCATAGAGTAATGAGTCATTTCAATTGTAAAACCCACTGTGGAACTATCTCTGCCACAGATCCCTCAGTGGACAGTCAAAAGAAGTAGGCAGAGCTTCGAGTGTCAAGACTAAGAGTGTGGAACAAACACGGAGCTACCGTATAGCACAGGGAACACTGCTCAATGTTATGTGGCAGCCTGGATGAGAGGGGAGTCTGAGGGAGAATGGATACATGTACATGTATGGCTGAGTCACTTTACTGTGCACCTGAAACTATCACAACATTGTTAATTGGCTATACTCAAATATAAAATAAAATGTTTTTTTAAAAAAAAAACAGTGTGGGATGGTTTCAAAGAGGAGGCTGAGATTAGGGGATTACAACTGCAGAAGATTCAAGTTGGCTCAGTCTTGAGAGTCTTTGTAAGAAGGTACACCTAGCATACTCCGTCACATCCATCGTAGGGTGATGCTCTCAAAGCCTTCATCACCTCCCAGACTGGAAACCACATTGACAGCAATTCTTGTTATACTGAGCCATGCAAGGATGGAAGATGCTTAGAAATTGCTTATGGATGTTCGTACTGTGGTTATTTGACTGGAGAAGCATCCCCTTCTTAAAAACCAGCTGTCATAGGCTTTTCTTGGCTCCAGGTGAAGAGGTGACTTCCCTCTTTGATTCAGTGTTCGTAATTGGGCTCTCTGTTAGCAGAGGTGGTGAGAAAACAATGCTAATGAGGTCAGGGGTTCAGTGCCCACGTGGGTCTGTTATCTTTCCTTTGTTCTCTGGCCAAAAGTCTATATCCTTTAACTGTGTCCAGCTACTATGATGAGAATAGAGGTGACAATTGGGAGAGAGTAAGGGAATGTGGATGAGTCTATAATCCTATTCTTCCTACAGTGGAAAACAACTCCAAGTTCATGACCTTTTGCAGCAAAGTCATCTTCAGGGTTGAAGGACTGCCCATTAAGCAGCAGTAAGGAAAATGAAAGGTATAGCTCCACAGTGGTGGTAAGGAGGCTGAAGCTACAGCATCAATGCTCACAGCTAGAGCATCGCTTGGTCATTTATGCTAGTAAGAAGATAGCAGTTGCACAGATGATTATTATTCACAGCCAATTTTCAATTTCTTATTAGCCAAAGTTTCAACATTTCTAGACATCTGTGTAAGGAGTAAAGTGAATTGGTTTGAGATTTTTTTTTTTTCTCAGCCACTATCTATTGAAGATTCTAATGAACAATGAAATGCCCACAGTTACCCAGAAATAGAAGGCCTGAGTATTCCCACAAGTAGGGCTCAGCCCTGGAGTGACTTAGACCTGGCTTTTTAATCACAATTCATAATTCCTCATGCTATGCACTGTTTTCTCAGAATTACTATATCTTCTGTAATGTTATGTAGCAACATAAATCAAAGTAGGCACCAACCAAGCATGATGGAAAAACTATGGGCTTCTAAGTTGATCTTATCACTCAGTTATGTGTATGTGTGTGTGTGTGTGTATGTGAGTGTGTGTGTGTGCACGTACGCATACTTGGGGAAGCTACTTAACTGCTTTGGGCCTCAGTTTCCTTGCTTGTAAAGTGGGGGTATTGATGTTTATCTCATAGGGCTGTTGGAAGAATTAGACGATAGAATAAGGAGACGTCTGGCAAGTCTAACGTGGTACCTGGCATATTGTAAGTATTTTCCCAAATGACTGGAGTTCTTATTATCAACATTGCATATATTTATTTTAATCATCTGACAAATTTCCCCCACTTTATTGCAAAACCAAATGGATAGAGCATCTATTACTAATACCTCATTAGCAGATGCTGTCGATTGCCTTCCCTTACACCTTAGCCCACCAGAATTCACGAGCAGCTGCAATGGGCAGGTGACATCTTCCCACCTCAAGGACCTAGGTCTTTCCTTTTCTTTGCCTAAGGGCATTCAAAGGCACTTACACAACCTAGAAGCATAAGAGCTTATGCTCCAAGGGCAACTTCAGCCCCAACCAAATGAAAGATGCCTACAGGTAGAGCAATTCTGAGACATACTCCACATGGTTTCTCAGAAGATTCTCAGTGTGATTGAGCTGAAGCCACCCACCATGGAAACCCACTCAATAATGCAACTTTTTTTTACTTTTCTCCCTTCTCTGTCTCACTTTCCCCATTTCTTCACTTATGATTCCTGGACTCACTTTGCAAAAAAACTCCTAGTCCCTAATTTCTTATCTCAGGGTTTGTTTTTGGGGAACCCAAACTAAGACATCTACCTCATAGGGTTTTAAAAAAAATTTTATGCAGTAAAATTGACTTTATTTTTGGTGTGTAGTTCTATGAGTCTTGATGCATACATTTATATACCCACAACCACAACCAGGATACAGAACAGTTTCCTCCCCCTAAAAATTCCCTTTGTAGTCAAACTGTCCCCCAACTCTTAACCCATGGCAACTGTTCCTATGAGATTTCCTTTTTCAGAATGTCATAAAGTGTGTACCCTTTTGAGACTGTCTCCTTTCTTCAACATAATGCCATTGACATTCACCCATGTTGGGTGTGTATACTAATTCATTCCCTTTTATGGCCGAGGAGCATTCCATTGCACAGATGTGACACAGTTTGCCAATTCATTTGTTGAAGGACATTTGTATTGTTTCTAGTTTTCAAAGATTATGAATAATCCTGCTCTAAATATTCACACAGGTTTTCATTCTCTAAGATAAATGCCTAGAAGTGGACTTGCTGGATCATATGGTAAGTGTATGTTTAACTTTATAAGAAACTGCCAAAATTTTCCAGAGTGGCTGTACAATCTTGCACTCCCATCAGCAATGTGGAGGAGTTCCATTTGCTCCACATCTTTGATAGCACTTGGTATTGTCATGATTTTTTATTATTTTAGCCATTCTAATTGGAATGTAATGGTATTTTTTTCTGGTTTTAATTTGCATTTCCCTAATGGCTAATCATGGTAAGCATTTTTTCATGTGCTTAATTAGCATTATATTTTTTCTTTGTAGAAGTGTCTGTCAAATCTTTTGCTCAGCTACTTAATTGGGTGATTTATTTTCTTACTTTTGAGTTTTGAGTATTCTTTATATATTCTGGATATAAGTCCTTTATTTGACATGTGATTTGCAAATATATTCTCCCACTCTGTAGCTTGTCTTTCCCTTTCTCTTAATCATAGGGCTTTAATAAGGACTAATGTGTTTATACACTAAGTTCTTTAAAAACTAAATAGACATGCTGTTTTTCTGACAGTTGGGGGAAGGCAATATGGAGAAAAGTTTGATTTGGGACTCAGGCAAACCTGGGTTTGAATCCTGGTGCAGTCACCCACAAACTGCTTTGACATGGACTATTCTGTTAGTTTTCTCATCTGTAAAGTAGAGACCACAGTACTTTCCACACAGTGCTTCTGTGAGGATTAAATGAGATAATATGTGTGAAGGACTTAGCCCAGTGCCAGGATGTTGTAAGTGTTCAATAAATGTAAAGACTACATTCTTATTATACAATATTCTCATTTCCAAGCCTTTGCATGTTCTGCTCCCTCTGCTTAGATTGTCCTGCTCGACGTCTTATCGCTCTCTCCCTTATTTTCTACTTGCCTAAGATGATTCCAATTTAGGGGGTTTTGCTGGACATCACCGGTTTGGGCCAGATGCCCCTTCTTGGGGCTCCATAGTACCCTTTAATCACACCTTGCATCACTCTGTATTTTAAGCATCATAAGCTGTGGGCAACTCGGGGCAGGGCTAATGTCGTTATCATCTAAAATTATTCCAGGCCGCGTTTGATGAATGAATAAATAAGTAAATGAACGAATTCATCTCATGAATTGTCGGGGATTCCAATTAGACGTCCCTCTGAATATTGCCGAATTCAGTCCCTTTAAGGCAGCCTTAAACATCCCAAATGGATGTCTGTGACTTACACCAGGACCCGGCTTGCAAACAGTCACTGCATCTTTGACAAGCTGGATGCCGAATGGAGAAACTTGAATGCTTTGCATCTATTTACTTTTACCACATGCCATAAAAATTAAAAATACATTGTACCACAAGTGCAGTATTTAGTGTCTCACTTTAATTACATTCAAGTGTGTTGCTAAATAGTCTTGAGAAAACCTTAATGACCAGCTGTTCTACCCTTTTCCCATATGTCAGAAATCACATTCCGGTACAGTAGGGTTGTATAATTAGACAGTGTATAGTTAACACTTCTAGATTTTCCGCTTAAACTGTGGACCCTTTACACTAACATATTGTGTGATTCTGCTGGTTTGGCGCAATGCAATTAAATGACATGCCAAATAGCAACGGAGATATGCAAACTCCATCAGACTTGTTATCACTGCATCATTATTTGCTCATATCTTTTTCATCGTCAGGACGGCATGCTTTTGTGTGTGTGCTATGCAATATTCAGCATGTTTGGCTGACAAATAAACTTAGTAAAAAGCGCTGTAAATTTTTAATATTCCCTTCATAATGCCATTTATCTCACTAGAATTAGATGTGAGAGTGGCTTTTGCATCCTTTTGAACAAAGAGCTATCACTCGAATACACAGCAACCATTTAAGGAAACAAAACTAAACTAAACTAAAATTCCCCAAGGTTGTAATAGAAGCCAATACTTTACACTGCTTCTGGTGGGGAAATGGGGATTTTAGCTATCCCCAAACTGGATTTGGGAGATAAAAGAAGTTGAATTTAGACAATTGATTATTGTGAAAATAAATCATTAGTTACTTGCCATTGCTTGACTCTGAGCTTAATGAGTTGTTTTGAAACCATAGTAATATCTTATTTGCTTCAATTTGGTTAATTCTTTGATTTTTGAGTATAGACAAGAGACTGAAACAGAAATATAAAATAAGGAAATGGGAAAATTCTATGAACTAATAATATTCTTTGGCTCTTCCTTTCCTTCTCCCACAAAGAAAATGTCCTTGACATTGTCCCAAATTTCAAGTCAAAACATAACTCTGATTTCTGATTGAGAATTGCCCAGATAAATATGTTAAGACCAAGTCACAGGTGAAGCTTTCTCGAGTCCTAGACAGCAAATTCATTCTTGAAAAAGCTAAGAGAGAGCTTCACTCTTCTAAGACCGATTTACACCATTTTTTTCTTCTAAGCTTGAATTTCCAATGACTTATTTAGATGTAAGCACTGACAGCTGTAATCATGTTTTAAATCTTGCTTTGTATCCTTAGTTATAATGTTGTTCAATTAATATTCAGAATAATGGAAGTGATGTGCCGTTTTGAAAAAGACTTGAATACAGTCCAATGCTTTGGGAAACTGACTCTCGAGAGGATTAATCAGCATTTAAAACTTGCATTAACAAAAATCTGATCTTCCGCCATGCGGCATGCATAATACTTTTCGTTTTTAAACACTTTAGCTTAATACTACAGCATCCTTTGTCCTGATTTTTTTAAATGATTTTAAAATTGAGCTCCTTCAGATCAATTTTGCCTTGACCCTTGTGCATAATTGGACACTTGCAACTGAAAAATACAAGGATGCTCTTTTGCATGGTGCACTAAACTGTATTTCCATTATTAAAGATAAGGGCAATAGTGGACTACAACTTAGTACTTAACATTTCAGGTTTTTCCCCTCAATTTATATCCAAAAAGTTTTCAATCTTTCTTCAAAGCTCAATTATCCAAACCCAGTCCTTGAGAGAAAAAGAGCTAAAAATGATGTTTTAATAACGAAAAATGATCAATGGGAATAGGATCTTTTGCTGTAAATGGTAAAACAATTGATGATTAGTGGTCTCTTCTTATTTGTTTTTAAATAAGCGTAAATCACACTGAGTTATTTACATGTAAACAAGGATTTGGGTTCTAAAGCTGAAATAAAATGACATGATGGAAAATGAACTGGGAAACAGTGGACTGAGGGCTCTGTTTGGCTCATAGCTAAATGGGAATGAAATCAGTTTTAGAAACAGGGAAGAAAGATGACTGTGAAAGCAGCATAGAAAAAAATTGCTGTTTTATCCTAGTAAAGTAATCGGCTGTTTTATGACCAGAAATAAAGTCAGGTGAGCACACACTTCTGTGGGTTTTGTCTCTCCCTAGACCAGCGGCTTGCTCTCTGGCCCAGGACCCGTTGTTTTTCCTCTGCTGAGACCACACTGCTGACCCTGGTGCTAAATGTGGCCTGGAAGGATTTTATTCTTCCCTTTGCATGTTTTTAGAAAAACCTCTTGGCTTCCTTGATAAAGCAGTGGACACTGCAGAGCAGATTCTTATTGCTGCTGAGCCTTATTAGGATTTTGTAGAAGGCGCAGAAAATGGTCGATGAATGCTCATTGGAAGAATCTCTTTAAAAGCCCTACTTAAGTGCCTGCCTGCCTGCCTGCCTGCCTGCCAGGGTTGTGCAGGTTTCCACTCAGAACTTTGCTCACCTGGCCCTCCTTCTCAGCAGAGGGGTCCCTGCTTTGGCAGCCTCTTTGAGTCCCATGACTCCTCTGAGATGGAGAGTGAAGGACATACAGAGAGTGATGGAGGCCCTCGGAAAGGTGGGGGACAGCTGCCCGCTGAAGGAGCTAAAGGTGCTGCATGCAGAGGGGAAATGGGGAGCCATCGGCTTCTGACTCGGGGGCTAAACACGGGCAGGATAGATAGTCAAGAGAACAAAAGTATTTATTTAAGACACCACTGGACAGTGGAGTGTTTGCATCATACCTACAGCTAAGGGCATGTTATGTTGATGAGGGTGTTAAAAACATAAAGGTTGAAAAACAGGGAAGCCTGTGCCTGACAGAAGCATTGGTGGCGAATGCATTTTTATCCACAAACTGCCTACATTTGTGGAGGTGAGTGGGCTTGAATGTAGAGAGAGCAAGGACCACAGCTTCTGTCTTTCTAACAGGAAAGAGTCTTGTGTTTAAAAAGTCTCTTTCTCTGAGTACTGAAGAGGTTTTTTTTGGTTGGTTTACTTGTTTTCCTTGCTTTGTAACATTTTTCTCCATGCGTGGCTATCAGTGAGGTAGGCAACAGAGCTGAGCCCTGGGCACAAGTGGGTACCCTGCCCTCTCCTAGAGGGAGTGGGGGGATAAGGGCCTGCTCCCTGGATACCTTTCCCTAGGATCCTGGCATTTGGGGAATTTGTTTAACTTCCTGGGGAAATATTCCACCACCCCTGTTTTGGGGGCAAATTATGAACATTTTGACAGGCTCAAGGCCCACTCTGCTCTTAGCCCTGTATAACCTTTCTAAAACTCAAGTAAGATTAGGTCAGTTCCTTGCTTCAAAATGTAAACAAATGGTTTCCCCTGGCCTATTAAAAGAAATCCCCAAACTTTAGCATTATCAACTGTGCCTTCACTCTCTGACCCCAGACCACCCCCCAGGCTGTGTTTTTTCCTTTTCGTCCATCATCTCCAGACACCTTGGACTCAAGTCAGAGTAGCCCAGACGTCATTCCTTAAACAGAAGTGATTTTCCTTTCACTGTGTCCTTGCTCAAAGAACACTCCCTCCTTTGCCCTTTGCCTGCATGGAGAGCTCTTACTTATCCTTCAGTGCCCAACTCAAATGCCTCTTCATCTCTATGGCTTTTCCTGAACTCCCCTGGTGCTCTCTCCTCCTTCCACATCCTCCACCCTATTCCTACTCAAGAAGAGCTATTCACCCCTATAGCTGTGATCCCCC
The DNA here is from genome assembly GCF_002837175.3 of Physeter macrocephalus. NCBI lineage: Eukaryota > Metazoa > Chordata > Mammalia > Artiodactyla > Physeteridae > Physeter > Physeter macrocephalus. Next base: position 32,110,049 of record NC_041217.1, read on the forward strand.
TACTATAGCAACTATCACTCACACTATAGGTATTTTTGTTGTTGTTTCTCCCACAAAATTGTGTATTATGCAAGAGTTGGAATACTAGCTCCAAAGCTGTTATTTCATAAATATTTGTTGAAGTGAATTTGCCCTTTAATAAACACTAAGAGTATTTCGAGATCTTAGAACTGAAAGAACATCAAAGAGTTTATATTCAAAAGTTTGTTTGTTTTCCTTGTCTATCAAATATTAAAATGTATAAATTAAGAGCTTAGACCTATTCTTTAAATTTAAGAACTTTCTTCCAGGGGATATATATTTTTTTCTATTCCAGACCATAAGCTGCAGTGATACATCTAATAATTACAAAAATATCTCTTTTTTTTCTGATCTTAGAAAAACTTAGAATGTAAGTAGATTGATTTCTTGGTTTAAACTGTGTGTCTAGTAAAACTCCCTACCTCCAGGGAGAATGGCACTTAAGTATAGATCTCTGAAAATTGTCTGATCAGATTCAATGTAAGCCTACAAAGACTGCACTGAAGGAATGCTAACAATATAGTTTTCTGTACTGTGATGGAGATGGGAAAAGCAGCATTACTCCATTTCATATCTATGGCAGTGCCTGCCATACACCCTCCAAAGTCACAATATTTTCTAGACAAGCAGATCTTCAGGCTATTGCCCGTAAGAACCATCTAGAACGGGAGGTGGAAAACTATAGCCCACAGGCTAAATCCAGCATGCTGCCTGTCTTTGTAAAAATAAAGTTCTACTGGAACACAGCCACGCCCTCGTATTCTCAGACTGTCTATAGCTGCTTCCAGGCTGCAATGGCAGGGGTGAAGAGTTGCAGCTATGTGACCCACAAGACTGAAAATTTTACTGTTTGGTTCCTTGCAGAAAATGTTTGCTGACTTTTGACCTAGAAGTTTCATTTTTGTTTCATTTTTAAAAATAAAACAGATGCCCAAGTCCTACCTTAGATAGATTAGTAATTGGAAGAGTAAAACCTGGTCATTTGTGTATATAAGAAGCTCCACATGTGATTCTGAGCACAGGCTCTTAATTTTTATTTTTCAAGAAGTTATCCATAAATCGTGCCAAGCAAATTCTCATAGCACAAGGAATGTCCCTCTAAGGCAAGCACCATATTTTACTTACCTTTGCATCCATAATGCCTAACACTGCTCTAAACGTAATTAGATGCAAATAATGCTTTTGTCAAGTGAATGAGTAAGTGGGCAAGGTGAGGAATCTTAGATTGCAGATGTAACTAGACCCTCTAAAAATCACAGTACATGGCAAGTACCTTCTCAGGCCCTGGACATGTGCCCTGTTACTTTCTAGTGAGATTTATTTCTTCCAACTTCAACCTTACCTAGAAAAACACAAATGCTACTGATTCTCTGTGGATCTGAAATTTGGAAAAAATTTCCAAGAGTGTCAAATGAGGCATGCCTTGGTCTGCTTAAGGATGGTCATCTTCTCGCTGCTTGGGACATGCAGGAAAATAAAATTAATCTCATCATGAGAAATGGTGCAGATAGTATATTTGGCATCACCAGCCTGCGTCGATCAGAGATGCATTTATTTACATGACTTTGTTTGCATTGTGACCATTTATCTGGGCCCTTGCTCACATTTAACCTTTCAAAGGGCAGGCAGAGAGTGAACCATTTTGCCCTTGGGATTGGATGGAGCAAGCTCCCATAGGGATGATGTTTGTATTTCTTCCTACCTGCAAAACACTCATTTCTTACAACCCCAGAAAACATTTGGTTATGTTATCTCTTGGGTCCAGGAGGAGTGTGGAGTGTGCCAAGTTTAAGAGCCATTGCCAAATACCATGGTTTGCATTATGTAGACAGCACGCCAGTGGAACTGGTGCTACTAGTTGTAGATCTGAGCTCTCGCCTCAGAGGCAAAGGATCCCTTAGTCATTTCCAACTGGGATCATGCCCTTTGCCTTTGGTTATGAGATATCTTTGTGTGTGTGCACAAACCATGGCCTGCAGGCACAACTGATGGACCACTGTGACTGACTTCTTCTAGGCTGAGACAGTGAGCCCCCAAAGTGGCACCAAAGTGGTCTCAGACCCCATGGGTGACTTGGAGATGCTGAGAAACAGCATGGTGCCTTAGAAAGGGCCTTGGGGAGCCTGGTTCTGGGTCTGTAAAATGGACAAGTCACTTACTTTCTCTGAGCTTTGGTTTCCTCATCTTTTAACAGGAATAATCAGAGTTGTTGTTATGACAACTGAGCTAATCCATATAAAGCATTTGGTGCAGTAATTGGCACCAAGGAAGCTCTCAATAAAAGTTTTTATTATTAATATTACTATGATAATTATTATTGATATATATATATCTTACTTAAGGCACATGGTGGTTGTGAAGATGAAATAACTGATATTGAAGCACTCTGTGAACCTGCAGAACTCAGCATATGTGAGGAATGCTTGTTTAGGTGGGAAGGAAGGGTAATTGCATACAGAGGCTCTGTCAAAACATGTTCAACATGATTCTCTGACCAAGAGTCCCAATATTTTTGAAATAAGAAGCTACTGAGTCAGACAGAGAAAGACAAATACTGTATGACATCACTTATATGTGGAATCTAAAAAACACAACAAACTAGTGAATAAAACAAAAAAGAAGCTAACTCACAGATAGAGAGAACAAACTAGTGATTACCAGAGGGGAGAGGGAAGCGGGGAGGGACTATAGGGGTAGGGGCAAAAAAGGGTTATTATGGGATTATATGAAATCTATGTGAAACTTTTGAAAATTGTGAAGAACTGTAGAATTTAAAGACTCTTTCATTCAAAAAAATTATAAAAACACAAGGTAATATATAACGTAACTGGTTTGTAATCATAAAAATAATAAAAAAATTAAAAAGTGGAGAATTTAATTTTAAAGCAAAAAAAAAGGAGAAGAAGAAGAAGAAGCTACTATTCATTTTTCCAAACCCTTGAGAGACCAATGGCCTATTGGTAAGCAGTTGTTCTGATGAGCTGATTCCAGTGAGGAGGTAGCAGGTGTGCTGGTGGGACTGTTTCTGAGCAGAATCAAGGATGGGCCTGGATGCTGCCTGGACTGCATTTCTTGCTGTGTATTGAGGCAGTCAGTGAGGGAATGCGAGAGGATTTCTACCAGAGAAGGCAGCAAGCATGTGAGCCATCTATGTGGGGGAGTGATGGGACAGAGAAGAAATTTCCTGGTGTGTTTGAAAATGTGTTACCTCAGTTGGCCTGGGAGCCTAATGGTTTCATTCAACAGGGATTTATTGCTTTCCTACTTACCTAGACCAGTGCACAAGGGGTATACTTTGAGCAGGCTGGGTGAAGTGATCTTCCTCCTGGCCATAACTTGAAAAGATGGAAGGAATCAAGGCTCTCCTTGAAAATAATGGGAAGGTGTGTATATATTCAAGTCCATTATTCTTTATAAGTACATCTCAGTGTTGCTTCATGAGGAAGAGTATTGCACAGTGGTCTCTATCAGGTTTTCATAAGGAATCAAATGAAATCAGAAGAAATCACAGATGCTCAAGATGACAGCTACTAGTCATGACAATGGCATCTCAGACTCTGGTGTCACATGCCTCACAGTTGGGAGACACAATGGGTGCCATGCAAGGCCTTGTTCATAGGGCTCTGAAACATCTACCTGGTCAATGAATTCAGTAAGAAAGGTCATTCAACAATAATTAGTTTATTCCCACACCTCACCTGCCTAGCAAAGTTCTAGGCACATAATAGGTATTCAATAAAAACTTAAGACTAATTTAATGATAATATATAATATTTGTTAAACACTTGAGAGATGTCAGGTCCTTTTATAACTGCTTTATATGTGTTGATTAATATTATCCTCACAATAGCTTAATGAGATAGCATTATTATCACCATTTTCAAATGTGAAGAAATAATAGCCTTTTGTTCAGGGTCATAGAGTTAGAAGTGGTGGAGCTGAATTCCACCCAGGCTGAAGGACTCAGAGCCCATTAAACCACGTGCAGACACTAGACTCAATTCAAAAGTAATGTATGGCTTCCTTTGCTGTGCAAAAGCTTTTACGTTTCATTAGGTCCCATTTGTTTATTTTTGTTTTTATTCCCATTTCTCTAGGATGTGGGTCAAAAAGGATCTTGCTGTGATTTATGTCATAGAGTGTTCTGCCTATGTTTTCCTCTAAGAGTTTTATAGTGTCTGGCCTTACATTTAGGTCTTTGATCCATTTTGAGTTTATTTTTGTGTATGGTGTTAGGGAGTGTTCTAATTTCATTCTTTTACATGTAGCTGTCCATTTTTCCCAGCACCACTTATTGAAGAGGCTATCTTTTCTCCATTGTATGTTCTTGCCTCCATTGTCAAAGATAAGGTGCTCATATGTGCATGGGTTTATCTCTGGGCTTTCTATCCTGTTCCATTGATGTATATTTTTGGTTTTGTGCCAGTACCATACTGTCTTGATTACTGTAGCTTTGTAGTATAGGCTGAAGTCCAGAAGCCTGATTCCTACAGCTCTGTTTTTCTTTCTCAAGATTGGTTTGGCTATTTGGGGTCTTTTGTGTTTCCATACAAATTATAAAATTTTTTGCTCTAGTTCTGTGAAAAATGCAATTGGTAATTTGATAGGGATTGAATTGAATCTGTAGATTGTTTTGGGTACCATAGTCATTTTCACAGTGTTGACTCTTCCAATCCAAACAAGATGAAAAGACAACCCTCAGAATGAGAGAAAATAATCCTGAAAAGGATTAGTCTCCAAAATATACAAGCAGCTCATGCAGCTCAGTATCACAAAAACAAACAACCCAATCCAAAAATGGGCAGAAGACCTAAATAGACACTTCTCCAAAGTAGACATACAAATTGCCAACAAACACATGAAAAGATGCTCAACATCACTAATCATTAGAGAAATGCAAATCAAAACCACAATGAGGTATCACCTCACACCAGTCAGAATGGCCATCATCAAAAACTCTACAAACAACAAATGCTGGAGATGGTGTGGAGGAAAGGGAACCCTCCTGCACTGTTGGAGGGAACGTAAATTGATACAGCCACTATGGAGAACAGCATGGAGGTTCCTTTAAAAACTAAAAATAGAATTACCGTATGACCCAGAAATCCCGCTACTAGACATATACCCTGAGAAAGCCATAACTCAAAAATATACATGTACCACAATGTTCATTGTAGCACTATTTAAAATAGCCAGGACATGGAAGCAACCTAAATGTCTATTAACACACGAATGGATAAAGAAGATGTGGCACATATATACAATGGAATATTACTCAGCCATAAAAGGCAACGAAATTGTTATTTGTAATGAGGTGGATGGACCTAGAGTCTGTCATACAGAGTGAAGTAAGTCAGAAAGAGAAAAACAAATACCGGATGTTAATGCACATATATGGAATCTAAAAAAACGGTACTGATGAACCTAGTGACAGGGCAGGAATAAAGACGCAGATGTAGAGAACGGACTTGAGATCATGGGGGGGGAAGAGGAAACTGGGACGAAGTGAGAGAGTAGCACTGACATATATACACTACCAAATGTAAAATGGATGGCTAGTGGGAAGCTGCTGCATAGTGCAGGGAGATCAGCTTGATGGTTTGTGACGACCTAGAAGGGGTGGGATAGGGAGGGGGTGGGAAGGAGGCTCAAGAGAGAGGAGATATGGGGATATATGTATACATATAGCTGATTCACTTTGTTGTACAGCAGAAACTAACATTGTAAAGCAATTATACTCCAGTAAAGATATTTAAAAAAATAAAAGTAATGTGTGGCTTTAAAAAGAAAGAAAACGTTGAATTCGGTGAATGTCCACTTAAGGTGCTTCTTTAATTCTTTTAATTCTTGGCTCAACATTTGGTTCAACACTTGGCATCAACCATTTTTGTATGGGTGTAATTTTAGTAAAAATTATGTAAAGCAAGTAGGTTATAGCATGTAGAGCAAGCACTTGGTGATTGGTCTGAGGCCATGAAAGGAAGGAAAGGAGGAAAGGAGGAAGGAAAGGAAGGAGGAAAGAAGGAAATAAGAAAAGAAGGAAGGAGAGAGAAGGAAGGAGGGCAAGAAGGAGGAAGAGAAGAGAAGGGAGAGGAAAGGAAGAAAGAAGGAAAGATATGAGACTAATTTGATGGTGGAGATAGAAACTGTTGAGTGTGTATGTGTGTGTTTGTATAGAAGCAGTAAGAAGAAGAATGAAAGCATCTTTCCATTATAAGTTCTCATATTTCTTCATGCTTCCTGCTCCTTTATAGTGTACACTTTTCAGAGAAATGTCTAGTAGTGACCCAACACATTCTAACTACCATATCCTGAGCATAGGTTTATATCCCCCAATGTGGGGGAGAAGAAGGTCCACAGAATTACAGTGAAAGAGGACTGATGACAATGTTGGTTCTGTGAGCAACCCCATTCAAGACAACAAAGGAAAAACCCCAACAGGCAGTTCCCTGTAGCCTGGAAGAAGGAGTGAAAGACAGCCAGACTCTCTCATCATCCAATCACATCTCAGGGGTTCAGATTTTCTCAGCTCCCTGGAGGCTTCTGCCCTTGCAGACAGGAGGATTATAGAAGAGGGGGAGTTTGCAGGCATTCAGTGGCACTGCCTGTCGCCACACCAGGCACCGCCACTCTGCGGTGATCACACCAAGATGGAGAACTCCTCCTAAACCCAAGCCTATTACAGCTCTACCTGCGAGGCAGCCCACACAGAGGGAGGCAAGCCTGCCACCATGCCTGCCAGAGAGGCTGGTGGCCAATATGTTACACAGAGCTGAGAGGCCAAGGAGCAGTGGTTGTAGTGGACCGGGTAGCCAGCTCTTGGTTAGCACTTTGCAGAGGGATCAGTTGGCATCCAACATCGAGAACCGTTGCAGGAAAGATGAAAGGGGAAACTTCAGCCCGGGAGAAAGAAGCATGGCACACTCTGGCCCCCAGAGAAGAGAGAGAAAATGGCAGGCACCCAAGGACAGATCTTGTCTCATGAAGAGGTTTTTAGCTGTTCCAGTGGAGAGGGAAGTGTGCCTTGTGGGTAGAAGGAGACTATCTAGCCTATTCTGAAGTTCCCAGGCAGTGTCAGGTGCTAGACTTGACATAGCAAAAGAATTCTCCTAAAGTGCTTTGAAACACAGGAGAAATTGTTTTCAACCTACTGAGTGGCAGAAGGAGTAGTGGTGGGTGATATAACTTTGCTAATTCTTTTTCATAGTGAATTTATGCCACTGGGTAATTGACTTAAAGAAATGGACATCTGTTGTGGGGTTTTGTCCATTTTAACTTTATAATGTTTGGGGGGAGGCTATAGACAGAATCGTGTCCCCCCAAAGTCATATGTTGAAGGCATAATCCCCAATGTGCCTATAATTGGAATAAGGAAGTAATTAAGGTTAAGTCAGGTCATAAAGGTGGATGGAGCCCTGATCCATCCAAGAGGATTAGTGTCCTAATAAGAAGCAATACCAGCGAGCTCATTCTCTTTCTCTCGTCCCCATGTGAGAACACAGCACGAAGGCAGCCATCTACAAGCCAGGACAGAGCTCTCAACAGGAATCGGAACCTTGATTTTGGACTACCCTGTCTCCAAAACTCTGAGAAAATAAACTCCTGTTGTTTAAGTCACACAGTCTGTGGTATTTTGTTACGGCAGCCCCAGTAGACGAAGACAGGGATGGAGGTGTGAGGGCATGAGATGCTTTAAGTATCTGCAAGCTCGATTTCCTGTAATGTGCTCAGATAAGACTGTAAAGCCAGAGGCTGTTTGTAAAACTTTGGCTTTCTGTATGGTGCTGAGGAGTTAACCCCAAATGATCCACCTGAGTCCCAGGGTTTGTATTTGTGGGGAGGGGGGTGCAGCATTTATCTTGAAAATTCTGTAAACTTTTTTAAAGATGAAAAATGTTATATGGAAAGTAGCACTATAAAAGCAGAGTGTGAAAAAAATACAAGAGGGAGAACTCAAGAACAAAAAAATAATGCTTATATTGGCCTACAGGGAGTAGAACACTTAGATCAACTTTAGTACTGAATATTTCCTTTTAAAAAAAAATCATGTCTCCTAAAACAAACTCCAAATAGAGTCATATAAACCCAAACACTAGAATCAGGGGAATTTTCCAGTGAGGGAGAACATTTTGGTAATATTAGTAATTTAGTTTTCTTGTAAGGAAATTAATTAAATGATTTGCTCAGAAGAGTTACAAAAATGTACAGTCTCAGAGATTAGTGGGGAATCCAGTTCCTGCTGGAGACAGCAATTCTCTGGTCTCCTAGAGGAGATAAATTATAATATTTTATTTGTGTCACAGTGGGGGAAAGGAAGGGGAAGTTCTCTGGCTTCTGTCCCTTTGTCCTGGAAGAATTACAGACTTATATAGAACATATCTCCTGCTTTCTTGCCTTATTATTATTGTTTTCTTTTTTCCTTGTTCATATTTGCTTGAATTTTTTACCATTTTTATTGTGATATAACTGACATATAATGTGTAAGTTTAAGGTGTACATTTGTGATGATTTGATTTGATATATGTGTATATTTCAAAATGATTATACCAATAAGGTTGGTTAACACATCCATCACCTCACACAGTTACCTTGTGTGTCTACGTGTGTGTGTGTGTGTGTGTGTGTGTGTGTGTGTGTAAATTTAAAGACTGACTCTTAGAAACTTTCAAGTATACAATGTATAGTACTGTTTTGTCATCCTGCTGTATATTAGATCCCCAGAAATCATCCATTTCAAAACTGGAAATTTGTAATCTTTGACCACCTTCATGCATCCCATCTCACCTCCCTCAATCCCTGCCAACCACCTATCTCTGTTTTTATGAGTTTGGTTTTTTTTAAGACTCTACATATAAGTGAGCTCATATAGTATTTATCTTTTTCTGACTTATTTCACTGAGCCTAATACCCTCAACTTTCATCCATGTTGCTGCAAATGGCATGATTTCCTTCTTTTTTATGGCTGAATAATATTCCATTATATATATCTGTATCTATCTATCTATCTATATTACATTTTTTTCCCCATTCATCCATTGACAGACACTTATGTTGCTTCCAAACCTTGGCTATTGTGAATAACACTGCTTTGAACATGGAGTATAGATATCTCTTCAAGATAGTGATTTCATTTCCTTTGGACATGTACCCAAAAGTGGAATTTCTGGATCGTATGATAGTTTTATTTTTAATTTTTTGAGTAAACTTTGTACTCTCCCATACTGCACCAGTTTACACTCCCACCAACAGTGCACAGGGGATCCCTTTCATCCACATCCTTGCCAATACTTGTTATCTCTTGTCTTTTTGATGATAGCCATTCTAACAGGTGTGAGGTGATATCCCACTGTGGATTTGATTTGCATTTCCCTGATGATTAATGATGTTGAGCACCTTTCCATGTACCTGCTGGCCATTTGTATATCTTCTTTGGGAAAATGCCTATTCAGGTCTTTTGACTATATTTAATTGGGTTATTTGGGGTTTTAGTTTTGGTTTGGGTTTTTTTTTTTTTGCTATTCAGTTGTATGAACTTCTACTATATTTTGGATATTAACCCCTTATCAGATACATGGTTTGCAAATATTTCTCCCATTCTGTAGGTTGTCTTTTCATATTATTAATTATTTCTTTTGCTGTGCAGAGGCTTTTTAGTTTGATATAGTCCCACTTGTTTATTTTTGCTTTTGTTGCTGTGCTTTAGGTGTCAAACCCAAGAAAATTATTGTCAAGACCAATGTCAAAGAGCTTACCTCCATGTTTTCTTCTAGGACTTCTGTAGTTTCAGATATTACATTTAAGTCTTAATCCATTTCAAGTTAATTTGTGTGAGTAGTGTAAGGTAGGGGTGTAGTTTCATTATTAAAGAGACTATCTTATCCTCTGAAAATTCTTAGCTCCCTTGAGAAATACTGGTTGACATAAATGCATGAGTTTATTTTTGGGTTCTCAATTCTGTTCCAGTGGTCTGTGTGTCTGCTTTTAATGCTAGTACCATACCGTTTTGATTACTATAGCCTTGTAATATAGTCTGAAACCTGTACGTGTGCATCCTGCTTTTGTTCTTCTTTCTCAAGATCACTTTGGTTATTCAGGGTCTCTCATTTGTGTGGTTCCACACAAATTTCAGGATTTCTTTTTCTATTTCTGTTTTTAAAATGTCATTAAAATCTTGGTAGGGATTGCATTAAATCTGTAGATTGCTTTCAGTAGTATGGACATTTCAACAATATTAATTCTTCCAGTCCATGAACATAGAATACCTTTTTATTTGTTTGTGTCTTCAATATCTTACATCAATGTTTTATACTTTTCAGTATACAGATCTTTCACCTCTTTGGGTAAGTTTATTCCTAAGTATTTTTATTCTTTTTATGCTATTAAATGGGATTTTTTTTTTTATTTCTTTTTCAGATAGTTTGTGGTTAGTATATAGAAATGCAACCAATTTTTGCATATTGATTAAGAAAAGAAATGAGAGTTGCTGACAGGCAAATATGGAACATTCAAAGCGACATAGAAAAACTAAAACTATCTCTGGAAGATGCTGCTAAGAAGGGCCAGAAGGATATCTGTATAGTTCTGGCCAAAGAGGAGATCAGGTCAAGGAAGGCTGTGAGCAAGCTTTACGCATCCAAAGCTCACATGAATTCTGTGCTCACAGGGATGAAGAACCAGCTTGTGGTCTTGTGAGAGGCTGGTTCCTATAGAAGAGCACAGAGTGATGAAGGCTATTCAGAGTCTTGTGAAGATTACATAAATCCAGTTCAAATAAATAGATTATAGAATGCAGATAAAATAAATAGATTAATAAATGCAGGCATTGTCCAAAGAGATGAAGAAGGCTGGGAACATGGAGAGATGTTAGAGAACACTTTTGAAAGCATAGATGATCAAGAAGAAATGGAAAAAGCAGCAGAAATGGAAATTGACAAAATTCTGTTTGAAATTACAGCAGGGGCCTTGGACAAAGCACCTAGTAAAGTGACCAATGCTGTTATGGAACCTGAATCTCCAGGAGTGACGGCCACCTCAGAAGATGAAGAGGAGGAAGAGGCCCTGGAGGCCGTGCATCCCAGCTGGCCATGCTTTGTGGCTAGGGGCCACCCTGCTGGGCCTCAGGCTTTTCTCATGGCCCACTTGCTGGGTGTACATACACTCCTCTGATGCAGCTACTATTTTATGTATCTCTTGCACTACACCTCTGTGATGAGGCATTGCATTCTGGAGAAGATTCTCTCCTAATATCTCTTCACTCTCTGCAGAAGTTTTGTGATCTCAGCCAGACTGTTCTTATGAGAAGTGGTGTAATAAATGCATCATTTTTTTAGGAGTATAAACAGAAGTATCTTTTTAGGGGGGAAGCAAAGAAATCTGTCTTCTCACAAAGCACTTTTGAGAATAAAGTTGATTGCCTGAATGTTGAGGACTCTATATTTTTTTGTATGTAAAACACTATATAAATAGATTTTAATAAATTTCTGCTTTAACACTTAGAAAAAAATTTAAAGTTTTCTATGTATAAGATCATGTCATCTGCAAACAGAGAAAATTTTACTTCCTCCTTTCTGATTTGGATGCTTTTTATTTCTTTTTCTTGCCTGACTAGTCTGGGTAGGACTTCCAGTACTATATTGGATAGAAGTACTAAGAGAGGGTGCCTATGTTTTGTTCTTGATCTTAGAGAAAACACTTTCAACCTTTCACCATTGAGTATGATGTTAGCTGTGGGCTTGTCATATATGGCCTTTATTATGTTGAGGTATGTTCCTTCTATACTCAAATTGAGAGTTTTTATTATGAAAGGATGGTGAATTTCGTCAAATGCTTTTTCCACATCTATTGAGATGATCATATGATTTTTATCTTTTATTCTATTAATGTGATGTATTGCATTTAATAATTTGCAAATATTGAGCCATTCCTTGAATTCCACTTGATCATGGAATATGATCTTTTTATTGTGCTGTTCAATTCGGTTTGCTAATATTTTGCTGAGAATTTTTACGTCTACATTTGTCAGGGATATTGGCCTGTAGTTTTTTTCATATAGTGTCCTTATATGACTTTGGTATTAGGGTAATGCTAACATTGTATCATGAGTTTGGAAGTGTTCCCTCTTTTTCATTTTTTGGGGGAGAGTTTGAAAAAATGCATTAATTCTTTAAAATAATTCAAAATTCATTAATTCTTCAAATGTTTGGTAGGATTCACTAGTGAAATGATCTGGTCCTGGACTTTTCTTTGTTGGGAGGTTCTTTATTCAATCTCCTCACTCATTATTGGTCTGTTCAAATTTTCTGTTTCTTTATCATTTGGTCTCAGTAGGTTGTGAGTGTCTGGCAATTTATCTATTTCTTCCAGGTTGTCTAATTTGTTGGTGTATAATTGTTCTTAGTAGTCTCTTATGATCCTTTATATTTCTGTGATATCAGTTGTAATGTCTCCTCTTCTGTTTATAATTTTTTTGAGTCCCCTCTCTTTTTTTCTTGGTTAGTCTAACTAAAAATTTGTCAATTATGTCTTTTCAAAGAACCAACTTCTAGTTTTGTTAATTTTTCTCTTGCTTTCCTATTTTTTATTTTATTTATTTCCCCTCTAGTCTTTATTATTTCATTCTTTCTGCTAACTGATCTTTGTTTTCTTTTTTCCTAGTTCCTTGCGGTATGTTAGGTTGTTTATTTGAGAGCTTTCTTTTTTTCTTAATATATGTATTTATAGTTATAAACTCTTCTCTTAGAACTGCTTTTGCTGCATCCCATAAGTTTTGGTGTGTTGTGTTTCCATCTTCATTTGTTTCAAGATCTTTTTTATTCCCTTTTGATTTTTTTTGACCCATTCATTGTTCAAAAATGTGCTTTCAATTTCCACACAGCTGTGAATTTTCTAGCTTTCCTCTTGTTTTGATTGCTACTTTCACACCATTGTGGTCAGAAAAGATGCTTGATAATTTCTACCTTCTTGAATTTGTTGAAACTTGTTTTGTGGCTTAACATATACAATAAGTCCCCTGCATACGAACCTTCAAGTTGTGAACTTTCAAAGATGTGAACGTGTGTTTACATGTCCAATCATGTAAGTTATTTCACATGTCTGGTGTACATTGTTACATGTGTGCATCCTCTACAAATAGTTGTGCTTTTGTGTATTTTAATGTACAGTTCTGTATAGAATACAACAGTACAGTATCTTTCTTTCAAGCCCAGGATGTCTGGAAGCAAGCATAAAAGCAGTGATGATGTAGCTGGTACTACTGTACTTTTCAAGGTACTATACTGTAAGATTAAAAATGTTTTCTTTATTTTTTGTGTTTGTTTTTTATGTATTATTTGTGTGAAAAGTATTATAAACCTATTACAGTCCAGTACTATATATAGCTGATTGTGTTAGTTTGGTACCTAGGCTAACTTTGTTGGACTCACAAACCATTTGGACTTACGAATTTGCTCTCAGAATGGAACTCATTCGTATGTAGGGGACTGACTGTAATCTATCCTAGAAAATGTTCCACGTACACTTGAGAAGAATGTTGTATTCCGCTGCTGTAGGATGCAATGTTCTGTATATATCTGTTAGTTCAGTTTGGTCTAGAGTGTTCAAATCTGCTATTTCCTTAGTGATTCTATGTCTGAATGATCTACCCCTATTGAGACTGGGGTATTAAAGTCCTCAACTATTATTATATTGCTGTTTATTTCTCCTTTTAGATCTGTTAGTACTTTCTTTATATATTTAGGTGTTCCAGTGTTGGATGCATAAATATTTATAATTGTTTTATCATCTGGATTAGTTGATCCCTTTATCATTATAAAATGAACATCTGTCTCTTTTGACCATTTTTAGATTAAAGTCTATTTTGTGTCACATAAGTATAGCTATCCCTGCTTTCTTTTGGTTAACAGTGCTTGAAATATCTTTTTCCATCCCTTCATTCTTAGTCTATATATAGCTTTAAAACTAAATTTCTTGTATGCAGCATATCATTGGATCTTATTTTTTAATCCATTCAGCTATTCTGTATCTTTTGATTGAAAGATTTAATCCATTTACATTTAAAGTAATTATTGATAGGTAAGGACTCACTATTGCCATTTTGCTAATTATTTTCTGACTCTTTTATACATCTTTTGTTCCTTGCTTTCTCTTTTGCTGTCTTCCTTTGTGGCTTGATGACTTTTTGTGGTGGTATGCTTTAACTCCTTTATCATAATCATGTGTATCTACTACAAGTTTTTCCTTTGTGGTTATCATGATGCTTACATAAAGAATCTTATAGTTATTACACCCTATGTAAGCTGGTAATAACTTACTTTTGATAACTTACAGAAACTATAATTTTAGTTCTCCCCCACTTACATTTTAGGTTATTGATGTTATACTTTACATTTTTTTAATACTATGTATCCTGTAACAAATTTCAGTGGGGAACTTCAGCCTTACCCCCATGTTCTGGGATTTTCACAATGGTGTCTTATCTATGCATGGTTTTTATTTGGTCTTATGAGGGGAACTGAAGTTTGGAATGACGTATGTCATCATCTTGATGACATTACCTCTGGATATTTTGTTTTCATTTTCTCCCTTCTTCTACTTTACTGTCTTTCTTTGCTCATTGCCTCTTCTTACAAAATGAGAGGTGAATCATTTTTAATAAAGGGCCACAGGAAGAAAGCATGTCAGTCCCCTTTTTCTCAGTGCTAGTGATATATTTGAACTAGCCAGGGTCATTTGTGGTGAGTAAAAAAGAAATATAGTGAAAGGCTGAGTATAATCACAAGTAAAGCATGTGGATTCACCTAGGTAAGGCAATATGTGGTGATGGGATTGGAATTTAGAGCATCAGGAATGAATTTGGCCCTATGCCATCTCCAGACAAGCTAGAGTGGTCAATCCAATCTACATCCCCTTCTAGGCTGGATAGTAAGATCACAAAGGACTGTAAGTAATGGTGGGTATTTATGGCCACGTTGAATTCAATACTTATTAAATGTGTCTTGAAGAGAAGATACATGCTAAGCCAAAAGAGATAGAAGAGGTAATAGTCAACATTAAGGGAAAATGAAACAGAGCAAAATCAAAACAAAACAAAAGAAAACAAAAAAAACAACCCACAAACCCATAAAAGGGAACCATTTTCTCTTTTAGCACAGAATAAGCTCTCAGTTAAAGGAAGGTTATGATTATTGTGTGGTAAATACCAAGTGTTGCGTTTTAGATCACTTTATTCTGGATAGCAGCTTTAAGAAAGCTATTATTCTTATTTTATAGATGAAGCATTTGGAGCTCAGAGAGGTTGAGGGCTGTGTCAGTGTCATACCTTGTAAGTGGTGAAGCTGAGATTCAGATATAGATCTCTTTGATTATAAGTTACTCAGGTGCACACAGACTAGAAAAGATCATCGTGGATCCATTGGGTTTGGATGGTTTGTCAGATTCTGAATGGGATGGAAGGGGGATGTAGTTAACCAATTGGACTCCAACATGAAACCGAAGGCCATGGCTTGATTAGCTATTTCTTACCACACATCTCCTGGCTGCAATATCAAGCAAGGGATTTGAGTTCCAGGTTGAAGCAGAGGATGGCAGGAACTTCTGTAAACTTACCTGCAGACCACAGATTAACTGTTACACACTTCGGCAATTGCCTTGAATCCCTCAGCCCCCCAGAAGGGATGGTCCAGATGAAAAATTGAATGACTATGAAGGTAAAAGTTATAGGGAAAATGAACTGAGTCAACGGGAAGCTTCCTTGGGTCATTCCATGGTCTGACTGCCCACTCCTTTTCTCCTTCCCAACAAATCAGGATGCACCCAATAAGCTGTACACATTTACTGAGGTATCATGTCAGGCACAGTATGAGGTGCTAGCAATACTAAGTGAATTAGATGGTCTTTCTCTGTGCAGCTGAGATAAATAGACAATGGCTATCTCTATCATGGTACTTGCTACATTATATTTGTGTGCTTGTCTCTGCGTTCACTCTATGTGTGCTCCTTTGGAGTAGAGAGTCAATGTTATCTAACTTTGTGTTCCCAATGCTTACCACAGTGCTTAAAAATAGTTTCTGGATAAATAAATACATTTTTTGGATAAAGTAATAAGGGAAAGACTATAACAAGTTTATATATTATTACAGGGAGACAAATAGACTTGAAAACAAATATGCCCATTAAAGGTGCTGTGATTAAAGTCCACAAAGGAGTGTGAGAAAGAAAGGTAATTAGTTCTAAGAAGTAGGTGGTGACACAAAGAAGATTTTAAAAGTAGGTGATTTTTGAGATAATTTTAAAAAGATAAATAAATGTTGGTTTGCTGGACAGGGATAGGGGAGAGGATATTAGAAGCATTGCAGATAGAAAAAAAAAAGTTAAGCAAAGGTATGGATCATGGTGATGTAGAATAGCATTGTGAATGACAGAGATGGGAGGTGTGAGATGTTTCCTGTGATGAGAACATAAGCTGTGGGCAGAAGTTTGTTGAGAGAAAGTTTCTAGAGAAGAGAATATATATGTCAATTAAGGGGTTTGAACTTTATCTCAAGGGCCTGGAAGTCTGTTAGAGGGATTTAAGCACAAAAGAGATTTAAATAAAACTACTTTTTTGTGTTGTTGTTAAGGAAGATCTCAGTTGATGATTGTATTCAGGAATTTTTCACGAGGTCAAGATCAGAGTAGACAGTGTTTTAAGGAGAGGGAACAGCTGGAAGAATGTTGGAAAGCTAGAGATCAGAAAAAGCATGGTTCATGAAAAAAATGTTCAAAGCAGAGCGACAATACCAGGAGTTCCAAAGAGAAACGATTAGAGTCAAGCTGCAGCAGGGGGCACAGAAGGGAGAAGTGACACCAGAGAACTTAAAAAGAAAAGACAGAGTGTAGGCATTAACTGGATATGTGGGTGAGTGTGGGGGTCAGGTGACTCCCAGTTCAGCCTGGGTGACTGCGTGGACAGTTATGCCACTCGTGACAGTAAAAGAGGTGGTAGAAGGAGCAGATTTGGGGAGAGGAATCTGATTGGTGAAGTTTTGTGCATATTATTTGGAAATGCGTGTGGAACACCAGGTTGAGATGGTTCAGTAAGCGGAATGCAGTTTAGGAATGAGTTTTGATATAGAAATGACAACACTGCCCTCAGCAACATAGAGACCAGTAGAAGTTCAGGGAGTAAAAGAGATTACCTGGGAGAAATCTCATTCAATGTATTGTGAAATAAAAACAGTACGAAAAATAAAATCTTGGGATAGAGGGAGCATGTCAACATTAAGTAACAAGCAAGGGAAGAAGAGCCAGAGAAGGAACCGCTGGGATTCTACATTTTTGACCGGGCAGGAAAAAGATAAAGAAGTAAGGAACTAGAGAGATTCAAAGACAAAGTGAAGAATTAAATTTAAAATATACAAATCAACAAAGAGGGAGAGGTGGAAAGTCCAGCAGAGGTAAATACTGTATCTGAAGAGAAGTGATAGAATTGGATGAAGAATAGTTGAAGGGGTTGAGCTCATACTGAAGGGCAGATGGTGCATCCCATGAAACTGGAGGAAAGGGAGCAAATTGTCGACTGGGCAAGGAAGACTCCAGAATTAGTTATAGATTCAAGGATGGGAATTCCCACCTGTTAACCTTGGTTTTCTCAGTAAAGTAAGAGGCAAATTCATTTGCTGAAAGAGGAGGGTTGATGGTGGCAAAGGAGTAAGAAAATGGATAAAAGGGTGGAATAGCAAATCTGGGAATTGGGAGAAGGCTTGACCAGGTAGAAGCATAATAGAGAAATGGAAGGATTTCATGGAATCCCACATTCCTCCTAATTTCTTGAGGGAAATGTGTTTCTGACTGTCAGAAAAAGAATAAAAATTTCGTAAGGACATGCAATCAGCTAAATAAATTGTGAAACAGAGATCATATTCTATTTTAATGAAGTATGAAAACCCACAGTTTTTATATCAAAATAAAAAAATAGGGCTTCCCTGGTGGCGCAGTGGTTGAGAGTCCACCTGCCGATGCAGGGGACACGGGTTCGTGCCCCGGTCTGGGAAGATCTCACATGCCACAGAGCGGCTGGGCCGGTGAGCCATGGCCACTGAGCCATGGCCACTGAGCCTGTGCGTCCGCAGCCTGTGCTCCGCAATGGGAGAGGCCACAACAGTGAGAGGCCCGCATACCGCAAAAAAAAAATAATAATAATAAAAATAAAAGCCAAGCAACTAAGCATTAGGATATATTGGGACTGGAATCACTAGTGTCCAAATGTCAAAGATGAGGGAAAGAACAGCATAGTCCATGGATAAAAATCAATGTATTGTGCCCCCCTAATTAACAAACAAATAATAAAATACTCCAAGCCCAAGTGTAGATTGTACTACTATGCTTGTAGCAAGATAGGTTTGCAGACCATAAATTTGAGGTGACATAAATTTAAACAGTTGTGAGAATGCTTAGCAGCTCAACCATTAGAGCAGTGTCAGATGGTAGATGACCAGTATGACCCAAAGCAGAGGGTTTTTGTGTCCTGTGTATTAGAAGGGCAGAGCAGAGGGTCCTTCCCTGGAGAACCATCTTGAGTCCTAAATGGAAGGCCAATGTCCAATTAAGAAGAACATTGGATCAAAAGCTCCAATCTCCTTTTCCCAGTAAAACAGATACTGTTCTGGTCAGCCTAATCAAGAGAAAAGATAGAAATTAAACATCAATCATCAATTTAAAAAACTTTTAGTAACCTCATTATAAAAATGTTCTACCTTGATATGATTTAAAATCTCTTGCAACCTAAGTGTCCATCAACAGATGAATGGATAAAGAAGATGTGGCACATATATACAATGGAATATTACTCAGTCATAAAAAGAAACGAAATTGAGTTATTTGTAGTGAGGTGGATGGACCTAGAGTCTGTCATACAGAGTGAGAGTAAGTCAGAAAGAGAAAAACAAATACTTTATGCTAACACATATATATGGAATCTAAGAAAAAAAAAAAGGTCATGAA